>NC_140994.1:118386336-118894871 GCF_052327205.1 Somniosus microcephalus | reverse complement strand
ACGGTCGACCAATCGCTGCGTGGCGGGGGCGGGTTCGTCGCGCATGTGGGCGGGCCCTCCTAGAGTCGAGCGACAGGACGATTGACCAATCCTACGCTTCGGTGACATGACGGTCGACCAATCGGTGCGTGTGTGCGCGGGCCTTATCGTTCTGAACCGAGGTGAGCGGCCGCCATCTTGATTCCAAACTGTTCATTTCTTTTTCCCCTCTTTCTGCGTGTTTCTTTTCAAATATACATTTCCAACAAAAAAAAAGTTGCTTTTAAAACACAAATTGTTTTTTAAAAAGTTAATTAATTTCTACATCTTTTCTCTAAGCTCTATAATTTTCCTACCTTTCACCGTTTTTTGTAGGCCTCGAAGCCTGGGCCTCTCCTCCGCACCCACGCCCGAACTAGGCACCTCCCGGCCCCAGTCAACAAGCGGCCCCCGATCGCCGCCATCTTTGTGAAGGCTGGAGGGGCGGGCCTCAGTCAAGCGTCGCTACCGCCGCCATCTTAGTAAAGGCTGGTGCGGCGGTGGCGGCACGGAGCTCCGCGGAGCAGGTGCGCGGCGGCGTCTCACTCTCCCCCCAGTCTCTCTCTCTCTCTCTCTTCCCCGCGCCTGCTGAATGCGCCGGGGAAGAGGCCCGGGGCACCATGGCCGCTTTCGGAGACTTCAACTCCGTGACAGGTGAGGAGGGTGTTTGTTGTTCACGTTGGGCGGCGGGCGGGTTCCCCGGGTGCTGATCCCTGGCAGTGTGGGTGTGGGGCCGGAGCCTGGCTCTTACCTTGCCCCGGAGAGCAGGCGGACGGCGGGGCCTGGAGTAGCAGAGGGGAACAATCAACAGACAGACGTCAGAGATACAGAGAAATAGGCAGGGAGGAGAGGGAGAGGACAGGGAGAGGGGGAGGGAGATGGAGAGTGAGGAGAGGGGCAGGGCGGGAGAGAGGAGAGGGGCAAGGAGGAGAGGGGAGAGAGAGAGGGTGGGGGGAGGGGAGAGGGTGAGGAGAGGGGGAGGGAGGGAGAGGACAAGGGGGGAGGGAGGGAGACAGTAAAGCAGGGAGAGACAGGGGAGAGAGTGTGAGGGAGGGAGAGGGTGAGGAGAGGGGGAGGGAAGTAGAGGACAGGGGGAGAGTGGGAGGGAGGGAGAGTAAAGTAGGGAGAGACAGGGGAGGGAGAGAGAGGGTGAGGGAGGGAAAGAATGAGGGGGTGGGACAGGGAGGGAGAACTTACCTTCTTCCTTCCTTCGCAGGGGTCCATCGGGCCACCTTCCCCCCCAGTCGTTCTCTCTCTTCCCCCCCAGTCGCTCTCTCTCTTCCCCCCCAGTCGCTCTCTCTCTTCCCCCCCAGTCGCACTCTCTCTTCCCTCCCAGTTGCTCTCTCTCTTCCCCCCCCAGTCGCTCTCTCTCTTCCCCCCAGTCGCTCTCTCTCTTCCCCCCCAGTTGCTCTCTCTCTTCCCCCCCAGTCGCTCTCTCTCTTCCCCCCCAGTCACTCTCTCTCTTCCAACAACAACATGCCCTCAGGAAAGCCCCGGCACCGCCGGGCACTCCAGCTAGTATATATATAAAAGTGTTTGTCTGTCTGTCTGTTTGTCTGTATGTCTGTCTGGCTATACAATCAAAAGTTATAGAGCGTACCTACACACATGTTATATCAAAAGAAAGCTTATCATTAGGTGAGTCTAATAGGCATATTTACTTTTTGGTTAGACAAAAATTGTTCGGACAGTATACAAAAAAGTTTCAAAAAACAGCAAAATTCCGCTCATTAGCGCTGAGTGACGTGATGGTTGACCAATCGTACAGGGGAGTAGCCTGATGGTTGACCAATCGGTGTGTCACGGGTGGGGGGTTCATTGTGTGTGTGGGCGGGCCTAATACTTCTGAGCTGAGGTGAGTGGCCACCATCTTGATTCCTAACTATTGATTTATTTTTCCCACTTTCTGTGTGTTTATTTTGAAATAAAGATTTCCAGCAAAAAAAAAGTTGGTTTTAAAAGAAAAAAAATCCTTTTGCAAAGGGGACTCGGGCTTTCCCCCCCTCAGCGGTGGATGAGCTGCCTGCAGGCCTCAGGCCTCGAAGCCTCGGCCTCTCCTCGCCAGCCACGCCCGAGCTAGGCACCGCCCGTCCTGCTGGGCCCGATTCCAAACCAGCGGCCCGCAATCGCCGCCATCTTGGTAAAGCCTGGCATGGCAGGAGACAGTGAGCGCATGAACGTTGGTGGCGGCCCGGAGCGGGACCTGAGAGTCGGGCCAGGCCTCACGCGCTCGGCCGTGCACCGGCCGGCCCTGAGGAGCTGATCAGCACACGGGGGCTTCGGCTCACCACGTCTGGCCTCGGAGGAAAGGGAGAGAGAGAGGGGAAGGGAGGGAGAGAGAGAGGGGAGGGAGGGAGAGAGAGGAAATCAGGGAAAGACAGGGGGAGGGAGAGGGCAGGGGGAGGGGGAGAGGGAGGGAGAGGAGAGGAGGAGGAGGGGGAGGGAGAGGAGAGGGGGAGGGAGAGGAGAGGGGGATGGAGGGAGAGGAGAGGGGGAGGGAGAGGAGAGGGGGAGGGAGGGAGGGGAGAGGGGGAGGGAGGGAGAGGAGAGGGGGAGGGAGGGGGAGGAGAGGGGGAGGGAGGGTGAGGAGAGGGGGAGGGAGGGAGAGGAGAGGGGGAGGGAGCGAGAGGAGAGGGGGAGGGAGGGAGAGGAGAGGGGGAGGGAGAGGAGAGGGGAGGGAGGGTGAGGAGAGGGGGAGGGAGGGTGAGGAGAGGGGGAGGGAGGGAGAGGAGAGGGGCAGGGAGGGAGAGGAGAGGGGAGGGAGGGAGAGAGAGTAAAGCAGGGAGAGACAGGGGGAGGGATAGAGAGAGTGAGGGAGGGAAAGAGTGAGGAGGTGGGAGAGGGAGGGAGAGCTCGCCTTCTTCCTTCCTTCCTTCCTTTGCAGGAGTCCATCGGGCCAGGCATGAGGCGCTCCTTCCCCCCCTCTCTCTCCAGGCTAATCCTGAACTAAATCCAGCAGTCTCTCTCTCTCTCTTCACCCCCACCTCTCTCTTCTCCCCCCAGTCTCTCTCTCTCTCCCTCCCCCTCTCTCTTTCCCTCTCTCTCTCTTCCCCCCAGTCGCTCTCTCCCCCCCTTCCCCCCAGTCGCTCTATCCCCCCCAGTCTCTCTCTTCTCCCCCAGTCTCTCTCTCTCTTTCTTCCAACAGCAACATGCCCTCAAAAAACCCTTGTCACCGCCGGGCACTCCAGCTAGTTAAATATATTCAAGAAAGAGTTGGATATATTTCTTAAGGCTAAAGGGATCAAGGGATATGGGGAGAAGGCAGGGACTGGGTACTGAATTTGGATGATCAGCCATGATCTCATTGAATGGCCTACTCCTGCTCCTATCTTCTATGTTTCTATGTTTCTATACAGTACGGGCAAGACACATAGTAAAGCTCCCACTACACTGTCTCAAAAAATACTCCCAGGACAGGAGCAGCAGTGATCAGACACAGAGTAAAGCTCCCTCTACACTGTCCCATCAAACACGCCCAGGGCAGGTACAGCACGGCTTAGATACAGTGTAAAGCTCGCTCTATACTGTCCTGTCAAACACTGCCAGGGCAGGTACAGCACGGGTTAGACACAGTGTAAATCTCCCTCTAAACTGGCCCATCAAGAACAGCCAGGGCAGGAACAGCTCGGATTAGACTGAGAGTAAAGCTCCCACTACACTGTCCCATCAAACACTCTCAGGGCAGGTAGAGCATGGATTAGACAGAGTAAAGTTTCCTCCACACTGTTCCGTCAAACACTCCCAGGGCAGGTACAGCACGGGATTAGATACAGTGTAAATCTCCCTCTACACTGTCCCATCAGACACTCCCAGGGCAGGTAGTGCGTGGGTAAAATATAGAGTAAAGCTCCCTCTAACTAATCCATCAGACACTTGCAGGGCAGGCACAGCATGGTTTAATTACAGAGTAAAGCTCCCTCTACACTGTCCCATCAGACACTTCCAGGGCAGTTACAGCATGGGTTAGAAACAGAGTAAAGCTCCCACTACACTGTCCCATCAAACACTCCCAGGGCAGGTACAGCACGGGTTAGATACAGAGTAAAGCTCGCTCTACACTCTCCTGTCAAACACTCCTAGGGCAGATATAATACGTGTTAGACACATGGTAAAGCTCCCACTACACTGTCTCAACAAACACTCCAGGACAGGTACAGCATGGGTTAGATACAGATTAAATCTCGCTCTTGTAGGGTTCTCAAAATTCCCACATTCCCCAAAGTTATTAATAAAGGGACCCTGAAGGACAAGTTATTAATAAGGGTACCCTAAAGGAAATGGCTTCTGGACCTTGTGGCAGAAACCTGCAAGATTGAAAGCTGGACCCTGCAAAAATGGCAGGCCAAGTTCAAAAGGCTTTGAAAAACCTGACATGCCTGGGCCTGTGGGAGACTTGTTATTTTGAAACCAGACAACTAGATAATGCAGAATACCCATTGTTCATTTTTGAAACAAATCAACTCAGGAAAGACTTAATCTTGAACCCATCTAACCTTTGCACAAATAATCGCTTACAGTTTAAACTGGCTACCGAGCCAGGAAGATACCGATTCACATTATGCATAACAAACACCGAGACATTAAAGACCATTTAGCAACGGGGCAACCACCCAAAAAGCAGTTAAGGTGAACGGCTATAATCACTTTAACAAGCCCGCCAAAATTAGACAAAGAACTAACCCTGATTTGGCACGCAGATAGCAACCTCCAAAATAGTATAATTGTAGGCCCACCGGGCTGCAGTGTGTACCATCTACAAGATGCACTGCAGCAACTCACCAAAGCTCCTTCAACAGCACCTTCCAAACCCGCGACCTCTACCACTTAGAAAGACAAGGGCAGCAGACGCATGGGAACATCACCACCTACAAGTTCCCCTCCAAGCCACACACCATCCTGACTTGGACCTGTATCGCTGTTCCTTCACTGTCGCTGGGCCAAAATCCTGGAACTCCCTTCCTAACAGCATTGTGGGTGTACCTACACCATATGGACTGCAGCGGTTCAAGAAGGCGGCTCACCACCATCTTCTCAAGGGCAATTAGGGATGGGCACTAAATGCAGGCCTAGCCAGCGACGCCCACATCCCATCAATGAAAAAAAAACCAAAGGTGTGCAGCAAGCGGGCAAGCGAGGCGAGGCGAACGGCAAGGCCGACGAGCAAGTAGAGGAGGGCAGTGTGGAGAAGCATTGGGGATGAGCAGGCACACGCTCAGGCCCAGAGCTACTCGAAACTCAAAGAAGCAGACAGGCACGGTGGGGCAGGCTCGACCGAAGACGACTAGGCCGCAACCGCAGCCTTACACGAGGAATGACCACGAGCACCGCGGTAACAAAGGGCCGGGTAAACCATACCATCAGATCATTACCACTGCACAGGTAATGATCTAGGCCACCGCGACCGAGCCTACACCGAAGACCGCCAACCGAACCCCAACCGCAACAAATCTTCGACGACCAGACCACCACCAGAAGAACAAAACCCAACGTTTTCCACTGTACAAGATAAAGTACCCAACACAGACTTTACTCCCTATCTCTAATGGAGAAAAGAGGGTACTTTACTCAGACAACTCCACCACCAAGCCCTGGGACCACATGGTGACGGTAGGCCCCAAAGGACACCAAGAGCGAACCCCAAAACCACAACCAGCTTAATCGACTGGATTCGACCTGTCCAGAAACCCTTATTGGTGAGCATAATCCCTGGTCCCTTATAGCACAATTTAGTTAGAAATTGGGGGTGGGACAAGGGTAGGGGGATTATTAATGTGATTTTTCCCTCGATGTGCCGTGTGTTCCCCATTCCTAATTAAGTGTACTCTTGTATGCCTGTAACTATTCCGGTAATTTTCAGCATTGTAATTTTATTGTGCCTTTTAATAAAATACAGTTTTCTAGCCAAAACAGTTGTCTACTCCAATTCTGTATCACCGCCTGTACCTAAGTCCGGTGTCTAGAACCCAGGGTTGTGGGAGCAATTCAAACCACTCAAAACAGTCAGGGGCAGAGCTGACTGCACACACCACCCCCTACACTCTACACTGTCCAGTCAAATACTCCCAGGATTGGTACAGCATGTGTTAGGTACAGAGTGAAGCTCCATCTACACTGTCCCATCAGACACTCCCAGGGCAGGTACAGCATGGGTTAAATCCAAAGTAAAGCTCCCACTACACTGTCCCATCAGATACTCCCAGGGCAGGTACAGCATCGTTAAATATAGAGTAAAGCTCCCTCTACACTAACCCATCAGACACTCCCAGGGCAGGTATAGCACGGGTTAGATACAGAGTAAAGCTCCCACTACACTGTACCATCAAACACTCCCAGGACAGTTACAGCATGGGTTAGATACAGTGTAAAGCTCCCACTACAGCTTCCCTTCAGACACTTCCAGGACAGGTACAGCATGGGTTAGATACAGAGTAAAGCTCCCTCTACAATGTCCAATCAAACACTTCCAGGGCAGGTACAGCGTGGGTTAGATACACAGTAAAGCAACCACTACAGCGTCCCATCAAACATTCCCAGGACAGGTACAGCACGGGCTAGATGCAAAGTAAAGCTCCCTCTACACTGTCCCATCAAACACTACCAGGATAGGTACAGCATATGTTAGATACAGCGTAAATCTCGCTATACACTGTCCCGTTAAAAACTCCTAGGACAGGTACAGCAAAGGTTAGATACAGAGCAAAGCTCCCTCAACACTGTCCCATCAAACACTCCCAGGATAGGTAGTGTTGGTCAGATACAGAGTAAAGTTCCCACTACACTGTTCCATCAGACAGTTCCAGGGCAGGTACAGCGTGGGTTAGATACAGAGTAAAGCTAACTCTACACTGTCCCATCAGACACAACGAGGGCAGGCAGAGCACAGGTTAGATACAGAGTAAAGCTCCCTCTACACTGTTAAATCAAACACGCCCAGGGCAGGTACAGCACGTGTTAGACACAGAGTAAAGATCCCTCTACACTGTCCCATCAAACACTGACAGGGCAGGAACAGCTCGGATGCGATGAGGGTGCGGGAGGAGAACACCCGCCTCATACAAGAAGTAAGAGAGCAGGAGGAAAAGGTTAGGGAGGTAAAGGCAGCGTATAAGCTGGCCTGCGACTAAGGGTTTGAGGAAGCAGATCATGGCCCCTGTAGGGAAGAGATAGAAAGCTTGAATATGGCTTTAAAGAGGGCAAAGGGGATGATATGTCTTATCAGCCCGAAGACAGGTCAGTCGGACTTTACCGGCATCCCAAATAGAACCGTCCCACAGGCAACACCCAGAATGAAGTTGGTTAGGGAATCAGAGGTCCCACGACTGTCACCCACAGCTCCGAGCTTTCAGGAGCTCTGGCAGCGAGGGGGGTGGAGGATGAGGTGGTAGAGGAAGCACAGCAGGCCCCGCTAGATAGGCCGGGACCAGGACCAGTGTAGCCCCTCCGACAAAGGAGGTACGGTCCGCCCGTTGATGAAGATGACCCAGGGGCCATCCAGAATCAGTTTGTGATGCCATATGGCACCCACCAGCTCAGGGACATGGTTAGCCACATCCCCAAGCTCACTAAAAAGGGAGACCCCTCACTGCACTTCAGGGAGATAGAACAAGCAGCTTGTGTTAATGACTGTGATGATGCAGAGCAAGCAAAAATGCTGCTGTTTTCCCTGGGAGGTGATCTCCTCCAGGCCCTATCTGGCGAGTGCAAAAGGGGGCAGAAGTATTATGAGGATCTGATGAATCAGATATTGGAGGCCATGGGACTCAATTATGGTAGTCCGTTCGCCCGGGTAGAAAGAACAGTGCAGCTCCCAGGGGAGTCCCCACAGGCGTTCGCAGACAGGCTGTGGCCAGTCTACCAGAGCGCATGCCCGGGAATGCCAGGGCGGGCAGCACTGAACCCAGTCCAATTGGCTCACTGGCTCCGTTGCCTTATGACAAACAGCCTAACCCAGATCCAAGCACAGGTCGCGGCTTGGTTTGACCCCCGAAACCCCCAGACCACTGAAGAAGCAGTGATCCGCCGGCTCACAGTAGCATTTAGAAACATGAGTTGTATCGAGGCGCCCCAACCCAAGGGAAAAGTCCATCAGGTTAAACCTGGGAGCCAAAGTAAGAAAGAGTGGCACCAGGAGGGGAACCGTCCCTCCCAGGCTCAGTTAAATGGTTATGGGTGTGGGAATGATGGTCACTGGAGAAAAGACTGTAAGAATCCCTGGAAAGATAACAAGGGAAAGGATCCCACAGCCCCAGCCCAAAAGGCAGGCCAGATATCCCTCCCGCTGCGATTGAGTCATTTTTACAGTCCCTACGGTCTCTTCTGACTGGTCAGGGGAGAGTAGCAGCCATCACCGGTGCTTTGACCACGTCTGCCCCATCCCACTCCCAGCAATGACTAGAGCCAGTGCAGCCTGTTGACCTGTGTCCCCGCAAAAATGCTGAGGGGAGCAGGCCCTATGATAAGATGAGGGTGAAGACGGTGCAGGGGAGATATTCGGTGGACACTGGAGCTTCCAGCACGGTGGTCCATTCGGAAGACCTGACCAATTCATCCTGGTCTAACAAGGTCCCATTTAGCTTAATGGGACCCACAGGGAATGAGCAGGCTGAGGAAAGGTCTAAACCTTTGGCCATAGGTTTAGGATCCCTCCATACCACGTGGGAGGGTAACCACAAGACCAACGAGGTGGCCAAGCAGGGGGACAGGGAAGGAGAGTTCTGGGACCCCTGTAGAGTGGGTCCAGTTGCAGCAATCCAGGACAAGGGAGGCACACAGGGGATAGTTTTGGCCCCGGACCAAAAGCAGGTCCAAGCCCAAGATTCCGCCTTTAAGGCCGCCCTGGTGAGGAGAAAGCAATTAGAACAGGGTTACTGGCAGGCTGCTAGCTATATTAATCAATGCAAATTGTTTAAGCCGGAGGCAGGGAAACGGGCAGCCGGGATTGAACATGAGATTAGAAATCCTCAGCCCGCAGCGTGTACACTCACACAGACTGCACACGCAGGCGCAGTCGCGTGCATGAAGGGAGAATTTCCCCAGCACTTGGCCCGAGCAATTCCCCCTCTCTTATGGGACTCTGGGGAGGAGCCTGAACCAGGTTTTAGACCTGAAGGGGAAGACTCTCAGCCACCGGCAGCCGGTGGCGAGGGATTGCCCGTCCCCAGCCCAGGCTTGGGAAGGGAGGGACCCAAGGGAGAAGGTCCCCAGCCAGCAAGGACTGTGGCCCGAGCTAAGGGTCCGCCCACCAGGGTAGCCCCACCAGCGACACTCCCTAGGAGGTCTCTTCAGGTACCCCAGCCCAAGAAAGTATGGTCACCCACTTCCCAGTGGAATAGGGAGGTCTCCCGAGTCAGGGGGAAGCCAAAAGACAGAGGTCCCCAACCAGCAGCCATAAGCTGCGAGGGACCGGAAGTTGGGACCAGTCCAGCTTTGCAACAGGCAGTAGCCTGCAACAGTCCAAACAGGGATTAGGCTGGCTGCCCGGAGACGGGCGGCACTTGTATATAGCTTTGTTCAAGTAATGTGTATGGAGGATTAAGCTAGAATGTGTTAATTTAAATTTTATATTGCAATTCGGTAGTGTTAAGTATTAGAGTATAAGTTTTAAATATGGTACCATTCCAGAGTGTTGTCTATGTAAGCCGAGGTCGCGGGACCCGATCACATTCCCCCAAGCCAGGGAACCTGGTTAGATGTTTTTTTTAATCTTTTTCAGAGTTTCGGAAGGTGCAGAGGACCATCACGTCTTTGGACACTCGGGGAAGGGAGCACCCCTAGCCCACGAAGGGAGGGGTCTGCAGGAGGCAGATGCCCATGAGGGGAGCTGGCCAGGATGACTGGGATGCAAGGCAACCCAGTATTCTAGTGAGACTGGTTTCACGTATGGGGAGGCCTCCCTCCAGTGCCTGAGGATAGGAACCATCACCCCAAGAAAAGATGTTTCAGGAATTCTCTAAATTTGACTTTTCGGCGGTCAATAAGACTGAATTGTAACTAATCATGGGTGATGGCAGACGCTATCCGTGAGAAGTAATTTAAATTTTCTATTCAGTTTCACACACTAGAACACATTGATTGACGTGTAGAATGTGTAACAATACTTGGCACATTATTGTTCACAGCAATTAAACTGTTATTGGAAATCCAGATTAAGATTAAGAGTTTACAAAAGGCTTGTTAATTATTTTATATTTGTATTATGTACTGGTCTCAACTCCAAAGGAAATAATGTGTGAATTTAGTTCCTAGCTGTGAGATTGTACTACTTGTTCAGAGTCAATTGAACAAATTGCATATGCCTGTGGATTGTTGTGTTTGTAGATTGTGGAAGTTTGAAATACATTTATGTCTGAAGAATGGTGCCATTTATTAAAGTGTCAGGCAATTGCATTACAAAATAAGGGAAACTCGTTTCTTCGGTTTGTATTTTTAACAGATATGTTTTGGCTTGGTGGTAATCTCATTAAAGATGTTGTATCATGTTAAAACTATGTCACAAGTGGTGCAGGGGCATTGGACCCCTCCATGCTTGAATTATTGTAACTAATCATGTTTTTCTATCGATAGATGCCTACCGTGCACTGCGATGCTCTCTGAGGAAGAGGGATGGAGGTGTTAAGGGATCAGAGATAGATATAGATAAGTATAAGGGAAGGTTGTTTGTGGGGGGTCAGAAATTCTTGCTCACCTTTAAACAGGATACTGCAAGCAAGTTTTAGTATCCCAGGGGGGACTGTAAGGTTTGCAAAATTTCAGAAAATTTTGACAGCCCCCAAAGATTATTTGATTAAAGAAAACCTGGTTGGAATGTACCTTAAAAACCCAGGGCATCAAAGATGGCTGCCAGGCCACATGGCAAAAGAGAAAGACAGCCTGTCTGAACATCTCCCATCACTGGCTGAAGTACTTGAGGTACTTAAACTGTCAATCAACTGCGGTTTAGGAAGTTCAACATCGAACAAAGGATTGTTTGTTTACAAGCTCTCAACAGTGTTGACTCAAGGGCTTAAGCACTTGAAGCTGTCAATCAATTGCAGTTGGAATGTAACCGCAGGACAAAGGACTGTTTACTGAACACTTAAGGATTTGTTTGTCCAGCACTTGAGAAATCAGTGGGAGAATTTAAACTAAGCACAAACCAGTTAAACGAATGGGAAACGCATTCAAACCCATTACGGTCAATGGGGACAGATTGGTCCCTTTGGTGTACCCCAGATACGTCCAGATTTGGGCGCGAAGATAAGGGCTCCCAAATGGGGTATAAAGATAGCCCCTCAGGAAGCCATTCTCTCTCTCTCTACCACCTCGCCTCCAGTGCCCTGCTTACCAGAGGAACAGCTCAGCATCCCGCCCAAAGAAGTGGAATACCAGCAGTTACTTTAGAATTACTGGGGTATCTCTACCTTGGGGCGGTGAAGAATTCAAGGCAGGTCGCAGGTGCACGGAGCAGGCATTTACTGGTGAGCATAAACTTTCTGACCCATTACAAGGCAACCTAGATAGGAGTAAGGGGTGGGAATTACAGAGGAATTTTGTTAAATTGTCATTTTTAGTCAATTTTCCCTCGATGTGTCCGTTTTCTCTCCTCCCCGTTAAGTAAAAGTGCGCAAGTGTGCTGTATTCATAATTATTTTCACTGTATAGCAATTTATTCTTTATTTTTAATAAACATTGGTCATCTTTGCACCCAACCATGAGTCTCGTTTTGTCTATATCGCTACTGAAATAAGTCCGGCGGTCAGAACCAGAAAGGGAAGCGATTCGAAACCGCACGGCGCCTGGAGCAGCTCAGATACACCTGACTGGCCTGACAATAACCCCAAAACAAAATACCCCTCCCTTTCTACACAAGGCAGGTACAGCACGGGATTAGATACAGTGTAAATCTCCCTCTCCACTGTCCCATCAGACACTCCCAGGGCAGGTACAGTGTGGGTTAAATATAGAGTAAAGCTCCCTCTAAACTAACCCAACAGACACTCCCAGGGCAGGCACAGCATGGGTTAAATACAGAGTAAAGCTCCCTCTACACTGTCCAATCAGACACTTCCAGGGCAGGTACAGCACGGGTTAGATACAGAGTAAATTTCCCACTGCACTGTCCCATCAAACACTCCCAGGACAGTTACAGCGTGGGTTAGATAAAGTGTAAAGTTCTCACTACAGCGTCCCATCAATCACTCCCGGGGCAGGTACAGCACAGATTAGGTACAGAGTAAAGCGTCCTCTACACTGTCCTGTCAAACACTCCCAGGGCAGGTACAGCAAGGGTTAGATACAGAGTAAAGCTCGCTCCACACTGTCCTGTCAAACACTGCCAGGGCAGGTACAGCACACGTTAGATACAGAATAAAGCTCCCTCTACACTGTCCCGTCAAACACTCCTAGGACAGGTATAGTACGGGTTAGACACATAGTAAAGTCCCTGTTGTGTCTCCTTGTGTTCTTTTACTATAAATAATACAGACACTTTTAACTCATTTTAGTTACTGCTTTTACTTAGCTGTATTTTAGCTTTGTTTCTGTGCTGCCGCATGGTGCGGAGTGATACAAGATGTCTGACGCTGCACTGTGCACTGCCCATGCACAGTGTGCCACATAGCAATATAACTACACCATACCAAAGTAGTTCCATACCAAAGTAGTTCCATTTAACGATGTGATACTATAACAATGTAACATCCCTCTTTCTCAAAAAACTAAAACATGAAACTTAACAATTTAAATTAACAAATATTGGCCTAGAAATTCGGTATGGCCCCGCCAGGTCTTTTGCGCCCGAAATTTTGCGCCCGCCAGGATTCCCGTAGTGCCCGCCTAAAATTCAGTTGCGACGGGCCAAGACGGCGGCGGGCGCTATTGCAGGGTTTGGCCGCCTCGCTAGGGGTGATGAATGTCACTTTCAGGCGTCCAGCTCCCGCTGCGGCACCCGATGCGGTGTGGCAGGCTGGGGTACTGCAGGCCTCCTCCTTCTCTTAAGGAGGAGCTGCCTGCAGCCATCAGATCACCGGTGGATTCCCCCGGCAAATGAGCCCGGCACCACGGAGAAGTGCCGGGCTCGCGGGACTCAGACATCAATGCCGCGGGGGGATGGTGCAGGAGTCCGGGGAGGGAGGTGCGGGCAGGCGGCCGCCGGGAAAGCGGCCGGCCGCCGCTCCACCTTTATGCGCCGGCCTTTCGGAGCTGCAAGACCCCGTTTCACAAACGCTGTTTGCGGCTGCCACGGGCGAGGCGGCCGCAACTGAATTTGGCCATCTGGCCGGAATAGCATTGCAACCGGGGCGCTGCGCACACCGATGATGTCATCGGTGCCGGCGCGGCGCTACCAGCTAACGCCGATGTTAGGGTCCATCTGAATTTCGGGCGATAAAAAACTTCAGGCGCAAACCACTTTATAGCCAATAAGTGGGCGCAAACGCGACTGAATTTCTAGGCCATTATATCTAAACTATTATTATCAACTATAAAGAATCGTAAGTTTTTTTTAAATTCGCGATATCGCTCAGGTGGTTGGATGTTGTCCCTCCAACTTGTGGATTTGGTGCTGACCATTCCTTTCTGCGGTTTTTTGGTGTGTTCCGCTCTCATTGTTGTTGTTGCTGTCGCCTTTGGAGTTGGAGTGTGCATGCTCGTGATTGTTTGATTTGTAGCGCTTGTTTCTGGTGTTGTACTGCTTGTGGTAGCTGGTGTTGTCAATGTTGCTGATGTTGTCTGCTGCTTATCCAGTTCAGGTGAAGGTCTGATGTGGAGTCTGTTCCGTCTGTATTGGTTACCAGGTTCAGTCTCTACGAAGTAGAATCTTGGAGTATCAGCTTTTCCAATGACCTTGGCTGGATTCCAGGTTTTCAACACCGGGTCTTGCACATGCACTGATTGTCCATTCAGCAATTCTGGTAGCGTCTTTGCATGTTTATCGTAATGTTTGCTTCCTACGATTTGTGCTTCTGCCAGCTTTTGTCTGAAGTCCTCCTGGTCCTGGGGAGGATGTATTTTTGCTGGTAGTGTAGTCTTAAACTTCATCCCATTCAGCAATTCCGCAGGTGATTTCATGTCTGCTTTCATTGGTGTTGATCTGAGTGATAGGAGGGCAAGGTCTTGGTCTCCCCCCATCTCACTACTTTTGATGAGAGTTCTCTTGACAGTCTGGATCTGTCTTTCGATGAACCTGTGTCCCCTTGGGAAATGTGGGGATGAGGTTACCATTTTGAACCCATACTTTTCTGCCAGAGCTCTGAATTCACTCGATGTGAACTGGGTTCCATTGTCACAGATTACCTTTTCTGGGATTCCTTGTTCAGCAAACAAGCTCTTTGCAATCCTGGTGGTAGTTGTGGCTCTCAAGTCTTTCATCCTTCTCACAAAAGGAAACTTGGAATAGTAATCTGCCACTTTGAGATACCATTCTTGATTGCACATGAAGAGATCTGCCCCAACAGTGTGCCATGGTCTTGACGGTATTTCACTAGGTGTCATCTCCTCTTTCTGTTGTGCATTTCTGTATTTCTGGCATATACCACATGCAGAGACCATCTGTTCAATATTTTTGTACATGCCTATCCAGTATACAGCTGATCTGGCTCTCAGCTTGCATTTCTCCATTCCCATGTGGCCTTCATGTATGAGATGGAGAAGTTGTGTCTGCATCGTCTTTGGCATGATGATCCTCGATCCAGCAAGGAGAATACCGTCTTCTACTGCAGTATCGTCTTTAATCCTCCAGTATTGATGAATTGTCGCCTGTACCTGCTGGATTCTCTCCGGCCACCCCTGTATTACTTGTTGTGTGAGTAGTTGCAACTCCTCATCTTTGCTAGTCTCATCTCTGATTTGGCTGAGCTTTGTAGGGGTAACATTCACTAGGTGGTGGATTTTTACTGTTAGGCCCTTCACCTCATGTTTCTCATATGGTGACAATCGAGACACGCATCTGCTAGCACCATTTCCTTTCCTGGCTTATATTTAAGCATGAAGTCATAGCTTTGGATCCTTAGAAATAGTCTTTGCAGTCTTGTAGGCGCTTTGCACAGATTCTTCTTATAGATCTGTTCTCGTGGACGATGGTCACTCTCTATTGTAAATCACCTGCCATATAGGTATGTATGGAATTTCTCACATCCATACACTACTGCTAATAGTTCTCTTTCTATGTTGGCATATCTCGTCTCGGCTGACGTCAAGGCCTTTGATGTGAAAGCTATCGGCTTTCCTTTCTGCACCAGAGCTGCCCCTAGTCCTCTGGTAGAAGCGTCTACTTGCAGAGTGACTGGTTTTCTTCTGTCATAATATGACAGACTTGTTTCTTTGCACAACAGTTCTTTAAGTTGTTTGAAATTCCTTTCATGTGATTCAGACCACTGGTATTCAGCGTCTTCTTTCAATAGCTCTCTGAGATTTGCTGTATGTTCCGACATGTGTGGGATGAAAGAACTCATGTATTGGACCAAGTCGAGGTAACTCCTCAGTTCTTTTTTTTCTTTGGGTGGTTTCATTTCAGCAATCGCCGCAATCTTCTCTGGATTTGGCTTGACTCCCTCTGGTGTATAAATCATACCGAAGAATTGGCATTTCTTGACTTTAACTATGCACTTATCTGCATTTAACTTGATGCCAGCCTTCCTGGTACTCTCCATGACCTCATGTAGGTGCATGTCATGGTCTCTTTCATCTGCTCCATAGATCTGAATATCATCAGCTATTCCTATAGCTCCTTCACAGCCTCTGTATGTCTCATCTATTTTCTGTTGAAAGATATCTTGACTGACCTTTAGCCCAAATGGTAGCCGCAGGAATTTGTAATGCCCAAATGGTGTGTTGAATGTTGTCAGTGTTGTTGATTCCTCATCCAACTTCACGTTCCAATATCCATTTCTGGCATCTAGTTTTGAGAAAACCTTGGCTCCTGCCAGTGATGGCATAATCTCCTCTAGCGTTGGGGTGGGATAGTGGTCTCTCTTTATCACCTGGTTTAGATCTTTGGGGTCCAAACATATTCTGAGATGCCCGTTTGGCTTATCTCGTACCACAATTGAGTTTACCCAGTCTGTGGGTTCAGTGACCTTTACGATCACTCACTTTTCTTCCATCTCCTTTAGCTCTCTTTCAAGCTTTGTCTTCAGCTCGATTGGAACTTTTCGTGGAGCATGGATAACAGGCTTTACCTTTGGATCGATGGTGATGTGGTATTGGAAATCTCCAAAACATCCCACTGTATCATCGAAACATTCCGGATACATGTCTATCAAGTTTTTTTACTCTTGATTTGTGGGCGGTTCTCCAGTGGGGTGTTGCTGCCTATCTTCAGTGGTGTTTCCGTCAGCTCGTGATGCACTGAGATCAATCTCAACTTCTCGCAGCTGTTTAACCCCAGGATCGCTGGCCCCTCAGTGTTGGTGACATAGAACATGCAGTTGATGTCCTTTCTTTTATGTGTCCCTTTGATAAAGTTTATTCCGAGTTGTTTAATCTCACTCCCCCCATATGCTGTCAGCGTGACATTACTTGCCTTTAAACAACCATTTTTCGGGTAGCCATCTTCTCTCAGGTTTTCAGGAAAGATCTGCTGGTACAGCCTCAATGGGAGAATGTTGCTCTGAGCCCCTGTGTCCAGCTTCAACTTTAAGTTGATGGTTGTGGGCCAACCTTTGACCTTTTTTTTGATTTGGATGATGGTGTGCAATTCTCTCCTCAGAGTATTATCTGCTCTGGACATCTCGTGAAGCTGTATCTTTATGGTTTCGATGTTTAGTGCATTGTCGTGATCATCATCATCATCCTGCTCATCCATGGCATGGATATTGTGTTTCTTTCTCTGGTTCTGCTGTCCGCCTTTGTTTTTGATGTATGTTCCTTCTTTCTTCGTTCTACACCTCTTTTCCCAGTGGTTTAGTTTGCCACATGCATTGCAACTTGTTCCATATGCTGGACATTTCCTCTTGTCTGTGTAATCGTGCGGTCTTCCACAATATCTGCACATGTTTCCCTCATTGTCATGCGCATGTCTTTGTGTGTTGTACTTTTCTCTCACTGCATCCACTCTGTTGTCTGTCTCAGAAGCCGTCCGCATGTCAGCCATTTGAGAAATCAGCATTTTCATTTGCTGCTTCATGGCTTCATGAGCTCTCGCTGTGGTGTATGTAACCTGTTCCACCTTAAGAGAACTACCTTAAGAGATGTACTACTTTCTCTTGGCTGCTGTATACTGTAATACCGGTGGTGACCACACCGGTATATAAGCGTTGTGTAGTGATTTACTGGGCAGTTCAGCCCTGACCTCCGAATAGTAAAGACATGTTAAAAGTTATCCTTGTGGTCTGTGTCCAGTGATTTATAATAAGCATAACTGGGACACACAGACTTAACAGTGGCGACGAGTCCGATCTTACCCTGTGGCAGTTTTACATCCAAGGCAGCTTCGTCCTCAGAACGGGCGTCGAGAAGAGGCATCCGCCCTCATCATCCTGCTGAGCACCATCGCATGGGAGGCATCGAGAACCCGGGTTAAAAAGAAAAATTCTGACCACGAAGCCCTCCATCAGCGACAGGCAGTGATCATCCCTTCTACCACGGTGGTGGGTAAGCCGATCAGCGACACGAGCAGAAAGTCGGCCGCGTTGACTGTGGAGTGGGGGAGGGAAAACGGAGGAAAAAGGGCGGAGAACTCGACCACGGCCGGTGAAAAGGGCCGGGCTGCAATCGAGGCCGAGAGGCGCAGCGACTGGGGCAGCTTAAGGCACGAGAGCCGCGGAGAACTCAAACGCAGCCGGTGTAAAGGACCGGGCTGCATGCGGGGCTGAGAGGCGCAACAGCAGGGGAAGCGTGAATGCCCATGGGAACCGTGGGGAGTAAAAGCAGCGTCGGGGAATTGAGAACCTCTGGGGAGGCGAGAACGGCAGCAGCACGGCAATCGCCATTGCAGCCAGCGGGGGAAGAAGGCAAACGCGGAAATCCACCATTGTAGTTGGCGGGGGAAGAAGACGAGCGCGGGAAAGACCGCCAAGCGCGGGAAGCCGCCATTTTAGTAGGTGGGGGAAGAAGACAAGCGTGGGAAGCCGCCATTTTGAGAAAAAGAAAAATTTAAAAACTTGCAAGGATGCCTAAACATGGGAACATTAATACCTTTGATAGCGATATCGAAGATTGGACCACGTATATAGAACGCATGGAAGTTTATTGTAAAGCAAATAAGGTACCAGATGATGAGAAAGCACTAACCTTATTAAGCTCAATGGGTGCGAAGACATACAAGCTATTGAAGCACCTTCTATCACCAGATAAACCGGCGGATCAGACTTTCGCGAATATTGTTACTGTCCTGAAAAATCATTTAAACCCCACGCCGCTGATGATAGCGGAACGATTTAAATTTTACAGAAGAACGCAGCTGAAAGACGAAAGCAACGCTGAATTTTTAATTGAACTGCGTAAGCTATCAAAGTACTGTCAGTTTGGAACAGGACTAGCAGATGCGCTGAGAGATAAATTTGTGTGTGGATTGTTAAAAGAAGGAACACAAAAGCGACTGCTTGAGGAGAATGATCTTACGCTTGATAAAGCTGTCACTATTGCAGCATCGCACGAAGCCGCAGCGAGAGGCACTGCGGAAATGCAGCTATGGTCACCGGAACTCAGCACCAATCAAATGGTCTTGGGTACAGTAAAATGTTATCGTTGTGGAAAGACAACGCACGATCAGAACCAGTGCTGGTTCAAAAATCAGGAATGCAGAAAATGTGGCAGGCTTGGTCACATAGCTAAAGTATGCCGGTCAGGAAAGAAGACCAGCAACAAAAAGTCACCGCAGGAAAAGTACAGAAAGGTACACAAGGTGACAGAGAACAGTTCGAACGAATAGAAGTCAAATTCAGACTCCAGCAGTAATGAACTGGGTAGTCTAAGAGTACACAATGTTGGTAATGAAGCAGACCTCCAAACAATCTGGGTCACACTTCAGATAGCAGGAGTCCAAGTGAAGATGGAATTGGACACTGGATCGGCATTGACGGTCATGAATAAGCAAGATTTCAAAAGGTTATTCCCACATATTCCTCTACGGGATACGGAGATTGTATTGAAAACATACACGGGGCAAAGAGTATACCCCATCAGGAAGATAGAGGTAAAGGTGGTCCACAAGGGCAAAGAAAGCCGAGGAATGGACTTATATGTGCTACCTGAGGGAGGTCCACCACTACTGGGACGGGAGTGGATTAGGAAAATAAATATGGACTGGCATTCCTTAAAAGCACTAACGGTAGATTCCGGTAAAAAAGGTGTCAAACCTAAACGATTGTCCAGAATATTGGACGATGCTAAAGAGGTGTTCCAACAGGGACTGGGAACACTGAGAGGAATTACGGCAAACATCAAGGTTGAAGAACATGCAAACCCGAAATTTTTCAAAGCCAGACCGGTACCTTATGCGATACGACCTGCTGTGGAAGCTGAGCTGGAAGGGCTAGAACATTCAGGAGTACTGTCTAAGGTAGACTGGAGTGAGTGGGCCACGCCCATTGTTCCCGTCATGAAGCGTTCATCGAGCAACAAGCCGGGGGAACCGGGGAAGGTTTGCATCTGTGGAGATTTCAAGATCACTGTTAATCCGGTGCTTCACACGGTGCAGTATCCGCTTCCGCGGATTGAGGATATCTTCGCTTCGTTGTCTGGCGGGAAACACTTCACCAAGATAGACCTGGCGCAGGCGTACTTACAGATGGAAGTTGAGGAAGAGTCACGCCAGTATCTCACGATCAACACGCATAGAGGCTTGTACCGGTATAATAGACTGGTTTTTGGAGTGGCATCGGCTCCAGCAATTTGGCAGAGGGCCATGGAGCAGGTATTACAGGGAATTCCAGGCACACAATGTCACCTGGACGATATTCTGATTACAGGAGATGATGACGAGGAACACCTTGCAAATTTGGAACTGGTGCTCACCAGATTGAAAGAATATGGACTTCGAGTTAATCGCCAGAAATGTGACTTCTTTCAGAAGCGGATCTCGTACTGTGGTCATGTCATTGACCAGGAGGGGCTTCATAAGTCTCCTGACAAGATCGAAGCTGTTGTGAAGGCTCCCGCTCCGGATAATGTATCCCAGTTGATGTCGTTCCTAGGGTTGATTAACTATTACTATAAGTTTCTGCCAAATTTATCCACGGTGCTGCACCCGCTGAACGCTCTTTTGCAGAAAGAAGTACCATGGAAGTGGACCAAGGACTGTAAGAGGGCCTTTCGCAAAAGCAAGGCATTGATCACCTCAGAGGAAGTGTTGGCTCACTTCAACCCAACGCTGCCTATTCGTTTGGCTTGTGATGCTTCTCCATATGGTATTGGGGCAGTACTCTCACACAAGTTGCCAAATGGCCTGGAGAGGCCAGTTGCGTTCGCATCCAGATCATTGACCTCCGCTGAGCGCAACTATGCTCAGATAGATAGGGAGGCTCTTAGCCTTGTGTGGGGAGTAAAGACGTTTAATCATTACCTGCAGGGCCAAAAGTTTACGCTTCTGACAGACCACCAGCCGTTGGTATCCATTTTTAACCCTAAGAAGGGTGTTTCGGTGATGACAGCACAGAGACTCCAGAGATGGTCCCTTTTCCTAGGGGCACATCAATATCAGATCGAATTCAAAGGTACAAAGCAGCATGGTAATGCTGATGGGCTGTCGCGCCTGCCACTACCTACAGAGGAGGAGGCACCGACGGTTGACCCTGTTGAGTTATTTCACTCGACCATCATCGAATGTTTACCAGTCACCAATGCAAGTATTGAAAGAGAAACCAGGAACGACCCGACACTGTCCCGGGTCTACGAAGTGACAGTGAAGGGATGGCCAGCACATGGTGATCCACTGTTACCGGCATTCTCAGCAAGACGAGAACAGCTGTCCGTCTGTCAAGGAACATTGATGTATGGAACAAGGGTGATTATTCCTCCTAAGTTAAGAGAGAGAGTTCTAAAGGAACTGCATGAAGGTCATCTGGGGGGAGTCAAGATGAAAAGCCTTGCTGGGGCTTATGTGTGGTGGCCGGGTATCGACCAACAGATAGAGGATCTGACGAAAAGCTGCTCAGGGTGCCAAAAAGTGCAAAATGCACCTCCGATTGCACCGCTGCATCCATGGGAATGGCCTTCAACCCCATGGCAACGTGTACATATTGACTTTGCAGGTCCATTCATGGACTCCATGTTTTTAATTGCGGTGGACACACATTCTAAATGGCCAGAAGTGATTAAGATGACTACCACTACCTCGGAAAAGACGATCGCGGTGCTAAGAACGATATTTGCAAGAAATGGATTGCCAGAACAAATATGTTCAGACAACGGACCGCAGTTCATGTCAGAAGAATTCCAGAAATTCATGAAGAAGAATGGGGTGAAACATTATACCTCTGCCCCATATCATCCGGCTACAAACGGGTTGGCCGAGAGATTTGTACAAACGTTCAAAAAAGCAATAAAGGCCATGAGCGAAGATCAGTTCCAATACAACACAAGGTGGACAAATTCCTACTGGCATATCGAAACGCCACTCACGCAGTGACAAACCAAAGTCCTGACATGATGTTCTATAACAAGAGGTTGCGGTCCAGGTTGGACTTGTTAAAACCAAATGTGCGGAGGGAAGTTGAAAACAAACAGTTCCAGCATATAAATAACAAGACCACTCGGAGTTTCGAAATAGGACAACCAGTGTTAGCCCGGGACTATAAAAACGAGAAATGGCAATCTGGAACAATTCGGGCCAGACAAGGACCCCTGATGTACACGGTAGATATTGGTGAAAATGTAATACGGCGTCATGCTGACCAACTGGTAGAATCGAGAACAAGGGTCGAACCCAGGGTTACGGCAGAGACAACCGTAGAAGAAGTTAGTGAACCTGAAGCATCTACCTCAGAAGTGAATGTACCTGAGGATGATGTCCAATCCATAAGAGATCAACTAGATGAGTCACCCCAGCAACGAGAATCAGAGACCCCTGAAAGGCGTTATCCAACTCGAATCAGGAGGCCTCCTCAGAGACTGAATCTTTGAACTGTTTTGCATGAAGTTGTATATATATATATATCTATATGTTATTATGTTATGTTAAATGGGGATATAACTGTTAAGCTAAAAAGGGAGGATTGTGGTGTATGTAACCTGTTCCACCTTAAGAGAACTACCTTAAGAGATGTACTACTTTCTCTTGGCTGCTGTATACTGTAATACCGGTGGTGACCACACCGGTATATAAGCGTTGTGTAGTGATTTACTGGGCAGTTCAGCCCTGACCTCCGAATAGTAAAGACCTGTTAAAAGCTATTCTTGTGGTCTGTGTCCAGTGATTTATAATAAGCATAACTGGGACACACAGACTTAACACTCGCAGTATCTATAGCCTCTGTTATTCAGAGCTTTTCTTTTCCTATCAGGGCTTTTTGTACCTCCACATGCGCTGACCCCCATATTAGCTGGTCCACAAGCCTTTCCTCCATTTCCTTAAATTTACACTTGCTGGCTTCATTTCTCAGCCTTGTCAGGAAATTGTCAGCTGTTTCACCGGGTTCCTGTCTTAGACTCTGGAATATGTATCTGTGTATACGGTGATTGGATTTAGGCTCTAGATGGTTGCTGAATTTATCAAAAAGTGTCACAGGGTTTTCCTTTTCCTCTTCAGTCAAACTCCAGCTATTATACAATCTAGACCTTTTTCTCCTGTCCACAACAGAATGTAACTAACCTTTTCCTCATTGGTAGTACCCTTCAGGAAGCTTTTGAATGTAAGCTCACATTTCTGTTTGAACTTGCGGAATGCTTCTACTATATCATCGGCTTCCCAGTTCATGAGGGGTTGCATTTGCACAGCCGTCATTTTAGTTTCCCATACGATTCACTCTCAATCACTGCATAAAATCACTTTTCGCCTGATTCGTAGTTCGTAGAGCACAATTTTGTACTCACTTATACCGTTGCCACCATGTTGTGCCTCCTTGTGTTTTTTTACTATAAATAATACAGACACTTTTAGCTCATTTTAGTTACTGCTTTTACTTAGCTGTATTTTTGCTTTGTTTCTGTGCTGCCACATGGTGCAGAATGATAAAAGATGTCCGACACTGCCCATGCACAGTGTGCCACATAACAATATAACTACACATACCAAAGTAGTTCCATACCAAAGTAGTTCCATTGAACGATGTGATACTATAACAATGTAACAGTCCCACTACACAGTCTCAACAAACACTCCCAGGACATGTACAGCATGGGTTAGATACAGAGTAAAGCTCCCTCTAAACTGTCCCATCAAACACTCCCAGGATACGTACAGCGTATGTTAGATACAGAGTAAAGCTTCCTCTAAACGGTCCCATCAGACACTCCTAGGGCAGGTACAGCATGGGTTAAATACAGAATAAAACTCCCTCTACACTGTCCCTTCAGACACTTCCAGGGCAGGTACAGCATGGGCTAGACACAGAGTAAAGCTCTCTCTACACCGTACCATCAAACACTTCCAGGTACAGCACGGGTTAGATACAGAGTAAAGCACCCTCTACACTGTCAAATCAAACACTCCCAGGGCAGTTACAGCATGGTTAGACAGAGAGTAAAGCTCGCACTAAACTGTCCCATCAAACACTCCCAGGGCAGGTAGGGCACGGAATTAGATACAGTGTAAATCTCCCTCTACTCTGTCCCATCAGATACTCCCAGGGCAGGTACAGCATGGGTTAAATATAGAGTAAAGCTCATTCCACACTATCCCATCAGACTCTCCCAGGACAGGCACAGCATAGGTTAAATACAGAGTAAAATGCCCTCTACACTGTCCCATCAGACACTTCTAGGACAGGTACAGTGTGGGTTAGATATAGAGTAAAGCTCCCTCTACACTGTCCCATCAGACACTTCCAGGGCAGGTACAGCATGGATTAGATACAGAGTAAAGCTAACTCTGCACTGTCCCATCAGTCACAACGAGGGCAGCCAGAGCACAGGTTAGATACAGAGTAAAGCTCCCTCTACACTAAAGCATCAGACACTCCCAGGGCAGGCACAGCATGGGTTAAATACAGAGTAAATCTTCCTCTACACTGTCCAATCAGACACTTCCAGGGCAAGTACAGCATGGGTTAGATACAGAGTAAAGCTCCCACTACACTGTACCATCAAACACTCCCAGGAGAGTTACAGCATGGGTTAGATTCAGTGTAAAGCTCCCACTACAACTTCCCATCAAACAGTCCCAGGGCAGGTACAACATGGGTTAAATACAGAGTTAAACACCCACTACACTGTCCCATCAGATACTTCCAGGGCAGGTGCAGCATGGGTTAGATACAGAGTAAAGCCCCCTCTACAATGTTCCATCAGACACTTCCAGGGCAGGTACAGCGTAGGTTAGATACAGAGTAAAGCTAACTCTACACTGTCCCATCAGACACAACGAGGGCAGGCAGAGCACGGGTTAGACACAGAGTAAAGCTCCCTCTACACTCTCCCATCAAACACTGACAGGGCAGGAACAGCTCGGATTAGACTGAGAGTAAAGCTCCCACTACACTGTCCCATCAAACACTCCCAGGGCAGGTAGAGCACGGATTAGATGAGTAAAGCTTCCTTCACACTGTTCCGTCAAACACTCAATTCAATTCAATTCAAATTGCTTTATTGGCATGACAAGATACATCTTATGTTGCCAAAGCACAGAAATACATGTATGATTGACCACATAAACACCGATCTAGACATACAGTGTATAGACAAGTATACCCATGTATACATAGATATACACACATATAATATGCATATAATCTTTTCTTAGATTTAATGTGTCACTGGTTGTCCCTCTGCTTGTGGCAAGCTGTAGCATAGTTTGCTGCTATAGTTACACATTTTCTCTGTTCCCCCAATAGATATGGGAGTTTTTGGTGGTCATTCAAATTTTTGAATTCAGGGCATATTTTTGTGAATTTTGGGTAGAAATTCTCCCTTATGTCCTGATAGTTTCCACAAGTTGTGAGGAAGTGCATCTCTGTCTCCACCACACCTGACTGCAGTGAGAACATATCCTGCCCTCTCTTGGCAGCCAGGTCTGCCTGTGTCTGCCTTTTTCGATGGCCAGGCTATGTTCACTAAGTCTGTACATTGTCAAGGCTTTTCTCAGTTTGCTATCCTTTACCATGGTCAGGTGTTCAGCCATGGTGTATTGTCTGTTTAGGGCCAAATAGCAATCGAGTTTGTTTTGGGTTTTTGTCGTTTCTGTCCAATAGGTCAAATATTTTTCCTTTTGTTCAGTGATAATTGTGTTGGGTCGAATTCTCTGTGCTGTCCTGGGGCTGGTTATTATTAGTAGTGTTGGTAGTTACTTCACTGAGTCCCAGGACTAGTTGACTGAGGGGACTCTTCTCTATGATCATCTCTTGGCATTTCAAGGCTTCGTAATGACAACAGTGGGGGTTGCTCATTTTTAGGTGTTTCCAAAATTTGATGGCTCGTTTTTGGATATTAATTAGTAGTGGATATTGGCCTAGTTCTGCCCTGCATGCATTGTTTGTGGTTTTCCTCTGAGTCCGGAGGATACTTTTACAGAATTCTGCATGCAGGATCTCAATTGGGTGTTTGTCCCATTTTGCGAATTCTTGTTGTGTTAGCGGACCCCACACCTCACTGCCATAGAGTGCAATTGGTTCAATTACTGATTTAAAAATTTTGAGCCAAATGACAATTGGAATTCTATTTGGATTGACTTCTTAATGGCATAGAAAGTCCTTCTTGCTTTCTCTTTCAGTTCATTCACAGCCAAATGAAAGTTTCCCGTATAACTGATTTTTAGGCCTAGGTATGTGTAATTTGTAGTTTGTTCGATTTTAGTTGCTCCTAATGTGAAGTTTATTCTGGGTCCCTGATGTCTGGATCTTTGCTGGAACACCAGAACTTTGGTTTTTTTGGGGTTTATTGTCAGGGCCCAGGTCTGACAGAACGACTCTAGCAGATCCAGGTTCCGCTGTAGACCCTCCTCAGTTGGTGAGAGCAGAACCAGGTCATCTGCATAGAGGAGGAATTTAACCTTGGAGTCATATAGGGCGAGGCCGGGTGCTGTAGATTGTTCAAGTAGTTTTGCCAATTCATTTATGTAAATATTAAAGAGTGTCAGTGAGATAGGCAAGCCCTGTGCCACTCCACGCCCCTGTGAGAAATATTTTGTTTGTTTGTCTCCAATTTTAACTGCACATTTATTGTTTGTATACATTGATTTAATTACATCATATGTTTTTCCCCCTACCCCACTTTCAATAAGTTTTAAGAATAGACCGTCATGCCAAATAGAATCGAAAGCCTTCTGGAAATCTATAAAGCAGGCAAAAATTTTGCTTTTGTTTTGGTGAACATGTTTGTCAATTAGGGTGTGTAGGGTGAAAATATGGTCCGATATTCTATAATTTGGTAAGAATCCAATTTGGCTTTTACTCAAGACATCGTGCTCCTCAAGGAAGTTTATAAGTCTTTGGTTTATGATACTACAGAATATCTTCCCCAGGTTACTGTTCACACAGATGCCTCGTTATTTGGATCAACTTTGTCTCCACTTTTGTATATGGGCGTTATGAGTCCTTTGTTCCAGATATCAGGGAAGTAACCGACATTCAGAGCCAAGTTGAAGAGTTTTAGGATAGCCAATTTCATTTTATCATCAGTGTGTTTAATCATCTCGTTTAGGATGCCATCTGCACCGCAAGCTGTTCTTGGTCGCAGGTCCTTGAATTTTTCAAATAGCTCTTTTTCAGTTATTGGGTGGTCTAATGGGTTTTGGTGGTCTTTTATGGCCAGTTCGAGCTTTTCCAATTCTTTGCATATTAGATCTTGCTCTGGGCTTAGTGTGTTTTTCTGGTATAATTTTTCAAAATGGTTTTCCCATATGTCTCCATTTTGAATGAGCAATTCGTCGCGTTGCTTTTTGTGTAATGTATTCCAGTTGTCCCAGAAACAATTAGAATTGATAGATTCCTCAATGTAGCTGAGTTTATTCTTAATATACTGTTCTTTCTTGGCTCTGAGTGTGTTTTTATATTGTGTTAGTGCCTGACAATGAGCAAGGTGTAGTTCCTCGTTTTCTGGTTGTCTGTGTTTTTGGTTTGATATTTTTCTGAGTTTTTTCCTCATGTTATGACAGTCTGAATCAAACCATTTTTCGTGGTTTTGTGTTTTGTGTTTACTCATGCGAGATATCAAGTTCGACATTGTTGCCAAATTATCAAAAATATTATTTAGGTTATTCACTGCCTGGTTTATGCCTTCTTTATTGTGAGTGTATGTGTTTTCCAGAAAGTTGTCCAAGAGGGATTGAGTTGATTGGCTGCTAATTACTTTCTGGTATTTTTCCGTACTGTTTTGGGCCCATCTGTAGGATTTTTTAATGTTGTACAGTTTACTGGGCTGTGTTTCTGTGTTGGTTGTTTCTGTCCTTTTAAGATACGCGGTAATTTGGCTGTGATCTGACAGTGGTGTTAGTGGTTTGACTGTGAATGCTCTGAAAGAGGATGGGTCCAGATCTGTAATCATATAGTCTATGGTGCTGATGCCAAGAGGTGAAGAATAGATCGATCTTCCTAGGGAGTCTCCTATGAACCTACAATTGACGATGTACAGACCCAGGCTTCGACAGAGCTGCAGGAGCTGCTTTCCGTTTGCATTTATCTGTTTGTCGTAGTTACACCTGTGTGAATGTAAAGGGAGATCAAACTGGTTATTTCCAAATATGTAATTATTCCCCTGAGTACTGATAAAGTCTGGTTCTTCACCAGTTCTTGAGTTGAGGTCACCACAGGTCAACACGTTCCCATGGGCCTGGTAATGGTTAATCTCCCTCTCAATGTTGGAGAAGGTGTCCTCTTTGAAGTACGGGGACTCTATAGGGGGGATGTAGATTGCGCAAATGAAAACATTTTGCATGCTAGAAATTATGTCTTTCTTAATCTTGAGCCATAAGTGGTTTTCGCCCTTTTGTATAAATTCAATGTAATTCCTAAGCTCTGCTTTAAACCAAATCAGTATGCCTCCAGAGTCTCTGCCCTGGGTTACTCCTGGCAGTTTATTGGAGGGGACCACTAGCTCTGTGTACCCAGGGGGACAACCAGTGGTCTCTTCTCCTCTACACCATGTCTCTTGCAAAATGATAATGTCCAGATCTTTGATTTCATCTCGGAACTCTGGGGACCTGCTCTTTAGGCCAAGCACAGAAGAGCGTAGGCCTTGGATATTCCAGGTTGAGATGCACAAGGATCTCATGTTTAGATTGGTCTTTTACTGTGATAGGTGTGTGTGTCTTTGTCGTATTAAATGGGGGAAAAAAGAACACCTCAAGCATCTATAAATACTGACAGTATATAGCTGCAACTCTTTCCAACAGTCATACCCTTTTTTTTTCAGGTGTGAAAAAGTGAAAAGGGCCAGTCCTTATGCTTCCTCATCCATAAGGCAGGAGCAGATGATGCTGAGCATCTGCTTTATGTCTCTCAATGGATTGTCTCTGCCTGTATTATTGCTTATGTCCTGTGCCCATCTCACTCTGTCGGGCTGGGGTTCTTGCTGCTGTGGTGGTCCTGCTCTCCTAAGGGGCAGGAGTGGTGCAGGTCGGGCATTGGTGCTGTGCACATATGGCGTGTACGTGGGGATTCTCTCTGGTCCTGGTTGGTGTGGTGGTGGTCTCTGTATTGGTCCTGGGCTGTACCTCGCTGGTCTCTGATGGCTGGGGGGGTGTCCTGTTCCTCTTGGAGTCTGGGTGTGAGCCCGGTCAAGAGCGACATCATTCAGGACCTTAGCAAAGACCGGCACTAGCTCCTTGTAGAGATGGACGTGGTCTTCAAGACATTTCACATCGAGGGTGGGGTGTTGGGCCAGGTGCACGTTTTGTTTTAGTTCACAGTATCGTGCTATGCTGGCATTTATCTTGTGGATTGTTCTGTGGTGAAAGCCTTTTCTCGGCAACAGTGTGGAAATAGTGATTCTAGCATTTGGGAAGGTGGTGCTTGCCTTCTCAATCACTGTTCGGAGCGACGTTTCCACCCTCTCCTGCTGGGCCCCTAGGTCATTTGTGCTGGTGTATATGATGATGTGTTGAGGAGAGCCTAATTGGGTTGTGGGCAACAATTCCAGGGCTTTGTCTGAATTTGGGCACCAGTGCTTGGCTACATTATGGTTAGGGAATAACTTTTTCTCCCGGAGGTGCTTCCCATTTGAGTCTATGAGTATTGCAATGTCAGCCTTGTTGGTGTTTACTGGCTGGTGGCTCTCGCCTGGACTCACAGGTTGTGTGTTGGACTGGGGGGGTCATGTCTGGTGTGTGCACTCCTCTTGTGAGCGGCTCGGCTGTGGTTCCAAAGTGGTGGAGGCAGACTGGGCTTCAGTGTGCTGGTCGGTCTGTGTGGCACCCCCTGTATTGTGGGTCTGCTGCTGTTGTTCTGTGGGAGAGTGCAGCAGCTCAGTCGGGCTCTGCACTGTCTTATCTCTGGCCTCTGGATGCTGGGCTAATGCCGCTATCTCTCCCCTGTGGCTCTCCCTGTCTTTCTGCAGCTCTTTCACCTGCTTCCCAAGTAAATTCAGCTCTCTCCTGTATCTCTCCATCTCTTGCTTTTGTTCTTGCTTCATTGCTGAAATGCTGCTTTCTTGATCGGTTTTCAGTTGAAGGACCTCCTCTATAAGTTTAACCAGCTCTATCTCCAGCTGGTTAAACTTCTCCTTTAGTTGTGCCGGGCTGTGGGACCCCAGGGTGTGTGCCTGGCCAGAGCTGGAGGGCTCACTCACTTCCTGGCTAGGCTGCTTTACTCCTGGTGAGCTGGAAGTGGTAGGGGGAGTGTGTGTGGCTTTCTCCCTGGTAGTTACTCTGGGGCTGGTCAATTGTACCATGGGGCTGTGGGGCCCCAGGGTGTGTGCCTGGTCAGAACTGTGTGGCTCGCTCACCTCCTGACCAGACTGATTTACTCCTGGTGAGCTGTAAGTGGTGGGGGGAGTGTGTGTGGCTTTTTCCCTGGTAGCTACCCTGGAGCTGGTCCTTCCCCTCTCAACTATTCCTCTCAGTGTCTGGAAGGACGTTTCAAAGTCTTTGAGGTTGCCTTGCACCATTATTGTCCCGTTTCTGTACATGTTGACAGTCGTCGTTTCACTATCAGGGTCCCCTGATTTCCTTATTTTCAGTTTGGACCCATTAGCAGTTTTTTCATGCTTAACACAGGGATAGTGGATGGTGATTGCTTTGAGCCAAGCCGCTGACTGACCTGAGTAAAAAATGAGATTACTCATGTTCCCATTTTTGTACCAGTCAGCAAAAAGAGTTTCTGGCTTCGCTCTCAGCTGCTGTTGCTTGAGCGATTTTCTTGCATTTTTTTTGATGTTGGGGGGAAGCTGGAAAAGGTTGCTCTCAGTGCGCCACGGGAGCAGCTGCGGCTCCTCTGACTCACTCATTTTTGTATACCAGCTGTTTTAAGTGTAAAAGTAAAAATTATTGCTGGCCTTAGAATATGGGGGTGTCCTCCTCGTTATTGTTGTACTCACTTAGTTCAGATTTTGATAGAAGGCAGGTTTCCTTGAAGTGTTGGTCCTCCTGCTGATTGCTGTTCTGTGAGTGTAATAACTTTTTTTTTTAACTTTTCTGGGGCCCCGGGTCTGGCGTTTCCCTCTCCCGACTCGCAGACTTTCCCAGGCCCCAGACTCGCTCTCTCTCCAGGCCCCGTACTCACTCTCCTGGCTCGGGCCGCCCCTCCCGGTCTGTGTCTGGGAGCCGTTGTTTCCCGGTGCCTCCGGGCTGCTCCCCCTCTCCGACACTGCGGTCTCTGGGCCTCAGTCTCGGCCCGGCTCCTCGGGCTTTTCCCGAGCTTCAGGCCCCGCACTGGCTGTCCCTCTCTCCCGAGTTCGCCCTCTCCAGTCCCCCGTCCTCGCCCTCTGGGCTCGGGCCGACCCTCCCAGTCTGTGTCTGGGAGCCGCTGTTTCCCGGTGCCTCCGGGCTGCTCCCCCTCTCTGACCCCGTGGTCTCTGGGCCTCGGTTCCCGGGTTCACCCTCTCCAGGCCCCGTACTCACTGTCCTGGGTCGGGCCGCCCCTCCCGGTCTGTGTCTGGGAGCCGCTGTTTCCCGGTGCCTCCGGGCTGCTCCCCCTCTCCGACCCTGCGGTCTCTGGGCCTCCGTCTCGGCCTGGCTCCTCGGGCCTTTCCCGGGCTTCAGGCTCCGTGCTCCGTGCTCCGTGCTCCGTGCTCCGGCTGCCGCTCGGGCTCCGCTTTGGTGCCTCGCTCTCCTTCTCTTTCTCGCTGTTTTTTCTTTTTTCCTTCTTTTCGGGTTTTTTTTTCTTCGGGTTTTTTTTTCTTTGGCGGTCTTTTTGGTGGTCTTTTTCTTCGGTACTTAAACTAAACTAAACTTAAACTTAAACTAAACTAAACTGAACTAACTTAAACTAAAATTAAATTTAACTTTTAAAACTTCAAGTGTAACTTTTTTCCCGACTTTAATGACAAAAAACACTAAAAATTTCAGCAGCCCATCTTCAGCGTGTCTGTGTCCTGTACCGACCCCCCAACACTCCCAGGGCAGGTATAGCATGGGATTAGATACAGTGTAAATCTCCCTCTACACTGTCCCATCAGACACTCCCAGGACAGGTACAGCGTGGGTTAAATATAGAGTAAAGCTCCCTCTACACAAACCCATCAGACACTCCCAAGGCAGGCACAGCATGGGTTAAATACAGAGTAAAGTTCCCACTGCACTGTCCCATCAAACACTCCCAGGACAGTTACAGCACGGGTTAGATACAGTGTAAAGCTCCCACTACACTGTCCCATCAAACACTCCCAGGGCAGGTACAGCATGGGTTAGATCTCTCTCTTAGGCAGTCCCTCGGAACCGAGGATGACTTGCTTCCATATTAAAAATGAGTTCTCAGGTGACTGATGAGTCCAATGCGGGACCTGCAGTCTCTGTCACAGGTGGGGCAGACAGTGGTTTAAGGGGCGGGTGGGTGGGGTGCTTGGGTTGACGTGCGCTCCTTGCGCTGCCTGCGCTTGGCTTCCGCTTGCTCCCGGTGAAGAGTCTCGAGGTGTTCGGCGCCTTCCCGATGCTTCTCCTCCACTTTGTGCGGTCTTGGGCTAGGGATTCCCAGCTGTCGGTGGGGATGTTACACTTTTTCAAGGAGGCTTTGAGGGTGTCCTTGAAGCGTTTCCTCTGCCCACCTGGGGCTCTCTTGCCGTGCCGGAGCTCTGAGTAGAGCGCTTGTTTTGGGAGTCTCGTATCGGGCATGCAGACAATGTGACCCATCCATCGGATCTGATTGAGCGTGGTCAGAGCTTCGATGCTGGGGATGTTGGCCTGAGCAAGAACACTGACGTTGGTGCGTCTATCCTGCCAATGGATTTGCAGGATCTTGCGGAGGCAGCGTTGGTGGTACCTCTCCAGTGCTTTGAGGTGCCTGCTGTACATGGTCCATGTCTCTGAGGCATACAGCAGGGCAGGAATCACTGCTGCCCTGTAGCCCATGAGCTGAGTGCCGGGTTTGAGGACCTGGTCTTCAAACACTCTCTTCCTCAGGCGACCGAAGGCTGCACTGGCACACTGAAGGTGGTGTTGGACTTCATCTTCTATGTCTGCCTTTGTTGACAGTAGGCTCCCGAGGCATTGAAAGTGGTCCACGTTGTCCAAGGCCTTGTCGTGGATTTGAATAATCGGGGGGCAGCACTGTGTGGCGGGTGCGGGTTAGATACAGTGTAAAGATCGCTCTATACTCTCCTGTCAAACACTGCCAGGGCAGGTACAGCACATGTTAGATAAAGAGTAAAGCTCCCTCTACACTGTCCCGTCAAACACTCCTAGGACAGGTATAGTACGGGTTAGACACATAGTAAAGCTCCCACTACACTGTCTCAACAAACACTCCCAGGACAGGTACAGCATGGGTTAGATACAGAGTAAAGCTCCCTCTACACTGCCCCACCAAACACTCCCAGGATAGGTACAGCGTGTGTTAGATACAGAGTAAAGCTCCCTCTAAACTGTCCCATCAGACACTCCCAGGGCAGGTACAGCATGGGTTAAATACAGAGTAAAGCTCCCTCTACACTGTCCAATCAGACACTTCCAGAGCAGGAACAGCATGGAGCAGATACAGATTAAAGCTCCCTCTACACTGTCCCATCAAACACTTCCAGGACAGGTGCAGCATGTGTTAGATACAGAGTAAAGCTCCCTCTACACTGTCCCATCAGACACTTCCAGGTCAGGTACAGCATGGGCTAGACACAGAGCAGAGCTCCCTCTACACCGTACCATCGAACACTTCCAGGTGCAGCACGGGTTAGATACAGAGTAAAGCTCTCTCTACTCTGTCCCATCAAACACTCCCAGGGCAGGTACAGCACGGGTTATATACAGAGTAAAGCTCGCTCTATACTGTCCTGTCAAACACTGCCAGGGCAGGAACAGCACACGTTAGATACAGAGTAATACTCCCTCTACACTGTCCCGGTAAACACTCCGAGGACATGTATGACTTGCAAAATTTCTGCATCTCCCTGAAGGTTATCTATATATATATAAGAGTATGTCTCTCTGTCTGTCTGTCTCTCTGTCTCTCTGTCTGTCTGTCTCTCTGTTGCTCTGTCTATCTGTCTGTCTGTCCGGCTATACAACCAAAAGTTATAGAGTGTACCTACACATATGTTATATCAAAAGAACGCGCATCATTAGGGGGCTCTTGTAGGCATATTTACTTTTTGGTCGGACAAAAATTGTGCCAACGGTATCCAAAAAACGTTCAAAATTCCGCTCATTATCCGCTCATTTGCATCGAGTGGGGGCGGGTTCATTGTGTGTATGGGCGGGCCATCCTACAGTTGAGTGACGTGATGATTGACCAAACCTACAGTTCAGCGACCTGATGGTTGACCAATCGGTGCGTGTGTGGGCGGGCCTTATCGTTCTGAAATGAGGTGAGTGGCCGCCATCTTGATTCCAAACTCTTCGTTTCTTTTTCCCACTTTCTGCATGTTTCTTTTCAAATCTACATTTCCAGCAAAAAAAAAGTTGCTTTTAAAACACAAATTGTTATTAAAAATAGTTAATTAATTTGTAAATCTTTTCTCTAACCTCTATAATTTTCCTACCTTTCACCGTTTTTCCAGGCCGCGAAGCCTGGGCCTCTGTTGCCCAGCCATGCCCGAGCTAGGCACCTCCCATCGCGATCAACAAAAGGCCCGTGATCGCCGCCATCTTTGTGAAGGTTGGAGGGGCGGGCCTGAGCCGAGCGTCGCCATCTTAGTAAAGGCGGGCGGGGCAGGATGTGCGCGCACATCAACTTCCGCCCGGAGCGCAACTTGAGTCCGGCCGGGCCTCACGCGGTAGGTTGCGTGGCGGCGTCTCTCTCTCTGGTCTTGAAGCCGGCTCGGGCAGGGGGTGGGGCTCGGGAGGGCAGAGCTCGGGTGAGCAGGAGCGCGGGGCTCGGGGCTCGGGGAGGCGGGGCTCGGGGGGCGGGGCTTGGGAGAGAGGGAGCGCGGGGCTCGGGAGTGCGGGGCTCGGGGAGGCGGGGCTCAGGTGAGCGCGGGGTTCGGAGGGACGGGGCTCGGGAGCACGGGAGCGCGGGTCTCGGGGGAGCGGGAACGCGGGGCTCGGGGAGGCGGGGCTCAGGGAGGCGGGGCTCCAGAGAGCGCGGGGCTCGGGGGGGCGGGGCTCAGGAGAGCGGGAGCGCGGGGCTCGGGAGCTCGGGAGCGCGGGAGCGGCCACTCGCCCTCTATCTCTCCTTCCCTCTGTCTCTCTCCCCTCCCCCCTCCCTCCTCCCTTCTGTGGTGTATGTGTCTTTAAGAGCCCCCTGTGTACTGTAATGCCGGTAATGGCCACTCGGGCTACACAAGCCTGTATAGTGTCTTGTATCTGTTAGTTCACCTCCAGACTTTGTTCAGTAAACACCTGTGAAACCAACTCCTGTATTCCGTGTCTCCATTAACACACGGATACAACAGTGGCGACGAATTCGAAACGGACTTACCTGCAATTCGGCAGCACCTCAAGGAGATCGATTCCTCAGACGAAAGTCGAAGAAAAACAAGAAAGAAAAAAAAACTGTGGTTTCACCAGCTAGCCTAGCTGGTGGCAGGTACTGCAATAATCCTTCCTGGGTGGCGGGCTGGGGCTCTATCGGCTAGCTCTGCAGCGGGGCCGAGCAGCGAAGGCAGAGGCAAACAGAGACAGAGGGTGGAGCACTCGGGAGACGGCCGGCGCTGCAAAGCAGGTCGGCGTTCGGACCAAGCAAAGGGAGGGAAAAGTCCCAGAGAGTCCGGCGGGAACGAGTCTCCACCTATTAAAAATACCTATGTAAATAAAAACCGCGGAGAACAGCGTTGTCAGCAGCGGCAGCGGCGGAAAAGCGCAGGAGGCGCCATTTTTTTTCAGGATGCCCAAGACTGGCAATATTACTGCTTTCGAAAGCGATACAGAGGATTGGACCACATATGTGGAAAGAGTGGCGGTATATTGCACAGCAAATTAAATAGAGGATGATAAAAAGGCATCAGTACTTCTAAATCTAATGGGCACAAGGACATACGGGCTGTTACGAAACTTAATCACTCCAGCCAAACCAAAGGAGAAGAATTTTAAGGAGATTGTTGATACCCTACAGGAGCACTTAAACCCAACACCGCTACTGATAGCGGAACGATTCAAATTCTTCAGGAGGAATCAGCACAAGAATGAAAGTAACGCTGATTACATCACCGAATTAAGGAAGCTGTCAAAGCACTGCCAATTCGGGGCAGGACTGGCAGATTCTCTTTGTTGTGTCTGTGTGTTGATAGAGACACTGAAGACAGGAGTTGGTTTCATAGGTGTTTACTAAACAAAGTCTGGAGGGGAACTAATGGATACAACACAATATACAGGCTTATATAGCCCGAGTGGCCATTACCGGCATTACAGTACACATGGGGCTCTTAAAGGCACATACACTACGATTCCTCCCCTTTTAGCTAACCAGTACATAATATTTTAAGTAATTATTAATTACATGTTATAAGAAAAATAATATACACATTGCTGCAGTTAATTAATTACAAAGTCAGTCTCTCTGGAGGCTTCCTGACTCGGTCCGGATAACGCCACGGTGGTGTAGTAGTTTCTGGTGGTATAATAGGTTCTTTTGGCAAGGCTGATTCGGCTTGAATGCCAGTGTCAGGTTCATCAGGTTCCAGTATCACCGGATCGGAGGTAGATATGGGTATCTCTACTTCATCGTTAGGCGTATAGAGTTGTGGTGCAGGTTGTCCCTTTTCGGATGACTCTATGATTTGGTCAGCATGGCGCCTTATTAAGCTTTCTCCAATGTCCACGGTATACATCAACAGTCCTAGTCGTGTGCAGATAGTTCCAGGCTGCCATTTCTCGGTACGGTAGTCCCGGGCCAAAACTTGTTGACCTATCTGGAAGGTTCTAGTTGGCCTTTCATTCATGCCTTGAAATTGTCGGTTCTCCACGTCCCTTCTGATATTGGGCTTGATCAAATCCAGCCGGCATCTTAGGCTTCTATTGAAGAACATCATGGTGGGAGTTTGGTTTATAACCATATGTGTTGCATTCCTGTATGCGAACAAGAAGTTATCCACCTTGTGCTGAAGTTTTATGTCTTCATTACCCATGGCCTTTATGGCCTTCTTGAAGGTCTGGACAAACCTTTCAGCCAATCCATTGGTGGCGGGATGGTATGGGGCGGACGTGTAGTGCTTAACCCCATTGTTTTTTAAGAACTTCCTGAATTCTTCGGACACAAATTGCGGTCCATTATCAGAACAGATCTGTTCAGGCAGCCCATTCCTGGCAAATATGGTCCTTAATACTGTGATGGTTTTTTCCGTGGTGGTGGAGGACATCTTTATTACCTCCGGCCACTTGGAGTGTGCATCAACCGCGATTAAGAACATTGAGTCCATAAATGGACCAGCAAAGTTGATGTGTACCCTTTGCCAGGGAGATGAGGGCCACTCCCATGGATGTAGAGGGGCTTGTGGTGGAGCGTTTTGGACCTTCTGGCATCCTAGGCAGCTCTTGGTCATTTCTTCGATGTCTCCATCGATACCTGGCCACCATACAAACGCCCTAGCTAGGTTCTTCATTTTCACTCCACCCAGATGCCCCTCGTGAAGCTCCTTTAGAACTTTATCCTGGAGTTTGGGTGGAATCACCACTCTGGATCCACACATCAAGGTTCCTCGGCAAACTGACAGCTGTTCTCTTCTTTGCAAGAATGCTGGCAACAGTGGTTCGCCATGTGCTGGCCATCCCTTCACCGTTAAATCATAGACTCGTGAGAGAGTCGGGTCATTTCTCGTTTCCTTTTCAATGGCAGAATTTGTTACTGGTAGACATTCCACTATGGTTGACTGGAACATCTCCACTGGGTCTACTGTAGGTGCCTCTTCTATCGTTGGCAACGGTAGGTGCGATAAACCGTCAGCATTCCCATGCTGTTTTGATCCTTTGTATTCTATGTTGTATTGGTGTGCCCCTAGAAAAAGGGACCACCTCTGTAGCCTTTGCGTTGTCATAATGGGAACACCCTTTTTAGGGTTGAATATGGAGATGAGGGGTTGATGGTCAGTCAACAAGGTAAATTTTTGTCCGTGTAGGTAATGGTTGAATTTCTTCACTCCCCATACCAGGCTGAGTGCTTCCCTGTCGATTTGGGCATAGTTACGCTCAGCTGAGTTCAATGTGCGTGACGCAAAAGCTATCGGCCGTTCCGAGCCATCAGGGAATTTATGCGATAATACTGCTCCTATGCCGTAAGGGGATGCATCGCACGCCAGTCTGATTGGCAGTGATGGGTTGTAATGAGCCAAAACTTCTTTGGACGTGATTAAGTCTTTGCATTTATGGAAGGCACGTTTACAGTCTTCGCTCCATTTCCAAATTGCTCCTGTTTGTAGCAGTTCATTAAGAGGGTGTAGAAGAGTTGATAAGTTCGGTAAAAATTTATGATAGTAATTTATCAATCCCAGGAACGACCTTAATTGTGAAACATTTTCAGGTGCTGGGGCTTTTATGACCGCTTCAATTTTTTCAGGTGACTTATGCAACCCTTCCTTATTAATTATGTGGCCACAATATGATATTTGATTTTGGAAAAATTCGCACTTGGGGCGATTTGCTTGTAGGCCCTATTCTCTCAGCCTAGTGAGCACCTGCTCCAAATTGGCAAGGTGCTCGTTGTCGTTTACTCCTGTTACAAGGATGTCGTCTAGGTAGCATTGAGTCCCCGGAATCCCTTGGAGGACTTGCTCCATAGCTCTTTGCCAGATAGCTGGAGCGGATGCTACTCCGAAAACCAGTCGATTGTACTGGTACAGACTTTTGTGTGTATTTATCGTGAGATTTTTAGAGGCCTCTTCAACCTCCATCTGTAGATATGCCTGTGCCAAGTCAATTTTGGTGAAACGTTTCCCTCCGGATAGTGAGGCGAAAATATCTTCTATCCTCGGAAGAGGATACTGTACCGTGTGAAGGACCAGGTTTACCATCACCTTGAAGTCTCCACAGATGCGAATTTTTCTCTGTTCTTCAGATTTATCATTATTCAATGCTTTCTTCATGACTGGAACGATGGGTGTTGCCCACTCGCTCCAATCTATTTTGGATAATACGCCTGCATTTTCCAAATTCTCCAGCTGTGCCTCGACTGCTGGATGAATTGCGTATGGCACCGGTCTTGCTTTAAAAAACTTGGGAATTGCTGCATCTTCCACTTTTATTGAGGCGGTGATGCCTTTCAAGGTTCCTGGATTCTCCTGAAACACTTCTTTGGCGTTGGCCAAGATGTCTTTTAATCGTTCAGGTATGATGTCATCATCATTTTTTTTCTTACTGGTCACCGTCAGTGCCTGAATGGAGTGCCAGTCTAAACGTATTTTCCTGATCCATTCACGTCCCAACAGCGGTGGGCCACCATCTTGTAGAATGTATAAATACAACTTTTGTATTTCCTTGCCGTTGTATACAACAGGCACCCTTATTTTTCCTTTGGGGTATACTTTCTGCCCCGTATATGTTTTCAAGATAATGGATGTGTCTTTTAAAGGTATATGCGGAAATAGCCGCTCGTAATCCCGTCGATTTATGACAGTCAGAGCTGATCCTGTATCTAGCTCCATTTTAACTGGGGACCCTGCTATCGTGACGGTAACCCAAATGGTCTGGTAATCAGCTTTGGCAAGTACATTATGTAATTTGAGAGAACTTAGTCTCTTGTTTTCGGAGTTGCTATCACTCTTCTGGTCTTCGGAGCTACTGTCCGTCATCATTTGTACCTTTCTGTACTTTTCTTTATTGATTTTTTTTTTCCTGTCTGTGGATTTATATTGTCCAGATTGGCATACCCTTGCAATGTGTCCAATCTTTCCGCATTGCCTGCATGCTTTGTCCTTGAACCAGCAGTCCCTCTGGTCATGGGTGGATCTGCCGCAGCGATAACATCTCTCGAAACCCTGTGTCATTTCATGGGTGCCGAAGTCCTGTGTCTTTTGTTGTATCTCTGCAGCACCTCTTGCGGCTGCTTCGTATGATACAGCCATACTGAAAGCCTTGTCCAGTGTTAAATCGTTTTCAGAAAGCAGCCTTTTCTGTGTTCCTTCACTTAAGAGACCGCAGACGAATTTGTCTCGAAGATAATCTGCTAGTCCTGCCCCGAATTGGCAGTGTTTTGATAGCTTTCTTAATTCGGTGAGGAAATCAGCGTTACTTTCATTCTTGTGTTGATTTCTCTTGAAGAATTTGAATCGTTCCACTATCAGCAGCGGTGTTGGGTTTAAGTGCTCCTGTAGGGTATCAACAATTTCTTTAAAATTCTTGTCCTTTGGTTTGGCTGGAGTGATTAAATTTCGTAACAGCCCGTATGTCTTTGCGCCCATTAGATTTAGCAGTACTGAAGCTTTTTTTTCATCTTCTATTCCATTTGCAGTGCAATATACCTCCACTCTTTCCACATATGTGGTCCAATCCTCTATGTCGTTATCAAAAGCATCAATATTGCCAGACTTAGGCATCTTAGAAAAGATATGGCGCTTCCCGCGCTTTTCTTTCTTTTCTGCAGAAAAGATATTGCACTTCCCGCGCTTTCCCGCCGCTACTGCCGATGACAAAGCTGTTTCCCGCGGTTTCCGTTCTTTTTTTATTTATTTATTTACAGTTGGAGACTCGTTCCTGCCGGACTTTCTCTCTAGGTCTGAACGCCGACCTGCTTGCGGCACCGGCCATCTCCCGAGTGTTCCCTCCCCATCTGTTACTGCTTGCCTCTGCTTTCGCTGCTTGGCCCAGCTGTAGAGCCAGCTGCTGGAGCCCCAGCCTGACGCCCAGGAAGGATTAGCGCAGTACCTGCCACCAGCTTGGCCAGCTGGTGAAAGCACAGCTTCTTTCACTTTCTTGATTCTTCTGGACGCCAGAGGAATCGATGTCCTTGAGGTGCTGCCGAATTGCAGGTAAGTCCGTTTCCACTTCGTTGCCACTGTTGTGTCTGTGTGTTGATAGAGACACTGAAGACAGGAGTTGGTTTCATAGGTGTTTACTAAACAAAGTCTGGAGGGGAACTAACGGATACAACACAATATACAGGCTTATATAGCCCAAGTGGCCATTACCGGCATTACAGTACACATGGGGCTCTTAAAGGCACATACACTACACTCTCCGAGACAAATTCGTCTGCGGTCTCCTAAGTGAAGGAAAACAGAAAAGGCTACTTTCTGAGAAAGATTTGACACTGGACAAGGCTTTCAGTGTGGCTGTATCATACGAAGCAGCCGCAAGAGGAGCTGCAGAGATACAGCAAAAGCCACAGGACTTCGGCACCCATGAAATGACACAGAGTTTTGAGAGATGTTATCGCTGCGGCAGATCCACCCATGACCAGAGGGACTGCTGGTTCAAGGACAAAGCATGCAGGCAATGCGGAAAGATTGGACACATTGCACGTGTATGCCGATCTGGAAACAAAAAATCCACGGACAGGAAAAGTACAGAAAGGTACAAATGATGACGGACAGTAGCTCCGAAGACCAGAAGAGTGATAGCGACTCTGGAAACAAGAGACTAAGCTGTCTCAAATTACATAATGTAATTGCCAAAGAAGATTACCAGACCATTTGGGTTACCCTCACGATAGCAGGGTCCCCAGTTAAAATGGAGCTAGATACAGGATCAGCTCTGACTGTCATAAGTCGACGGGATTACGAGCGGCTATTTCGGCATATATCTTTGAAAGACACATCCATTATCTTGAAAACATATACGGGGCAGAAAGTATACCCCAAAGGGAAAATAAGGGTGCCTGTTGTATACAACGGCAAGGAAATACAGAAGTTGTATTTATACGTTCTGCAAGATGGTGGTCCACCGCTGTTGGGACGTGAATGGATCAGGAAGATACATTTAGACTGGCACTCCATTCAGGCACTGACGGTGACCAGTAAGAAAAAAAATGATGATGACGTCATACCTGAACGATTAAAAGACATCTTGGTCAACACCAAGGAAGTGTTTCAACAGGAACTAGGAACCTTGAAAGGCGTCACTGCCTCAATAAAAGTGGAAGATGCGGCAATTCCCAAATTTTTTAAGGCAAGGCCGGTGCCATACGCAATTCGTCCAACAGTCGAGGCAGAGCTGGAGAATTTGGAAAAGGCAGGCGTATTATCCAAGGTAGATTGGAGCGAGTGGGCAACACCCATCGTCCCGGTCATGAAGAAAACGTTGAATAATGATAAATCTGAAGAACAGAGAAAAATTCGCATCTGTGGGGACTTCAAGGTGACTGTAAACCCAGTCCTTCACACGGTACAGTATCCTCTTCTGAGGATAGAAGATATTTTCGCCTCACTATCCGGAGGGAAACGTTTCACCAAAATTGACTTGGCACAGGCATATCTACAGATGGAGGTTGAAGAGGCCTCTAAAAAGTATCTCAAGTTAAATACACACAAAGGCCTGTACCAGTACAATTGACTGGTTTTCGGAGTAGCATCAGCTCCAGCTATCTGGCAAAGAGCTATGGAGCAAGTCCTCCAAGGGATTCCGGGGACTCAATGCTACCTAGACGACATCCTTGTAACAGGAGAAAAAGACAACGAGCACCTTGCCAATTTGGAGCAGGTGCTCACTAGGCTGAGAGAACGGGGCCTACGAGCAAATCGCCCCAAATGCGAATTTTTCCAGAAACAAATATCATATTGTGGCCTCATAATTAACGAGGAAGGGTTGCATAAATCACCTGAAAAAATTGAAGCGGTCATAAAAGCCCCAGCACCTGAAAATGTCTCACAATTAAGGTCGTTCCTGGGATTGATAAATTACTATCATAAATTTTTACCGAACTTGTCAACTCTTCTGCACCCTCTTAACGAACTGCTACAAACGGGAGTAATTTGGAAATGGAGCGAAGACTGTAAACGTGCCTTCCATAAATGCAAAGGCTTGATCACGTCCAAGGAAGTTTTGGCTCATTACAACCCATCACTGCCAATCAGACTGGTGTGCGATGCATCCCCTTACGGCGTAGGAGCGGTATTGTCGTATAGATTCCCTGATGGCTCGGAGCGGCCGACAGCTTTTGCGTCACGCTCATTGAACTCAGCTGAGCGTAACTATGCCCAGATCGACAGGGAAGCACTCAGCCTGGTATGGGGAGTGAAGAAATTCAACCATTACCTACACGGACAAAAATTTACCTTGTTGACTGACCATCAACCCCTCGTCTCCATATTCAACCCTAAAAAGGGTGTTCCCATTATGACAGTGCAAAGGCTACAGAGGTGGTCCCTTTTCCTAGGGGCACACCAATATGACATAGAATACAAAGGATCAAAACAGCATGGGAATGCTGACGGTTTATCGCGCCTACCGTTGCCAACGGTAGAAGAGGCACCTACAGTGGACCCAGTGGAGGTGTTCCACTCAACCATAGTGGAATGTCTACCAGGAACAAATTCTGCCATTGAAAAGGAAACGAGAAATGACCCGACTCTCTCACGAGTCTACGATTTAACGGTGAAGGGATGGCCAGCACATGGCGAACCACTGTTGCCAGCATTCTCGCAAAGAAGAGAACAGCTGTCAGTGTGCCGAGGAACCTTGATGTGTGGATCCAGAGTGGTGATTCCACCCAAACTCCAGGATAAAGTGCTAAAGGAGCTTCACGAGGGGCATCTGGGTGGAGTGAAAATGAAGAACCTAGCCATAGCGTTTGTGTGGTGGCCAGGTATCGATGGAGACATCGAAGAAGTGACCAAGAGCTGCCTAGGATGCCAGAAGGTCCAAAACACCCCACCACAAGCCCCTCTACATCCATGGGAGTGGCCCTCATCTCCATAGCAAAGGGTACACATCGACTTTGCTGGTCCATTTATGGACTCAATGTTCTTAATCGCGGTTGATGCACACTCCAAGTGGCCGGAGGTAATAAAGATGTCCTCCACCACCACGGAAAAAACCATCACAGTATTAAGGACCATATTTGCCAGGAATGGGCTGCCTGAACAGATCTGTTCTGATAATGGACCGCAATTTGTGTCCGAAGAATTCAGGAAGTTCTTAAAATACAATGGGGTTAAGCACTACACATCCGCCCCATACCATCCTGCCACCAATGGATTGGCTGAAAGGTTTGTCCAGACCTTCAAGAAGGCCATAAAGGCCATGGGTAATGAAGACATAAATCTACAGCATAAGGTAGATAACTTCTTGTTTACATACAGGAATGCAACACATGTGGTTACAAACCAAAGTCCCGCCATGATGTTCTTCAATAGAAGCCTAAGATGCCGGCTGGATTTGATCAAGCCAAACATCAGAAGGAACGTGGAGAACCGGCAATTTCAAGGCATGAATGAAAGGCCATCTACAACCTTCCAGATAGGTCAACAAGTCTTGGCCCGGGACTACCGTACCGAGAAATGGCAGCCTGGAACTATTTGCACACGACAAGGACCGCTGATGTATACCGTGGACATTGGAGAAAGCATAATAAGGCGCCATGCTGACCAGATCATACAGTCATCCGAAAAGGGACAACCTACACCACAACTCTATACGCCTAATGATGAAGCAGAGATACCCATAGCATCTACCTCCGATCCGGTGATACTGGAACCAGATGAACCCGACACTGGCATTCAAGCCGAATCGACCTTGCCACAAGAACCGACTACACCACCAAAAACTACTACACCACCGAGGCGTTATCCGGACCGAGTCAGGAAGCCTCCAGAGAGACTGATTATAATTGATTAACTGCAGCAAATGTGTAGATTATTGTTCTTGTAACATGTTAATTAATAATTACTTAAAATGTTATGTACTGGTTGTCTAAAAGGGGAGGAATTGTGTTGTATGTGCCTTTAAGAGCCCCCTGTGTACTGTAATGCCGGTAATGGCCACTCGGGCTATATAAGCCTGTATAGTGTCTTGTATCTGTTAGTTCACCTCCAGACTTTGTTCAGTATACACCTGTGAAACCAACTCCTGCATTCCGTGTCTCCATTAACACACGGATACAACACCTTCCCCCTCTCCCCTCCCCCTCTTCCCCTCCCACTCCCCCCACCCCCCCTTCCCCTACCCCCCTTTCCCCCCTACCCCCTTTCCCCCTACCCCTACCCCCCTACCCCCCTTCCCCCCACCCCCTTCCCCCCCCACCCCCCTTCCCCCCCTACATCCTTCCCCCCCTACCCCCCCTTCCCCCCCACCCCCTTCCCCCCAGTCGCTCTCTCTTCCCCCCCGTCGCTCTCTCTTCCCCCGAGTCACTCTCTCTCGTCCCACCAGTCGCTCTCTCTCTTCCCCCAGTCACTCTCTCTCTTCCCCCCAGTCGCTCTCTCCTTCCCCCAGTCGCTCTCTCTCTTCCCCACAGTCGCTCCCTCTCTTCCCCCCAGTCGCTCTCTCTCCTCCCCCCAGTCGCTCTCTCTATTCCCCCCAGTCGCTCTCTCTCTTCCCCCCAGTCGCTCTCTCTCTTCCCCCCAGTCGCTCTCTCTCTTCCCCCCAGTCGCTCTCTCTCTTCCTCCCAGTCGCTCTCTCTTCCCCCCAGTCGCTCGCTCTCTTCCCCCCAGTCGCTCTCTCTCTTCCCCCCAGTCACTCTCTCTCTTCCCCCCAGTCGCTCTCTCTTCCCCCAGTCGCTCTCTCTCTTCCCCCCAGTCGCTCTCTCTTCCCCCCAGTCGCTCTCTCTTCCCCCCAGTCGCTCTCTCTCTTCCCCCCAGTCACTCTCTCTCTTCCCCCCAGTCACTCTCTCTCTTCCCCCCGCCGCTCTCTCTCTTCCCCCAGTCGCTCTCTCTCTTCCCCCGTCGCTCTCTCTCTTCCCCCCAGTCACTCTCTCTATTCCCCCCAGTCGCTCTCTCTCTTCCCCCCAGTTGCTCTCTCTCTTCTCCCCAGTCACTCTCTCTCTTCCCCCCAGTCGCTCTCTCTCTTCCACCCAGTCGCTCTCTCTCTTCCCTCCAGTCGCTCTCTCTCTTCCCCCCAGTTGCTCTCTCTCTCTCTTCCAACAACAACATGCCCTCAAAAAAGCCTCGGCACCGCCGGGCACTTCAGCTAGTTATCAATAAAAGGGACCCTGCATGGGCATTTTAAAATTAAAAATGTGTACCCAAGATGGCGTCCATGCCTCGTGGCAGAAAGCCTTTGAGATTCCAAAATGGATTTTGCAGCGCAGACAGCTTGGGAGAAATCGAAACTAAGGCTGCAGGCTTTCTGTGAAGAGAAACTTTGTATTATGGAATGAGACAGGACTCTGAATTATGTATTAGACCGAATTGGAGGCAGATCTTGTAGTGTATGTGCCTTTAAGTCAGAACTACTTTTACAGCTCCTGTATACTGTAGTACTGGCAGTGACCACACCTGTATATAAGCTTTGCGCATGCCTCTCTAACCCCTGTCTAGAGACTACCTTCCTCCAGTAAAGACCTGTTTATTGTTAATGTACAGCATCCGTGTGATTATTTAATAATAGCTTATCCACTGAACCACGGATCCAACAGTGGCGATGAGTGTCGATTCGAATCTACCTGCAACATTAAAAAAAATAGTCGGGCCAGGAACACGGGCGTCGAAGATGAGCAACCGCCCAGCAGTCAGGCAGAGATTTAACTTTGCAGGGGAGGCTGTGGAGAGCCGGGCTTGGTTCCCCAGCCACGACGAGCAGTAAGAGACCGACGACAGCTCCAGCGCAGACCCTTCCCGAGCAGCGGCGGCTGGAGCCGACCGACGGCGGAGAGAAAGCCGTGCAGCATCGACGGGGTAAGACAGAGGGTGAGGAGCGCAGGGCGCAGCCGGGGGTTGAACACCGAGCGGTGTCAAGAAAAAGAAAACAAACCGAAGAGAGAGAGGGTAAAGAAACAGCCGGGTTCTAGACTGAGCGGCGTAAAAAAAATATATAAAAAGAAGAACGCGCAGAGCACAGCCAGGGCTCACGGGCTGAACAGGGTCCACGGGGCGAAGAAAGGGGAGACGCCATTGAGCCGTAGAGAAGAAGGAAGAGCGCGGGAGGCGCCATTTTTAGAAGCCGCAGCGGAGAAGAAGGGCGAGCGCGTGAAGGAAGGAATGCACGGGCGACGCCATTTTGTGCCAGCGGAGAAGAAGGGGAAGCGCGGGAGACACCATTTGTGACAGTTAACTCACACCCAAGGATGCCGAAGAGTGGCATTATCTCTACGTTCGACAATGAAGTCGAAGATTGGGTGACATATGTTGAACGTATTGAGGTGTACTGCAGGGCGAATGAAGTGCCAGATGCTAATAAAGCACTGGTTCTGTTAAATTCCATGGGTGCAAAAACTTATGGGTTGCTGCAAAATCTAATAACCCCAGAGAAGCCGGTAAACAAGAATTTTGAAAGCATAGTAGAAATCCTACAGGACCACTTAAGCCCCACACCGCTGCTGATAGCAGAATGATTTAAGTTCCATAAAAGGAACCAACACAAAGACGAAAGCAATGCTGAGTACCTAACGGAACTGCGCAAGCTATCGAAACACTGCCAGTTTGGAGCGGGACTAGCAGATACGTTAAGGGACAAGTTTGTGTGTGGGCTACAAAGTGAAGGAACCCAGAAATGGCTTCTGTCAGAAAAGGACCTTACGCTGGACAAAGATTTCAGTATGGCAGTATCACACGAAGCAGCCGCAAGGGGCGCTGCAGAGATACAACGGAGACCGCAAGAATATGGCACCAATGAAATGATCTATGGAACAGGGAAGTGCTATCGCTGCGGCAGAACAACACATGACCAGAAAGATTGTTGGTTCAAGGACCAAGTGTGCAGACAGTGTGAGAAAGCAGGACACATAGAAAGAGTCTGCAGGTCTGGGAAGAAAACCAACAGTAAGAAATCTCCACAGGAGAAGTACAAAAAGGTACACCAGGTGATGGACAGTGGTTCAGATGAACAGAAAAGTGACACAGACTCCGGAAGCAAGGCGCTGGGTTGTCTGAAACTACATAAGGTAACAGAAATGGAGGATCACCAGACTATCTGGGTTACACTCAAGATAGACGGAGTCCAAGTGAAAATGGAATTGGACACAGGGTCAGCTCTAACAGTCATAAATCAAAGAGACGACAAGCGACTATTTTCACACATACCCTTGAAAGCTACAGAGATTGTCTTGAAGACGTATATGGGGCAAAAAGTCTACCCCAAAGGAAAAATGAGGGTGAAAGTGACATATAAAGGCCAGGAAATACCTAAAATGGATATATATGTATTGCCAAATGGAGGACCACCACTGCTAGGACGTGAATGGATCCGGAAGATACAATTAGATTGGCATTCCATACAGGCACTGAAGGTTGAGGCCAAACAGGATGACGACGTCACACCTGGACAACTGTCAAAAGTGCTAACTGATGCAAAAGAAGTGTTCCAGGAGCGACTAGGAACACAAAAAGGAATAACAGCAATGATTAAAAGATAGGAAAATGCAAGCCCAAAGTTTCTGAAGGCCAGACCAGTGCCTTATGCGATCAGACCAGCTGTTGAAGCAGAGCTGGAAGGGTTGGAACGTTCAGGAGTACTGTCCAAAGTGGACTTGGAGCGAGTGGGCTACACCCTTCGTTCCTGTAATGAAGAGGTCGTTGAGTAATACGCCTGGGGAACCAAAGAAGGTCCGCATCTGTGGGGATTTTAAGGTGACAGTGAACCCAGTCCTTCACACGGTGCAATATCCGCTTCCACGAATTGAGGATATTTTCGCCTCGCTATCTGGAGGTAAATACTTCACCAAAATTGATCTAGCCCAGGCGTACTTGCAAATGGAAGTAGAAGAAGCTTCGAAACATTACCTTACGATCAACACTCATAAAGGTCTCTATCAATACAACCGGCTGCTGTTTGGAGTAGCCTCGGCTCCGGCTATCTGGCAAAGGGCGATGGATCAGGTCCTGCAAGGGATTCCAGGGACCCAGTGTTATTTGGATGACATCCTGGTCACGGGCGAAAATGACAGTGATCACCTCGCCAACTTGGAGAAGGTGCTCACCAGATTAAAGGAGTATGGGCTGCGAGCTAATCACCACAAGTGCGAGTTTTTCCAGAAACAGATCTCGGATTGTGGCCACGTCATCGATGAAGAGGGGTTACATAAGTCCCCTGACAAGACTGAGTCAGTAGTCAAGGCTCCAGCACCAGAAAATGTGTCACAACTGAGGTCGTTCCTCGGGCTGGTAAACTACTACCATAAGTTCTTACCAAATTTGTCTACGGTATTACACCCGCTGAACACCCTACTGCAAACAGGGGTACCATGGAAGTGGGATGACGAATGTAGACGAGCTTTCCAGAAGTGTAAAGAATTGATCACATCAAAAGAGGTGTTGGCTCATTTCAACCCAGCACTACCAATTCGTTTGGCATGTGATGCATCACCCTATGGTATTGGAGCGGTGCTGTCGCACAAATTCCCAGACGGGTTGGAGAGGCCAGTAGCCTTTGCGTCTCGGTCACTAACCTCAGCCGAGTGCAACTACGCCCAGATTGATAGGGAGGCCCTCAGCCTAGTATGGGGAGTAAAAAAATTCAACCACTATCTGCATGGGCAGAAGTTCACCTTGCTGACTGACCACCAACCACTTGTCTCCATCTTTAATCCTAAGAAGGGCATTCCAATGATGACTGCACAGTGGTTACAAAGATGGTCCCTGTTTCTAGGGGCGAATCAATATGAAATAGAATATAAAGGCACAAAACAGCATGGGAACGCTGATGGGCCATCGCGCCTGCCACTGCCTACTGCAGAGGTAGCACCAGCAGTGGACCGTATCGAGATATTTTATTCGTCAATAATTGAACGATTGCCAGTAACGAACGCGGATATAGAGAAGGAGACCCGCAATGATCCGACACTGTCGCGGGTATATGAATTGACGGTGAGGGGATGGCCAACACATGGCGACTCACTGTTGCCAGCATTCTCATCCAGAAGAGAACAGCTGTCAGTATGCCAGGGGACAGTGATGTGTGGATCCAGAGTGGTGATTCCACCCAAGTTAAGGGAGAGAGTGCTAAATGAGCTACAGGAAGTTCATCTGGGGGGAGTGAAAATGAAAAGCCTTGCTAGGGCTTATGTGTGGTGGCCGGGAATCGATCAACAAATCGAAGACCTAACTAAGAGCTGCTTAGGATGCCAGAAGGTCCAGAATGCACCACCACATGCCCCTCTACACCCATGGGAGTGGCCCTCCTCTCCATGGCAACGGGTGCATATTGATTTCGCTGGTCCATTCATGGACTCAATGTTCTTAATAGCAGTGGATACTCATTCAAAGTGGCCTGAGGTGATAAAAATGTCTTCAACCACTACAGAGAAAATGATTGCAGTCCTACGGACCATATTTGCCAGAAACGGTTTGCCAGAGCAGATTTGCTCTGATAATGGACCACAGTTTGTGTCCGCCGAGTTTCAAAAATTTATGAGAAGGAATGGGGTAAGGCATTACACATCCGCCCCGTATCATCCAGCCACAAATGGATTGGCTGAGAGGTTCTTACAAACCTTTAAGAAGGCGATAAAGGCCATGTGCGACGATGAAATTCCACTACAGCATAAGATGGACAGTTTCTTATTAGCCTACCGAAACGCGACACATGAAGTTACCAACCAGACCCCGGCCATGATGTTCTTTAACCGAAGGTTGAGATCTCGTCTGGACTTGCTCAGACCAAATGTGCGAAGAAATGTTGAGGACAAACAATTCCAGCACATCAATGAGAAGCCGACAAGGAGCTTCAATGTTGGGCAACCAGTCTTGGCCCGTGACTATCGAACAGAGAAATGGCAACCCGGAACGATATGCACACGGCAGGGGCCATTAATGTGCACAGTGGATGTCTGGGAGAACATTGTGAGACGCCACGTCGATCAGATCTTAGCGTCACAGGAACGTGTCAACCCCATGTCTCGAGTACCTGGGGATGAACCCGACATACCAGTAGCATCTACTTCAGACCCAGTAGCAGTGGAACCCGATGAACTACCCAATGAAAAGGGGTCAGAATCGCCTCTGCACCAAGAACAAGAACCTCCGGAAAGGCGCTATCCCGAAAGGGACAGGAAGCCGCCCCAAAGTCTGAGTCTATAAATGGACTATTGTTGTTTAATGTACATGTTAAACTGTTAATTGTTAGTTGAATATTAGGGGTACTACTAATCTAAAAGGGGAGGAATTGTAGTCTATGTGCCTTTAAGTCAGAACTACTTTTACAGCTCCTGTATACTGTAGTACCGGCAGTGACCACACCTGTATGTAAGCTTTGCGCATGCCTCTGTAACCCCAGTCTAGAAACTACCCTCCTCCAGTAAAGACCTGTTTATTGTTAATGTACAGCATCCGTGTGATTATTTAGTAATAGCATATCCACTGAACCACGGATCCAACAGATCTAAATTCAGTGAGGCCTACAGTTAAAGCCATTAAACAGTCTGCATACATAATCGGAAACAGATTAAACACAGCCATCGAGGCTGGACAAGCCCATCAAAGAACTTTCAGGACAATACAAGTCAATTATCGGGCCGGTAGTTGCGATTACCGGCCATCTAAAAACCGTCAGTATAGATTGCTACCATTGTTTAAACTAGCCCGCCAAGTTTAAGACAAAGAACTAACCTGATTTGGCGCGAAGATAAGGATTTTCGAAAGGAGTATAATTGAAGGCCCCAGGTAGCAATCGCTCTCTCTTGCTCTTGCCCTTGACTCTGCTCTCATGGCTCCGGCCTCTTGGGCTGCCGCTCGTACTCGTGCCCTGGCCTCGTGGCGGGTTCTCTCCCCGAAGCAGATTTTCAGTAGCCAGAAACACTATACCAACTGCTATGAAGGGGAGCGAGGCCCAAGTCCACAGCCATCCAGGATGCCCAGGCCGCAGAAAGGGGCGAGACGAAGTTGAGTAGGTAGCCCAGGACTCGTGTAGTAGTCCGACAAGATGAGACGAGTGGAGACAATGAAGACGATAATAACTCGATAAGGGCAGAGCAGGGCAGCGAAAAACGTATCGATAATTATACCAAGCGCCTAGATATAAGCTGACGCTTGGGGAAGAAAGTCCTTGAGGACGGTGGGGGCAAACACCTTGAACACTGCAAATAAACGCAGGTGTCCACGCCATGACAATTATGCTAGCGTTCGAAGGATGGGTAGTAAAATCTAAGCAGTAAAAACTGCTAATCATCTCATCGATGTAACGTTACAGCTGACGACCGCCCGAGGGAGAAGAAGAGGAGAACCCAACGAGACGAGACGAGGACGCTAGCGGAGGGGAGAAGGTGTGTCGGAGTAGCCGACCCAGCACCGCACCCGAGGACCACGTGGTGACGAGGTACCTAGAAGGACCAGAAACCAGACTTCAAAACTCGCACTCGTTAACAGTTGGCTTTTATCTTTGGATTGGTGAGCATGAATTCTGGCCCCTCATAGCTTAATCTAGTTAGGTATAGGGGGTGGGATAAGGATAAGGGGATTGCTAAGATAGTTGTTTTCCCTCGATGTGCCGCGTATTCTCCATTCCCTGTATAAGTGTATTTCCTGTAATGTTATAGTGGTAACTTCTTTGAAGACTGTATTAATTTTCCTGTTCAATAAAATCTTGGTTTTTGCTTGCATCCAAACCACCTGTCTACTCGAGTTTTCTGTATCATAGTCTGTACCTAGGTCCGGTGTCTAGAACCCAGGGGCGTGGGAGCGATTCGAACCGCTCACAAACAGTCAGGGGCATAACTGGCTGGGAGCACACGCTACACCCGCCACCCCCTACAGAAATGGCGACCATGGCAGGACACCGGCATCAGGGTTGCGATATGGTAGACAATGGTTCGGATGAGCGAACCGTTATGGAGGAAAGGTTTTCTGATTATGTGTTTAGCAAGGTGAATATCACTAAGAAGTGGATCACCACTCTGTTAAAGGCTGGGCATCCGGTAGATGCAGCAGCCATGTGGACAGAGGGAAAGGAACACAAGAAGTCCTTAGAGAAGGCAGTTTGGCTGATGTGCTTTAAAAAGCAGATCCAGCTTCTGGACAGGCTCGTTGCCGCACAGGCAATTGAGTTAAGGGAGTCAGCCCTGTAGATCCAGGATAAGGCTCTCGCAGGGGAAAATTTGTTAGTAGCTTTGCAGGCTTTGAACCAAGAAAGAGTGCATCTAGTGAGAGAACACAAGGACCAGTTGGAATGCCTACAGTGCCAAGTCACCGAGGCCAAGGGAAATGAGTCAAGGTTGCGGGAGAAAAACGCCCGCATGGCAAGGCAGGTTAGGGAAGAGAAAGTGCAGGAGGTAAAAGCCGCTTACAAGCTAGCGAATGAACAGGGGTTTGAGGAGGCAGACCACGGCCCCTGTAAAGAGAGGATAGAAAATCTGAGCTGGGCCCTCCGGAAGGCAAAAGGCATGGTATGCCTCATAAGTCCAAAGGAAGGTCAGGCAGATTTTATGGGGAACGAGGGGAGAACAGTTCCAATGTCACCGGTAGTGCCTAGGGACGACCCGGTTGAGAGAGAGGAGACATCACGACCACCACCCATAGCGCCAAGTTTCAGTGAGGTTTGGCAGCAAGGGGGGGTGGAACCCAGAGTGGAGCCAGAGGTGGAGGCGGAGGTAGAGCAACCCCTGCCCGAAAAGTCGGAACCGGAACCGATGTGCCCAGCACGGCATCGGAGGTTCGGCCCACCCGCCAATGTCGAAGATGAGGGACCCCTCCAAAACCAATTCGTATTACCCTTTAACACCCAACAGCTTAGGGTTATGGTCAACCATATCACGAAGCTTTCCGCCAAGGGAGACCCCTCGATCCACTTCAGGGAAATAGAGCAGACCGCCAGCATCAACGACTGCGATGACGCTGAGAAGGCCAAGATGCTGCTATTCTCCCTGGAGTGTAATCTCCTCCAATCCCTCTCTGAAGAGTGTAAGAGGGGACAGAGTGGGTATGAGGAGCTTAGAGACGTGGTTCTGGAGGCTGTTGAGTCTGTGTGTTCCAGATATACTTATTTTAAATAACTGGACACAGACAACAGGAAAAACTTAAACAGGTCTTTACTACTTGAAGGTCAGGGCTGAACTGCTTTACAAATTACTACACAGTGCTTATATGCCGGTGTGGCCACCACCGGTACTACAATATACAGTAGCAAGAGAAAGTAGTCCATCTTCTTAAGGTAGTTCTCTTAAGGTGGTACAGGTTACATACACCACAATTCCTCCCTTTTTAGCTTAACAGTGTACACCCCAAGTTAAACATAACATGGATAACATATATACAACTTTCATGCAACTGTTCAAAGATTCAGTCTCTGAGGAGGCCTCCTGATCCGAGTTGGATAACGCCTTTCAGTGGTCTCTGATTCTGGTTGCTGGGGTGACTCCTCTAGTTGATCTCTTATGGATTGAACATCCTCATGTACGTTCGCGTTTGAGGTAGATGCTACAGGTTCAATAATTTCTTCCACTGGTGTCTCTGCCGTAGCCATGGGTTCGACCCTTGTTCTCGATTCTACAAGTTGGTCAGCATGACGTCGTATTACGTTTTCACCAATCTCTACCGTGTACATCAGGGGTCCTTGTCTGGCACAAATTGTTCCAGATTGCCATTTCTCATTCTTATAGTCCCGGGCTAACACTGGTTGTCCTATTTCCAAACTCCGAGTGGTCTTGTTATTTACATGCTGGAACTGTTTGTTTTCGATTTCCCTACGCACATTTGGTTTTAACAAATCCAACCTGGACCGCAACCTCCTGTTATAAAACATCCTGGCAGGACTTTGATTTGTCACTGCATGTGTGGCGTTTCGATATGCCATTAGGAAATTGTCCACCTTGTGTTGTAGTGGAATATGGTCTTCGCTCATGGCCTTTATCGCCTTTTTGAACGTTTGTACAAATCTCTCGGCCAACCCATTTGTAGCCGGATGATATGGGGCAGATGTATAGTGTTTCACCCCATTCTTCTTCATGAATTTCTGGAATTCTTCTGACACAAACTGCGGTCCGTTGTCTGAACATATCTGTTCTGGCAATCCATTTCTTGCAAATATGGTTCTTAGAACTGCGATCGTCTTTTCCGAGGTAATGGTCGCCATCTTAATCGTTTCTGGCCATTTAAAATGTGCGTCTACCGCTATCAAAAACATGGCATCCATGAATGGACCTGCAAAGTCGATATGTACACGCTGCCATGGGGTTGAAGGCCATTCCCATGGATGCAGCGGTGCAATTGGAGGTGCATTTTGAACTTTTTGGCACCCTGAGCAGCTTTTAGTCAGATCCTCCATTTGTTTGTCGATACCTGGCCACCACACATAAGCCCTAGCAAGGCTTTTCATCTTGACTCCCCCCAGATGACCTTCATGCAGTTCCTTTAGAACTCTCTCCCTTAATTTAGGAGGAATAATCACCCTTGTTCCATACATCAATGTTCCTTGACAAACGGACAGCTGTTCTCGTCTGGCTGAGAATGCCGGTAACAGTGGTTCGCCATGTGCTGGCCATCCCTTCACTGTCAATTCGTAGACCCGAGACAGTGTCGGGTCATTCCTGGTCTCTCTCTCAATACTCGCATTGGTGACTGGTAAACATTCGATGATGGTCGAGTGAAATAACTCAACAGGGTCAACTGTCGGTGCCTCTTCTGCTGTAGGTAGTGGCAGGCGCGACAGCCCATCAGCATTACCTTGTTGCTTTGTACCTTTGAATTCGATCTGATATTGATGTGCCCCTAGGAAAAGGGACCATCTCTGGAGCCTCTGCGCTGTCATCGCCGAAACATCCTTCTTAGGGTTAAAAATGGAAACCAACGGCTGGTGGTCTGTCAGCAGCGTAAGCTTTTGGCCTTGCAGGTAATGTTTAAATTTTTTTACTCCCCACACGAGGCTGAGAGCCTCCCTATCTATCTGAGCATAGTTGCGCTCAGCGGAGGTCAATGATCTGGATGCGAACACGACTGGTCTTTCCAAGCCATTTGGCAACTTATGTGATAGCACTGCCCCAATACCATATGGAGAAGCATCACAAGCTAAACGAATAGGCAGCGTTGGGTTAAAGTGAGCCAACACTTCCTTAGAGGTGATCAATGCCTTGCTTTTGTGAAAAGCCCGCTTACAGTCCTCGCTCCACTTCCATGGCACTCCCTTTTGTAAAAGAGCATTCAGCGGGTGTAGCACCGTGGGTAAATTTGGCAGAAACTTATGGTAATAGTTAATCAACCCTAGGAACGACCTCAACAGAGCGGGAGCCTTCACAACAGCTTCGATCTTGTCAGGTGACTTGTGAAGCCCCTCCTGGTCAATGACGTGACCACAGTACGAGATTCGCTTCTGAAAGAACTCACATTTCTGGCGATTAACTCGAAGTCCATACTCTTTCAATCTGGTGAGCACCTGTTCCAAATTAGCAAGGTGTTCCTCATCATCATCTCCTGTAATAAGAATGTCGTCCAGATAGCATTGTGTGCCAGGAATTCCCTGTAATACCTGCTCCATGGCCTTTTGCCAAATCGCTGGAGCCGATGCCACTCCAAAAACCAGTCTATTATACCGATATAAGCCCTTATGCGTGTTGATCGTGAGATACTGGCGTGACGCTTCATCAATTTCCATCTGTAAGTACGCCTGCGCCAGGTCTATCTTGGTGAAGTGTTTCCCGCCAGACAACGAAGCGAAGATATCCTCAATCCGCGGAAGCGGATATTGCACCGTGTGAAGAACCGGATTAACAGTGATCTTGAAATCGCCACAGATGCGAACCTTCCCCGGTTCCCCCGGCTTGTTGCTCAATGAACGCTTCATGACGGGAACAATGGGCGTGGCCCATTCGCTCCAGTCCACCTTTGACAGTACTCCTGAACGTTCTAGCCCTTCCAGCTCAGCTTCCACAGCAGGTCGTATCACATAAGGTACCGGTCTGGCTTTGAAAAATTTCGGGTTTGCATGTTCTTCAACCTTGATATTTGCCGTAATTCCTTTCAGTGTTCCCAGTCCCTGTTGGAACACCTCCTTAGCATCGTCCAATATTCTGGACAGTTGTTTAGGTTTGACATCGTCCTTTTTACCGGAATCTACAGTTAGTGCTTTTAAGGAATGCCAGTCCATATTTATTCTCCTGATCCATTCCCGTCCCAGTAGTGGTGGACCTCCCTCAGGTAACACATACAGGTCCATTCCTTTGCTTTCTTTACTCTTGTGGACCACCTTTACTTTTATCTTTCCGATGGGGTACACTCTTTGCCCTGTGTATGTTTTCAATACAATCTCCGTATCCCTTAGGGGAATGTGTGAGAATAACCTTTTGTAATCTTGCTTATTCATGACCGTCAATGCCGATCCCGTGTCCAATTCCATCTTCACTTGGACTCCTGCTATCTGGAGTGTAACCCAAATAGTTTGGTGGTCTGCTGTGTTACCCACATTATGTATTCTTAGACAACCCAGTTCCTTACTGCTGGAGTCTGAATCCGTCTTCTGTTCATCCGAACTGTTCTCTGTCACCTTGTATACTTTTTTGTACTTCTTCTGTGGTGACTTTTTGTTGCTGGTCTTCTTTCCTGACCGGCATACTTTCGCTATGTGACCGAGTCTGCCACATTTTCTGCATTCTTGATCTTTGACCCAGCACTGGTTCTGATCGTGCATTGTCCTTCCGCAACGATAGCACTTTACTGCACCCAATGCCATTTGATTGGTGCTGAGTTCCGATGGCCTTAGCTGCATTTCCGCGGTGCCTCGTGCTGCCGCCTCGTGCGATGCTGCAATGGTGACAGCTTTATCTAGCGTAAGGTCCTTTTCCTCTAGCAGTCGCTTCTGAGTTCCTTCTTTTAATAGTCCACACACGAACTTATCTCTCAGAGCATCTGCTAGTCCATTACCAAACTGACAGTACTTTGATAGCTTGCGCAGTTCAATTAAGAATTCAGCGTTGCTTTCCTCTTTCAGCTGCGTTCTTCTGTAAAATTTAAATCGTTCCGCTATCAGCAGCGGCGTGGGGTTTAAATGCTCTTGCAGGATAGTAACAATATTTGCGAAAGTCTTATCCGTCGGTTTATCTGGTGTTACAAGGTGCCTTAATAACCCGTACGTCTTCGCAACCATCGAGTTTAATAGGGTTAGTGCTTTCTTTTCAGCCGGTATCTCATTTGCTGTACAATAAACTTCAATACGCTCCACATAAGTGGCCCAATCTTCGACATCGCTATCAAAAGCAGTGATGTTACCGTTTTTAGGCATCCTTGTAAGTTTCTTTAAGTATTTTTTTTTTTTTTCCAAAATGGCGGCTTCCCGTGCTTGGCGGCTTTTCCCGCGCTTGTCTTCTTCCTGCGCCGACTAAAATGGCGGCTTCCCGCGCTTGGCTTCTTCCCCCACTGGCTACAATGGTGATTACCGCGCTGTTGCCGTTCTCGCCCCCCAGCAGTTCTTAATTTCCCCCGACACTGCTGCTTTTACTCCCCGCTGTCCTCGTGGGTATTAGCGCTTCCTTTCTTGCTGCGCGTCTGTTCCGATTGCAGCCCGGCCCCTTACACCGGCTGCGGTCGAGTTCTCCGCCCTTTTTCCTCCGGTCTCGCCCCCCTTCTCCACTGACAACGCGGCCGACTTTCTGCCCGTGTCGCTAGATCGGCTTACCCACCGCCATGGAAGAAGGATGATCACTGCCTGTCGCTGATGGTGGACTTCGTGGTCAGCAATTCCAACCCGGGTTCTCGATGCCTCCCGTGCGAATGCGGTGCTCAGCAGGATGATGAGGGCGGATGCCTCTTCTCGACGCCCGTTCTGGGGACGAAGCTGCCTTGGATGCAATTGCCGCTGGGTAAGATCGACTCGTCGCCACTGTTGAGTCTGTGTGTTACAGATATACTTATTTTAAATAACTGGACACAGACAACAGGAAAAACTTAAACAGGTCTTTACTACTTGAAGGTCAGGGCTGAACTGCTTTACAAATTACTACACAGAGCTTATATACCGGTATAATCACAGAATCACAGAAACCCCACAGTGCAGATAGAGGCCATTTCGGCCCATCGAGCCTGCACCGACACATATCCCACCCTATCCCCGTAACCCCGCGTATTTAATCCCCCTAACACTAAGGGTCAATTTATCATAGCCAATCAACCTAACCCGCACATCTTTGGAATGTGGGAGGAAACCGGAGCAACCGGAGAAAACCCACGCAAACACGGGGAGAATGTGCAAACTCCACACAGACAGTCGCCCGAGGCCAGATTCGAACCCGGGTCCCTGGCGCTGTGAGGCAACAGTGCTAAGGTGGTACAGGTTACATACACCACAGAGGCCATGGGGATGGATGAGGGAAGTCCTTTCTCCCGCGTGGAGAAGACGGTACAGCTCTCAGGGGAGACCCCACATGCTTTTGCGGACCGGTTGTGGCCGGTGTACCGGAAAGCCTGCCCGGGGACGGGGGACCGGGGATTCCTGAATGGGGATTCTCTGACGCATTGGCTCCGTTGTCTAGTGGCGAACAGCTTGCCACAGATCCGGGCCAAGGCAGAAGCCTGGTTCGACCCCAAAGATCCCCAGACCTCAGAGATCACAGTAATTAGGCAGCTCACTCTGGCCTATAAAAACGGTAGGGGAGCCGATGCACACCCACCCAAGGGTAAGCTGCATGAGGTAAAACCTGGACCGGGTAGGAAAGAGTGGCACCAGGAAGGGAGTAAACCCCCCCAGCACAAAGACCAATTGTTACGGGTGTGGGAAGGATGGTCACTGGCGGAAGGAGAGTAAGAACCCTTGGAAGGATAACAAGGGAAAGTGTGGTGTATGTGCCTTTAAGAGCAATTATGGTGTATGTGCCTTTAAGAGCCCCAGGTGTGCGTAATGCCGGTAATTGCCACTTGGGCTATATAAGCCTGTGTATTGTGTATATCCTTTAGAAACCCCCCCCAGACTTGCTTAGTAAATACCTATGAACCAACTCCTGTCTTCAGTGTCTTTATCTACACACGGACACTACAGTGGCGACGAAGTGGAAACGGACTTACCTGCAATTCGGCAGCACCTCAAGGACATCGATTCCTCCAGCGTCCAGAAGACTCAAGGAAGTAAGAGAAACTGTGGTTTCACCAGCTGGCCAAGCTGGTGACAGGTACTGCGTTAATCCTTCCTGGGCGTCAGGCTGGAGCTCCAGTGGCGGGCTCTACAGCTGAGACAGGCAGCGAAATCGGAGGCAAGCAATAACGGACTGGGAGGGTGCACTCGAGAGACGGCCGGCGCGGCAAGCAGGTCAGCGTTTAGACCTCCGTTGGGAATGAGTCTCCAACAGTGAATAAACGGAAACCACAGTAAAACAGCGTTGTTATCGGTAGCAGCGGCGGGAAAGCGCGGGAAGCGCCATATCGTTGCTACAGAGAGAAAAAAAAAGCGCGGGAAGCACCATACCTTTTCTGAAAGGCCTAAATCTGGTAATATTGAGGCTTTTGATGGCGAAATAGAAGATTGGACCACATACGTGGAAAGAGTAGAGGTTTATTGCACTGCAAATGGAATAACAGATGAAAAAAAAGCTTCAGTACTTCTGAACTTAATGGGCACAAAGACATACGGGCTGTTACGAAATTTAATCACTCCAGCCAAACCAAAGGACAAGACTTTTAAAGAAATTGTTGATACCCTGCAGGAGCATTTAAACCCAACACCGCTGCTGATAGCGGAACGATTCGAGTTCTTCAAGAGAAATCAACACAAGAATGAAAGTAACGCTGATTACCTAACCGAATTAAGAAAGCTATCAAAGTACTGCCAATTCGGAGCAGGACTATCGGATTATCTTCGAGACAAATTTGTTTGCGGTCTCTTAAGTGAAGGAACACAAAAAAGACTGCTTTCTGAAAAAGATTTAACATTGGACAAAGCTTTCAGTATGGCTGTATCATACGAAGCAGCAGCAAAAGGAGCTGCAGAGATACAACAAGAGACACAGGACTTCGGCACCCATAAAATGACACAGGAGTTCGGAAGATGTTATCGCTGCGGCAGATCCACCCATAACCAGAGGGACTGCTGGTTCAAGGGCAAAGCATGCAGGCAATGTGGTAAGATTGGACACATTGCACGGGTATGCCAATCTGGACAAAATAAATCCACTGACAGAAAACAAAAAATCAATAAAGAAAAGTACAGGAAGGTACAAATGATGACGGACAATAGCTCCGAAGACCAGAATAGCGGTAGCGACTCCGGAAACAAGAGACTAAGCTGTCTCAAATTACATAATGTACTTGCCAAAGAGGATTACCAAACCATTTGGGTTACCCTCACAATAGCAGGGTCCCCAGTTAAAATGGAGCTAGATACAGGATCAGCTCTAACCGTAATAAATCGACGCGATTACGAGAGGCTTTTTTCGCATATACCTCTAAAAGACACATCCATTATCTTAAAAACATATACGGGGCAGAAAGTCTACCCCAAAGGAAAAATAAGGGTGCCTGTGGTATACAACGGCAAAGAAATACAAAAGTTGTATTTATACATTCTACAAGATGGTGGTCCACCGTTGTTGGGACGTGAATGGATAAGGAAGATACGTTTAGACTGGCACTCCATTCAGGCACTGACGGTGACCAGTAAGGAAAAAAACAATGATGACATCATACCTGAACGATTAAAAGACATCTTGGCCAACGCCAAAGAAGTGTTTCAAGAGAAACTAGGAACCTTGAAAGGCATCACCGCCTCAATAAAAGTGGAAGATACAGCAATTCCAAAATTTTTTAAGGCAAGACCGGTGCCATACGCAATACGTCCGGCAGTCGAGGCAGAGCTGAAGAATTTGGAAAAGGCAGGCGTATTATCCAAAATAGATTGAAGCGAATGGGCAACACCCATCGTTCCAGTCATGAAAAAAACATTGAAAAATAACTCTGAGGAACAGAAAAAAATTCGCATCTGTGGGGACTTTAAGGTGACTGTAAACCTGGTCCTTCACACGGTACAGTATCCTCTTCCAAGGATAGAAGATATTTTCGCCTCACTATCCGGAGGGAAACGTTTCACAAAAATTGACTTGGCACAGGCATATCTACAGATGGAGGTTGAGGAGACCTCTAAAAAGTATCTCACAATAAACACACACAAAGGCCTGTACCAGTACAATCGACTGGTTTTTGGAATAGCATCAGCTCCAGCTATCTGGCAAAGAGCTATGGAGCAAGTCCTGCAAGGGATTCCGGGGACTCAATGCTACCTAGATGACATCCTTATAACAGGAGAAAACGACAACGAGCACCTTGCCAATTTGGAGCAGGTGCTCACTAGGCTGAAAGAACGGGGCCTACGAGCAAATCGCCCCAAGTGTGAATTTTTCCAAAATCAGATATCATATTGTGGCCACATAATTAATAAGGAAGGGTTGCATAAGTCACCTGAAAAAATTGAAGCAGTTATAAAAGCCCCAGCACCTGAAAATGTTTCACAATTAAGGTCATTCCTGGGATTAATAAATTACTATCATAAATTTTTACCGAACTTATCAACTATTCTACACCCTCTTAATGATCTTCTACAGACAGGAGTGATTTGGAAATGGAACAAAGACTGTAAATGTGCCTTCCATAAATGTAAAGACTTAATCACATCCGAGAAAATTTTGGCTCATTACAACCCATCACTACCAATCAGACTGGCGTGCGATGCATCCCCTTACGGCATAGGAGCGGTATTGTCCCATAGATTCCCTGATGGCTCGGAACGGCCGATAGCTTTTGCGTCACGCTCATTGAACTCAGCTGAGCGTAACTCTGCCCAGATAGACAGGGAAGCACTCAGCCTGGTATGAGGAGTGAAGAAATTCAACCATTACCTACACGGACAAAAATTTACCTTGCTGACTGACCATCAACCCCTCATCTCCATATTCAACCCTAAAAAAGGTGTCCCCATTATGACGGCACAAAGACTACAGAGGTGGTCCCTTTTTCTAGGGGCACACCAATACAACATTGAATACAAAGGGTCAAAACAGCATGGGAATGCTGACGGTTTATCACGCCTACCGTTGCCAACGATAGAAGAGGCACCTACAGTAGACCCAGTAGAGATATTCCACTCTACCATAGTGGAATGTCTACCGGTGACAAATTCTGCCATTGAAAGGGCGACAAGAAATGACCCTACTCTCTCACGGGTCTACGATTTAACAGTGAAGGGATGGCCAGCACATGGCGAACCACTGTTGCCAGCATTCTCGCAAAGAAGAGAACAGCTGTCAGTGTGCCGAGGAACCTTGATGTGTGGATCCAGAGTGGTGATTCCACCCAAACTCCAGGATAAAGTGCTAAAGGAGCTTCACGAGGGGCATCTGGGTGGAGTGAAAATGAAGAACCTAGCTAGGGCGTTTGTATGGTGGCCAGGTATCGATGGAGACATCGAAGACATGACCAAGAGCTGCCTAGGATGCCAGAAGGTCCAAAATGCTCCGCCACAGGCCCCTCTACATCCATGGGAGTGGCCCTCATCTCCCTGGCAAAGGGTGCACATCGACTTTGCTGGTCCATTTTTGGACTCAATGTTCTTAATCGCAGTTGATGCACACTCCAAGTGGCCGGAGGTAATAAAGGTGTCCTCCACCACCACGGAAAAAACCATCACAGTATTAAGGACCATATTTGCCAGGAATGGGCTGCCGGAGCAGATATGTTCTGATAATGGACCGCAATTTGTGTCCGAAGAATTCAGAAAGTTCTTAAAGAACAATGGGGTAAAGCACTACACGTCCGCCCCATACCATCCCGCCACCAATGGATTGGCTGAAAGGTTTGTCCAGACCTTCAAGAAGGCCATCAAGGCCATGGGTAATGAAGACATAAAACTTCAGCACAAGGTGGATAACTTCTTATTTGCATATAGGAATGCAACGCATATGGTTACTAACCAAACTCCCGCCATGATGTTCTACAATAGAAACCTAAGATACCAGCTGGATTTGGTCAAGCCCAACATCCGAAGGGACGTGGAGAACCGGCAGTTTCAGGGCATGAATGAAAGGCCAACTAGGGCCTTCCAGATAGGCCAACCGGTTTTGGCCCGGGACTACTGTACCGAGAAATGGCAGCCTGGAACTATCTGCACACGATTAGGACCACTGATGTATACCGTGGATATCGGAGACAGCATAATTATGCGCCATGCTGACCAAATCATCAAGTCATCCGAAAAGGGACAACCTACACCACCACTCTATACATCTAACGATGAAGTAGAGATACCCATATCTACCTCCGATCCGGTGATACTGGAGCCCGATGAACCCGACACTGGCCTTCAAGCCGAATCAGCCTTGCCAGAAGAACCTACTACACCACCAGAAACTGCTACACCCCCGAGGCGTTATCCGGACCGAGTCAGGAAGCCTCCTGAGAGACTAACTAATAATTAATTAATACAGCAATGTATATTATTTTGCATATAACATGTAATTAATAATTACTTAAAATATGATGTACTAGTTAGCTAGAAGGGGAGGAATTGTGGTGTATGTGCCTTTAAGAGCAATTATGGTGTATGTGCCCTTAAGAGCCCCAGGTGTGCGTAATGCCGGTAATTGCCACTTGGCCATATAAGCCTGTGTATTGTGTATATCCTTTAGAAAACCCCCCCCCCCCAGACTTGCTTAGTAAATACCTATGAACCAACTCCTGTCTTCAGTGTCTTTATCTACACACGGACACTACAGAAAGCACCCAAAGCCCCAGCCCAAAAGGCGGGGGTAGGGACCCCTTCCGCAGAGCTCGAGTCACTTTTGGATGCCATGAGGTCCTTACTGACTGGCCAGGGGAGAGTAGCAGCCACCACCGGTGCTCTCACCCCGTCAGCCCCATCCAACCCACAACCGTGACTAGAGCCGTGTAAGATTTGCAAAATTGAACATTGTCCTATAAGGGTCTATTGGCAGAAGAGGCCTTAATTTTAAAGACTGTTTTAAAAGAAGCCCAGAAAAAGGGGGCATACTAAATGGCCGCCAGACCACGTTGTTAGATCCGTGTATCTTGATGTTGTGTGTCCTTCAATAATGAGACAAGAGACTGCAGGGAACAATCAACAGGTGTTTACTGGATGACGGTTACTCTAAAACTAATTGTACAGATCCCTACTTAGGGTTTATATACAGGTGTGGTCTCTGCCGGTACTACAGTATACAGGAGCTGTTAAAAGTAGTTCTCCCCTTAAAGGTACATACACTACAATTGCTCCCCTTTTAGATTAAAAGTACCATAACATTCATTTAACAATTAAATATCAACTTATTACAATTAACACTTTTAACATGCAACATTAACTGAAAATAGTCTATTTATAAATTCAGTCTTTGGGGAGGCTTCCTGATCCTTTCTGGATAGCGCCTTTCCTGAGTGTCTTGCTCTTGGTGCGGAGGCGATTCTGACCCCCCTGTCGTCGGTTGGTTCATCAGCTTCCGATGCTACTGTTTCTGCGGTAGATGTGACCTGTATGTCGGGTTCATCACCAGGTACGCGAGACATGGGGTTGACTCGTTCCTGTGACTCTAGGATCTGGTCAACATGGCGTCTCACAATGTTCTCCCCAACATCCATTGTGTACACTAGTGGCCCCTGCCGTGTGCATATCGTTCCTGGTTGCCATTTCTCTGTTCGGTAGTCTCAGGCCAAGACTGGTTGCCCTAAATTGAAGCTCCTTGTCGGCTTCTCATTGATGTGCTGGAATTGCTTATTCTCAACATCGCTTCGTACATTTGGTCTGAGCAAATCCATACGAGATCTCAACCTTCGTTTAAAGAACATCATGGCCAGGGTCTGGTTGGTGAATGCATGTGTCGCATTTCTGTAGGTTAACAGGAAATTGTCCACCTTATGCTGCAGTGGAATGTCGTCATCGCACATGGCCCTTACTGCTTTTTTAAACGTTTGTACGAACCTCTCAGCCAATCCATTTGTGGCTGGATGATACGGGGTGGATGTGTAATGCTTTACCCCATTCCTTTTCATAAATCTCCGAAACTCCTCGGACACAAACTGTAGTCCGTTATCAGAGCAAATCTGCTCTGGCAAGCCGTTCCTGGCAAATATGGTCCGTAGGACTGCAATAGTTTTCTCCGTGGTGGTGGAGGACATTTTGATCACCTCAGGCCATTTCGAGTGCGCATCCACGGCTATTAAAAACATTGAGTCCATGAATGGACCAGCAAAAACAATATGCACCCGTTGCCATGAAGATGAAGGCCACTCCCATGGGTGTAGAGGGGCATGTGGTGGTGCATTTTGGACCTTCTGGCATCCTGAGGAGCTCTTTGTCAGGTCCCCGATTTGCTGATCGATCCCCGGCCACCACACATAAGCCCTAGCAAGGCTTTTCATTTTCACCCCTCCCAGATGGCCTTCGTGAAGCTCATTGAGTACTCTCTCCCTTAACTTGGGTGGAATTACCACTCGGGATCCACACATCAAGGTCCCCTGGCATACTGACAGCTGTTCTCTTCTGGGTGAGAATGCTGGCAACAGTGAGTCACCATGTGTTGGCCATCCCTTCACCGTCAAGTCATATACCCGAGACAGTGTCGAGTCATTTCGGGTCTCCTTCTCTATATCAGCGTTAGTTACTGGCAAGCGTTCAATTATAGTCGAATGAAATATTTCGACAGGGTCCACTGCTGGTGTTTCCTCCGCAGTAGGCAGTGGCAGGCGTGATAGCCCATCAGCGTTTCCATGCTGTTTCGTACACTTATCCTTGATTTCATATTGGCTCGTCCCCAGAAAAAAGGACCATCTTTGTAGCCGTTGCGCAGTCATCACCGGAACGCCCTTCTTTGGATTAAAGATGGAGATAAGTGGTTGGTGGTCAGTCAGCAAGGTGAACTTCTGCCCGTGCAGATAGTGGTTGAACTTTTTCACTCCCCACACTAGGCTGAGGGCCTCCCTGTCAATCTGGGCGTAGTTACGCTCGGCTGAGGCTAGTGATCGTGACGCAAAGGCTATTGGCCTCTCTGAGCCGTCCGAGAATTTGTGCAACAGCACCACTCCAATGCCATAGGGTGATGCATCACACGCCAACCGAATTGGTAGTGCTGGGTTGAAATGAGCCAGCACCTCTTTTGATGTGATCAATTCTTTGCTCTTCTGGAAAGCTCGTTTACATTCGTCATTCCACTTCCATGGTCCTCCCGTTTGCAGTAAGGTGTTCAGTGGGTGTAGTACGGTAGACAAATTCGGCAAGAACTTATGGTAGTAGTTCACCAGCCCGAGGAACGACCTCAGTTGTGACACATTTTCCGGTGCTGGAGCCTTGACTACTGCCTCAATCTTTTCAGGGGACTTATGTAACCACTCTTCATCAATAACATGGCCACAATATGAGATCTGCTTCTGGAAAAACTCGCATTTGTGGCGATTAGCTCGGAGCCCATATTCCTTCAATCCAGTGAGCACCTGCTCCAGGTTGGCGAGGTGATCACTTTCATTTTCGCCCGTGACGAGGATGTCATCCAAATAACACTGGGTCCCTGGAATCCCTTGCAGGACTTGATCCATTGCCCGTTGCCAAATAGCCGGAGCTGATGCTACCCCGAACACCAGCTGGTTGTATTGGTAGAGACCTTTATGGGTGTTGATCGTGAGGTACTGTTTCGAGGCTTCTTCTACCTCCATTTGCAGGTACGCCTGGGCCAGATCAATCTTAGTGAAGCGTTTCCCTCCAGATAGCGAGGCAAAAATATCTTCAATCCGCGGAAGCGGATATTGTACAGTGTGAAGGACCAGGTTCACTGTCACCTTAAAGTCCCCACAGATGCGAACCTTCTTTGGTTCCCCAGGCGTATCACTCAATGACCTCTTCATTACAGGAACGATGGGTGTAGCCCACTCGCTCCAGTCCACTTTGGACAGTACTCCTGAACGTTCCAAACCTTCCAGCTCTGCTTCGACGGCTGGGCGGATCGCATAAGGTACCGGTCTGGCCTTAAAAAACTTTGGGTTTGCATTTTCCTCTATTTTGATCATCGCTGTTATGCCTTTTAGTGTTCCGAGTTCCTCCTGGAACACTTCTTGTGCGTCAGTTAGCATTTTTGACAGTCGTCCAAGTGTGACGTCGTCATCCTTTTTGGCATCTACAGTCACTGCTTGTATGGAATGCCAATCTAGATGTATCTTCCGGATCCATTCACGTCCTAGCAGTGGTGGTCCTCCCTCTGGCAATACATTTTTGGTGTTTCCTTGCCGTTATATATAATGTTCACCCTTATTTTTCCTTTGGGGTATACTTTTTGCCCCATGTATGTCTTCAAGACGATCTCTGTATCTCTCAAGGGTATATGTGAGAATAGTCGCTTATAGTCCCTTCGGTTTATGACTGTTAGGGCTGATCCTGTGTCCAATTCCATTTTCACTTGGACTCCGGCTATCTTGAGCGTGACCCAGATAGTTTGGTGATCCTCCGTTTTGATCACATTATGTAGTTTCAGATAACCCAGCTCCTTGCTTCCGGAGTCTGTATCACTTTTCTGTTCGTCTGAACTAATCTCCTTCACCTTATGTACCTTCTTATACTTCTCCTGTGGAGATTTCTTGCTGCTGGTTTTCTTTTCTGACCTGCAGACTCTTGCTATGTGTCCTACTTTTCCACACTGTCTGCACACTTGGTCCTTGAACCAGCAATGCTTATGGTCGTGTGTTGTTCTGCCGCAGCGATAGCACTTCACTGTTCCGTATGACATTTCATTTGTGCCATATTCTTGCGGTCTCCGTTGTATCTTTGCCGCGCCCCGTGCTGCTGCTTCATGTGATACTGCCATGCTGAAAGCCTTGTCCAGCGTAAGATCCTTTTCTGATAGAAGCCGTTTCTGGGTTCCTTCACTTTGAAGCCCACACACAAACTTGTCCCTTAAAGTATCTGCTAGTCCCGTTCCAAACTGGCAGTGTTTCGATAGCTTGCGCAGTTCCGTTAAATACTTAGCATTACTTTCATCTTTATGCTGGTTCCTTTTGTGAAACTTAAATCTTTCTGCTATCAGCAGCAGTGTGGGGTTTAAGTGGTCCTGTAGGATTGACACTATGTTTTCAAAATTCTATTCCACTGGCTTCTCTGGGGTTACTAGGTTTTGCAGTAAGCCATACGTTTTTGCACCCATTGAATTCAATAATACCAGCGCTTTCCTGTCATCTGGCACTTCATTCACCTTGCAGTACACTTCTATGCGTTCGACATATGTCGTCCAATCTTCGACTTCATTGTCGAACGCTGTGACGCTGCCACTCTTCGGCATCCCTGGGTGTGGTTAGACTGGCTCATAATGGCATCTCCCGCGCTCTCCCTTCTTCTCCGCTGCGGCTCAAATGGTGTCTCCCGCGCTTTCCTTTCTTCCCCGCTGACGCTGCTCGGCCCTTGAACACCGGCTGTGCTCTGCGCGTTTTCCTGCACGCCTCTCTCTCTCGTTGACGCTGCTCGGCCCTTGAACACCGGCTGCACTCTGCTCTCTCTCGTTGACGTCGCTCGGTCCTGAACACCGGCTGCACCCTGTGCGCTCTTCCCTCTCTCTTCTCCCGTCGACACCGCTCGGCCCTGAGCACCGGCTGCGCCCTGTGCGCTCTACCCTCTCTCTTCTCCCGTCAATGCTGCTCGGCCTTTTTCTGTGCCATCGGTCGGCTCTAGCCGCCGCTGTCCGGGGAGGGTCTGCGCCGTACCTGTTGCCAGCCCGTTTCGCTGGACCACTGTGACTGGAGAACCAAGCCCAGCTCTCAACAGCCTCCCCTGCGATGCTCAAGTCTCCGCTGGATGGTCGACGCCCGTGCTTCTGGACTCGGCCTTCTTCTTTCGCTGTTCTCCAGGAGCGAATCCCTGGGAGGTGATGCAGAGTTGCAGGTAGGTTTGAATCTTCTCGTCACCAATGTTAGATCCATGTATCTTGATGTTGTGTGTCCTTCAATAACTAGACAAGAGACTGCAGGGAACAATCAACAGGTGTTTACTGGATGAGGGTTACTCTAAAACTAACTGTACAGATCCCTACTCAGGGTTTATATACAGGTGTGGTCACTGCCGGTACTACAGTATACAGGAGCTGTAAAAAGTAGTTCTCCCCTTAAAGGTACATACACTACACCCGTGACCAGCTTTTTGGACACTTTAAAATGGTTCCTGCAGTCCCCAGACAGCCTTTTGTGGATTCAGCCCACAGTAAGTTCTGGAAGGCCGTTTCGGAGAAAACGAAACCAGACAGAACCACATACATATGGATTGGATGCAGATCCAATCAGATCGGCCTGTAGATGAAGGCCATCTATATGTTTACCCAGACAAAGGGAAACAGTTTTATATTCATCGGGGGAGCATCAAAGACCCATTAAAGACATCAAGAAGACATTCAAAACAATACAGGGTCATTCCAGACCAGAGATGGCCGTTACCGGCCATCCCAAAGTAGTTTGAAACATAATAACTACCCCGTTGTGATACCAGCCCGCCAAAAGTTAAACAAAGACTAACCTTGATTTGGCGGGAGATAAAGGCCTCTTTTGAGAAGTATATCTGGGGACCCGGGGTAGCGATCGATGTGCTGAGGATGTTCACAGGATCCGGGGCTTCAGCTGGGCTTCTGCATCGGTACGGAGTTCAAGCGGAGACGACGGAGGATCGAGGTTCAAGATGGGAGGTCGAGTCAGCATCTAGCCCCGGGGTAACTGTCGGGAGATCATCGACCAACCCCGGGACGCTGACAAGTATAGGTGAAACCTGTATGAAAACGGTGAATCAACTGGGCTGTGCGACGAAACCCATGCGAAAATGGTAAAACAGTTGGTCTCTCCCCGCACCGACTTCCAGGCCTGCTGACATCCAGCCTGTCCGTGACCTTCACCTCGAGGAAGAAGAGAGAGTGTCGCAGCCCGCAGCACTGACCACGTGGAGACAGGATGCCTGAAAGGATCAAAACGCAGACCTGTTTCAAAACTCTACACTTTCCAACTGGATTGGTGAGCATGTTTTTGTCCCTCACAATCTGATCTAGATAGGCTTAGGGGGTGGGCATTCAAGGGGTAATTTTAACAATGAGTTGTTATCCCTCGATGTTCCATGTGTCTTCCCCATTTCGTGATGATTTTTGTAAAGTATAATATGCCTGTATATATCTTAGCCAGTACTGTATTATGATTTGTTTTTCCCTCCCATGTACCTTATTGGTTTGCAGTTTGATTTGTTCCTTTGAGCAATAAAGTTTCATTTTGTTTCCATTAAACCTGGCCTATAGAGTATTCTCCACATTGTAGTTCCTGCCTCAATGTGCAGTGTCTAGAACCTAAGGGGTGAGTGGGTCGAACCACTCAAGGTTTTACTGTGCAAGAGAGAGAGGCCTCTAGAGAGAGAAACCTCTGCGATCTAAAACCCCTTATAGCCGGCGCAGCCTGTGTATCTGTGTTCGCTCCGATATAATGAGTGGAGGAGACCCATGTTGGAGATGGAGGTGGAAAAGGTAGCGGGGACCTATCTGTTGGACACGGGGGCATCGCGCACCATGATCTACTCAGCTAACCCCACCACCTCACCTCTCTCCAGCGGGGTCCCATAGAGTCTATTGGGGTTCACGGGTAAGGAACAGGCTGGCTCGGCCTCTATCCCGCTCGCCATTCGGATAGGACCGCTCCGCTCCAAGTGGACGTGTGTCCTGATGAATTGGGAAGTGGAGGGTGGAAGAGGGGTCCTGGGGGCTGACTTTATCGTAGGTCACGGGATCCTGGTGGATTTGAGGAATCACTGTCTCTGGGGGGCAGGAAAAGTAAAGAACGGTGAGATCGTAGTTATTCCGGGTAAGGAAGGGAAGGGGACCCTCTGCACCATGAAGCCCAAAGAGGACTATAACCTCGGGCTCAGGTTTGCAACACCCCACCAGAGTTCCAGGCATTTGTGCAGGCCCACCTGGCCACATTTGGCATGCACAAACACGACTGTGGGAGGGTCACAGGGTTTGAGGTCAGAGTAGATGGGGACCCCATGGCCCGACCACAGAAACAGTATAACTTCCCCAGGGAAGCAGAGCCAGACATGGAAGCAGCCATGTCCTTGTTAGTACAGCAGGGAGTTCTAAGGCCGATAGCCACCCATGTAAACTCTCCATTGTGGCCGGTTAGGAAACCGGACAATTCCTGGAGGGCCACGGTGGACTATCGGGTGCTCAATAGTAATATCCCAGCCTGTGCACCTACAGTAGCAGCAGTTGCCGACCTGATAGGGAGTATTCCAGCATCCGTGACCACTTTCACAGTGCTGATATTTCCAATGGGTTTTGGTCCATCCCTGTAAGGAGGGAGGATCAGTACAAGTTTGCCTTTACGTTTAAAGGGCAACAGTACACGTGGAACTGCTTGCCTCAGGGCTTCCATAATAGCCCCAGCATCTTCCATCAGTGCATGGCAGACAGTTTGAAGGACTTTAGCCAGCCCGGACAGTTGGTACAATATGTGGATGACCTGCTCCTGTTCACTGATTCGAAAGAGGAGCATGGCCCCCTATTGGGCGAACTACTGGAGCTGTTAGGACAGAAGGGTTTCAAAGTGAATCCCATGAAGGCGCAGCTCGGCCAGCAGGAGGGGAAATTCCTCGGTCTGACCGTGCGCGCTGGAGAAAGGGCCGGAGGTAACACCATCCTGGTGAGAAAGGAGAAAAGACAGCCCCTAGAAGGTCCGTCCGGGGCAGCGGGCGTGCCTTCAGCACAGGTTTTAAAACAAGCCGCTGGTTATATCAACCAGTGCAAGCTGTTTCAGCCTGAAAAGGGAAAACAGCCAGTTGGGGTAAGGTCTGAGGATAAAGCTCCTCAGCCTGCAGCACGAGCGAGTTCACAGACTACACAAGCAGGCGCTGTGGCTTGCTTGAAGGGAGGGGCCATCCAGCCCATCGATTGGGACACGCCCCCACTCTTCTGGGATCCAGACGAGGGGGAGGGACTTGAGGGCGAAAATCCTGCCCCTAACTCAAGTGTAGAGAGGGAGGGACCTGAGGTCGAAAACCCCGCCCCGACCCAGCCATGGGGCCTGGGGGCAGAGACTCTCAGCTCGCAGCAGCAGGCTGTGAAAAGTTACCTGCCCCCAGCCCAGGTTCGGGAGGGGTCAAGCCTGGGGGAGCAGCGGCTCAGGTAAAAGGCCCAGCGGCCAAGACAGCCCCACCCGCCAAAGCCCCCAGAAGGTCCCCGTGGATGCCCCAGCCAAGAAAGTCATGGTCACCAGCCCTCCAGTTCCCAAGGGCCGCCCCTCGAGCCAGGGAGAGGTCCAAGGACAGAGATCCTCAGCCAGCAGCCTCGGGCTGTGAGGGATCAACAGTGAAGGACTGTGCGGTCACGCCGGGGGTAGCGGCGAGCCGCAGTCCGACCAGGAATTAGCCTGGCCGCCCGGAGACAGGCGGTGGATGTATATAGTTACAGTTTTAAGTTTAAGTTTTAAGTAAGGTGTAATTATTTAGCTTAAGTCTGGGTGTTTAGCTTAGGTTAAATAAGGTGATGGGTAGTTTGAGTAAGAAATCTGCCGAGAGTGTGTATATTGGGGTCGAGGTCACGGGACCCGACCATGCCTCACCAAGCCAGAGAATCTCTTCGGGACCTGGCTGCATGTTTTTACATCTTTTTGCAGAAAGATTTTCGGGATGGAATGGATCGTGATCCTATTCACCCTGATTGGGATGAGTGCGGAGAGGAGGGGCGACGTCCAGGATTCCCACGTCTATGTGTGTTCGGGAGACACGGCGCCCCTGGCGATCGACAGGAGTGGCAAACGGGATGCAGAGGAGACCGCTGTCTACTTCCATGAGGGAAGGTGGCCAGGATGGTTGGGGTCCAATTCGTCTCAGTACTCCAGCCAAACCGGATTCACGTACGGGGAAGCCTCCCTCCTGTGCCCCCGGGTACGAGTTGTCACTATGAGGGTCAGCGTCACCATTGGAAAGCGAATATGTTTGACGTGTAAAGGACACATTCCACTGGATAGATGGTGGTGGCTCAGGAAGTTGAGCAAGGACATGATGAACCCCGAAGTCGAGTGGGAACGGTTGGGAAACACCACCCATCGGACAATTACCGGGACTCATGGAGGACTAAGCGTGTGTTGGGATAAATGGTGGGAACTGGACCAAGGGATTTAGACCTGTATGTGGGGGTCAGAGACGGTCTGCCCCGTGGGCATAGCCATTGTTTTCCACCGGCAGTGGCAAGACGCCGGGGATGGAATGAGGTGGGATACCAGCCTGAAGGCGTGCGCAGCCCCATTCTCCCCAATCCCGGTCAATGCCACTGGGCTGGTAACCCGCCCCTGTAAGCCCCCACCCACGGCACAGGCGGTGAGGTTATCCAGGGAAGGTTGCCCCACCGCCACCAAGGGACCAGGGAATGGGTTGGTATTAGTACCCACCGATCAGGTGCTGTACCAGGGGGTACACTACGCGGTAACCTCCGTGATTTTAAATCTCACGGAGGTACATTTACCGGAGTGGTGCCCCAAAGAAACAGAGCAGTTATACCAGGCCCTAGTAAAGGACATTTTCAAGAAGTTTTACGTGTTCGATTTTGCCCACGTGGATAAGACCGAACTCTACACCACACACTGAGAATTTTTGGGTAACCCAGGGAGACAAAGAAGGGATATATGGAATGATGTTTTTACTGCATTTAATACTGGGTCCTCTGTCATCAACAGCTTGGATGACATAGAGCTGCAGACCCAGATAAACAGTTTAAAAACGCAATTAAAAAGGATATTACTGGATGAGAACAAGGTAGTGGGCTCAGAGTTGCATGAGGACCAGGCCATGACGGTCCATTTAAAGGAGATCATAGCCGAGTTGGAAAAGCATGCAAAGACGGTAAATGCTCTCATAAGGGAGGACAGATATGCTTCTGAACAGGTTGCGCAGAATGAGGTGTGCGTGTTATACGGGGCGTGGTTACTGGGCGAGCTAACCTGGAGGATTTAAAACAAGGTTTGGTCCCCTCCTGGATTAGCAACAAGCACCTCGCAGCCCTCCACCCTTTTGAGAATGCATTGAGCCTGTGCCAACTCCGGCTAGCCTCTGAAGCCTATCCAGTCCCCATGGATTATGGGCAGTCCAACCACACAATCATGGGAGTAGTAGTTAGGATGCCGGTCATGTGTAGGACAGCCCGACCCACGCCGGTATACAGGGTTGAGAACATTGGAGTCATTCAAGAGGGTGCACACCTTCGTTTCACAGCGGTCCCGCCTTACTTCATTAAGTGGGAGCACGCTATGACAGGTACTGACCTCTCAGGGTGTCGGAGCCGGGGAGCACACATAATCCTGTGTCCCCAGCACTTGAATGCCTTTTTAAAACCGCAGTGTGGGTTCAGAGCTGCTGACGCGAAGCCTATAAATTGCACTATGGAGGTAATGGCACAAGGCCATATTCCCCCGCAGGTAGCATATATAGGGGGTGGGAAATATTGTGTCACCACCAGCGCGTCCCACTACCAGCATGGACAGCAGTTTCTGTTTTAAACCCGAGGCAGAAGTTCAAGTGGCCCAGGAACGAATTGTCCCCATTCCTGAACCCTCCACTGTTCACCTCACTGTGAAGGAGAATTTTACGAATTTGCAGAAGTATGTAGCGCACTTTGGCTATGAAATTCCCCCTCTCCCTGAACATTTGACCAAAATTCTAAAAGCCGTTATAGTTTCACAGAAACATTTTTAAACTCTCGAGCAGAAAACAGTAGAGATAGGGACTAAGATGTTGGATATTGTGACTCCACCCTGGTGGAACCTTTTCAATAATATAGATGTCCCTTCGTGGATCAGACTGGCCTCCCACATTCTCGTCATTTGCCAGTTAGGGATAGTGCTGTATTTAGTTTGCATTCAGTGTAAGGGAAAAGGTCGGTGGTCAGAATTCCAAAACCAGAGCTTTTGGAAAGAACATTATGTAAAGGTGGAGGAAGATACACCAGTTTAAGTCTTTTTCCCTGTATTTTGATTAAAGTATTGTTGTTTCTTTGTGATTGTTATTTTAATTAAAGGTTTTTCTTTTGTTGTATTCTTTTGCGACGCGGTTTAATAAAGATATGTGTACCAAGTGGTGCAGGGGTGTTGGACCCCCTCCATGCTTGGATGTGTGTGTAAAGTCTGTAATTTTACTCTCTGTATGCTGATATGCACTACATTTTCGTGGAATGGGAAGTGCATGTGTCATGGGTATATTAGATAGATAGTTACAGGGGAAGGTTGACTATGGAGGGTCAGAAAAAATTTGCTCACTTTAAAGTATGATACTTCAAGCAAGTTTTAGTATCACAGGGGGGACTGTAAGATTTGCAAAATTTCTGCACCTCCCCGAAGGTTATTAGCAATAAAAGGGACCCTGCATGGACATTTGAAAATATTAAAAAAAGGGTACTCAAGATGGCGTCCGTGCCTCGTGGCAGAAAGCCTGTGAGATTCCAAAATGGATTCTGCAGTGCAGACAGCTTGGGAGAAATCGAAACTAAGGCTGCAGGCTTTCTGTGAAGAGAAACTTTGTATTTTGGAATGAGACAGGACTCTGAATTATGTATTAGACCGAATTGGAGGCAGATCTAAATTCAGTGAGGCCTACAGTTAAAGCCATCAAACAGTCTGCATACATAATCGGAAACAGATTAAACACAGCCATCGAGGCTGGACAAGCCCATCAAAGAACTTTCAGGACAATACAAGTCAATTATCGGGCCGGTAGATGCGATTACCGGCCATCTAAAAACCGTCAGTATAGATTGCTACCATTGTTTAAACTAGCCCGCCAAGTTTAAGACAAAGAACTAACCTGATTTGGCGCGAAGATGAGGATTTTCGAAAGGAGTATAATTGAAGGCCCCGGGTAGCAATCGCTCTCTCTTGCTCTTGCCCTTGACTCTGCTCTCATGGCTCCAGCCTCTTGGGCTGCCGCTCGTACTCATGTCCTGGCCTCGTGGCGGGTTCTCTCCCCGGAGCAGATTTTCAGTAGCCAGAAACACCATGCCAACTGCTATGAATGGGAGCGAGGCCCAAGTCCACAGCCATCCAGGATGCCCAGGCCACAGAAAGGGGCGAGACGAAGTTGAGCAGGTAGCCCAGGACTCGTGTGGTAGTCCGACGAGATGAGACGAGTGGAGATGAAGAAGACGATAATAACTCGATAAGGGTAGAGCAGGGCAGCGAAAAACGTATCGATAATTATACCAAGCGCTTAGTTATAAGCTGACGCTTGGGGAAGAAAGTCCTTGAGGACGGTGGGGGCAAACACCTTGAACACTGCAAATAAACGCAGGTGTCCATGCCATGACGAATGTGCAAGAGTTCGAAGGATGGGTAGTAAAATCTAAGCAGTAAAAACTGCTAATCATCTCATTGACGTAACATTACCGCTGACGACCGCCCGAGGGAGAAGAAGAGGAGAACCCATCGAGACGAGACGACGATGGTAGCGGAGGGGAGAAGGTGTGTCGCAGTAGCCGACCCAGCACCGCACCCCTGAGGACCACGTGGCGAGGAGGTATCTAGAAGGACCAGAATCTAGACTTCAAAACTCGCACTCGTTAACAGTTGGCTTTTATCTTTGGATTGGTGAGCATGAATTCTGGCCCCTCATAGCTTAATCTAGTTAGGTATAGGGGGTGGGATAAGGATAAGGGGATTGCTAAGCTAGTTGTTTTCCTTCGATGTGCCGTGTGTTCCCCATTCCCTGTATAAGTGTATTTGCCTGTAATGTTATAGTGGTAACTTCCTTTAAGACTTTATTAATTTTCTTGTTCAATAAAATCTTGGTATTTGCTTGCATCCAAACCACCTGTCTACTCGAGTTTTCTATATTGCTGCCTGTACCAAAGTCTGTAGGGGTTGCAAAGTTTCCCCTATTTCCCTGAAGATTTGAAAATATTGGTCCACATCGTGGACGAAGAATTGGGTGATGTGACTTGTCTACAATGGGCCAGTAATTCCGGTCCCAACGCGTGAGTATGGATGGGGTACTCACGTGTGGGCCCGATGGAAGTGCCGGTTTTCAGGATGCACAGCGCATGCACTGAAAACCGGCATTTCCTGTCCTCTGAACCAAGGGGTTAAGAGGCAGAATGCGTGCGACGTATCAGGCAGCGCGTGCGCACTGAAATTCGTTTTTCTGTAAAGAGTTGCCCGTGCATAAAGGCCTCCGGTTTTTACGCTTGAATAAACCAGATGTAACTACTTAGTTTTACAGGTAAGTGGTCTATTAATACAAGTTAGAATTTTTTTTCCACAGGTTTTTTATTTTTTAAGAATTTACAGTAAGGTAAGTGTATTTTTAGATCTGATTTGTTAAAAAATTATTATTTCTTTAAATTTGATTAATTGTTTAAAATAGTTTTTTTACAGTTATTCATAGTTCATTTATTTCGTGGGATGTTTTTTTAACTTTTATTTGTAGTTTAAGTGCTGTTTTGGGTGCCCTGAGTTTTCATGAGTTTGATAGTTCTTACTATCAAACTCATGAATGAACTTTTGCAACCTCCCATTGGTTGCCCAGTGCCCACGTGATCCCAGCCGGCTCATCAAAATAACTACACTTTAATTCTGTTTAAAACTACTGTACATTCTTCAAAACAATGTAAAAGTATTTAAAACTTTATAAAAGTTACCTAAAGATTAATAAAAATTAAAAAAAATTATTTAAAATGCTGCTCTGCATGCAAAATTGCTTTGCAGCTTGTGTTAAAAATTGGGGGCGTGGCCTATGTTAAGGAGACCTCAAGGGGCGTGTCTAACTTAGACTCCACGCTCGAGGCTTCGTGCTGGCTGCACTCCTGGGTGGCGTGACATCAGACGCTGCCCGGGAGTAATCAACTGAAAACAGGAATTGCAAGCGTCCCGGGAGCAGAACGGCAGGCGCTGCGTAAGTGCACATCAGGGGCTTGCACGTGCGGCGAGCCCCCGAACCTAATTTCTGGGCCAATGTTTTAAAATGTGCCTAGAACCGCAAAAGACTGTTCTGAGATGGAAAGAATGTGGACAACACGGGAGTCGTGGAGCTCTGTGGAAAATATTCACACATCCGAAGACAGTACTTTATTAATAAAATCGTTCTCTGGAGTTTGGGAAATCGCAAAAGGTTTTAAAATGGTCACAGAAAGCATGGCAAAAGGAGCAGCAAGGCAGCTCGAGTTGTCTGTGTGAAAAAGTGGGTGGATACAGGGGCTGTGAGTCAGACCTGCCAAGCAAAGGGAGGTTCCCTTCAGAAACACTTGAAGTTGAGATTAGCCCACTTGAGAAAACCGCAGGACTATCGATTTGTAACTGCTATGTTTACATAGCAATTCAAGGCATTCACAGACAATGATAGACTGAAATCATGGAATGGATTTCGTTTTGCAACCGTTTTAAGAATTGAATGGGTTTAAATCACCTAGTATTCTGGACAATAGGGCTGTTGCATTCTCTTTTTTTTTAGCCCAGGTGAACTCCGGATTTGGGCGGGATCATTTTGGCCCCACAGTGCAGACACTAACCCAGTCCAACCACTTTGAGTAAGCCAATCACAGCTCTTCTCTTGTGAATTGGAACTTTTTGGGCGCGAATTTCCCAGACAGGCAAACAGCAGAGGGGGGAGGGGGCTCACAAGGTATATATGATAGCTCCTGAGAAGCTTTCACTCTCTCTTTACTTCCTGGGACCACAGGTGAGCCTCTCTCTGTCTCTCTCTCTCTCTCTCTCACTTCGCTGGACCACATGTGAGCAGAGTTTCTGACTCCTCAGCAAAGCAACCTAGTAAGGAGTTTGGGGGATGGTAATTTAAGGGGATATTGCTAAGATTGTTTAATCAACATTGTAGTCATTTACCCCTCGTTTTTACCGTCTGCATTCCCCCATTTAAGCAATTTTACTGTAATTACTGTGTTTGTGTGGTATAGTTTGATATTTGATTATAGTTTCTTGTAGTTAATAAAACTTGATTTTTCTCTCATCCAAACCACGTGTCTGTTTTAATATCAATAATTATAAGTCCTGCAGTCAGAACTGGAAGGTGGGGTAGCGATTCGAAACCGCTGTTTTAAAATTGGTTTATTTGGAATTGGTCAGAGTGCATGCAAAGGCTGCAGACCAGGTGAATTACCTTAAACCAGTTTAAAGAAGCCACCCCTTACAAAATGGTGACCGCGGCAGGACTGCAGGCCGTTTTTGATGTGATGAGTGGTTTGGATCTGGAGAAAGTACCAGCTCTTGTTTCTTTTGTTTTCAGTATGTGGGTAGCCCTGCAAATTTTAGCAGCAGTGTGTAGGCTGACCTATCGGGGTATAGGTGGCTGGGCTAGGAAAGGTGAGATGGGGGAGCAGGAGGAGTTTAAGGAGGCCAAGAATCGGGAGTCCCAGTTTGAAAAATGCCAGGCATTTATAGAGTGCCTGGTGCAGGAAGTCACTGAGGCCAGAGAAAGTGAGATGAGACTGCAGGAAGAGAATGCCCGCCTCGTCTCAGAAGTAAAAGAGCAGGAGGAAAGGTTTAGGGAAGTAAAGGCAGCCTATAAGCTGGCCTGCGCCCAAAGGTTTAGTGAAGCAGATCATGGCCCCTGTAGGGCAGAGATAGAAAGCCTTAACGTGGCTTTAAAGGGAGCAAGGGGAATGATTTGCGTGATCAGCCCGAAGACAGGTCAGCTGGATTTTACTGGCAGCCCAAATCAAACCGCCCCAGAGGCAACACCCAGGGAAAGGCTGGCTAGGGAATTAGAGATCCCAAGACAGCAGCCCACAGCTCCAGGTTCTGAGGAGCACTGGCAGCAAAGAGGGGTGGACAATGGGGTGGTAGGAGAATGCCAGCAGGTCCCGCTAGGCAGGCGGGGACCAGGACCAGTGTACCCCCTCCGACAACGGAGGTACGGTTCGCCCATGAGGGGTGAACCTGAGAATAGGAATCCTCAGCCCACAGCAGGCACAAGTTCACAGGCAAGCTCTGTGGCTTGTGTGGGGGGAGGAGCAATTCATGAACAGAGTAAGCTGCTTAAGCAGGGGAACAGGGAAGGAGAGTTCTGGGACCCCTGTAGAACAGGTCCAGTAGCAGAAATCTGGGACAAGGGAGGCACAAAGGGGATAGTTTTGGCCCCACACCAAAGGCAGGTCCAAAATTCCCCATTTAAAGCCACTCAGGTAAGGGAACATGAGTTTGCCCACCAGTCAAGTTCAAGTTCACAGGCTGTGAACACAGGCACTGTGGCTTGTTCCCAGGGAAATGTTGTCCAGCCCACAAATTGGGACACTTCCCTACCCCAGTGGGACCCTAGTATTGGCAAAAGTTCGAATTTAAAATGGTTAGGTGGCTTAGGAACAGAGAAACAGCAGCCTGGGATCAGAAATCTGCAGGCTGCTGCCACTCCATTCATTGAAACTGCTCACGCAGGCACGGTTCCCCAGCTAGTACCCCAAGCGGATCCTTTTCAGTTTCCCCACGCAGGCGCAGTCGCACGCCTGAGGGGAGAGTTTTGCCCACAGGAGGTTCGCGCAGGCGCAGCCGCGCGCCTGAGGGAAAAGATTCCCCAACACCGGGTTCGCGCAGGCGCAGTCGCGAACCCAGAACACCCAGCAACTCCTTTCCTCTGCGAGGCCGAGCGCGCAAGCGCAGTCGGCCATTTAAAGATCCCCGTTTCCCAGTTTATACGCGCAGGCACACAGGCCTGCTTGGAAGACTCAGCGGTTCTTCCAACCCTTTTCAAACAAATTGTTCGCGCAGGCGCGGTTGCCTGCGGGACCCTAGCGGCCCCTCTTCTGTTTTCCCGCGCAGGCGCAGACGCCTGTTTGAAGCCAGAGGCTTCACAGCCTCTGCCACGGGGCTCCAAGGAGGAGGTTTGCGCTGGCGGGGCCGCCTGTCTGAATACAGAGGCTTCACAGCCTCTGCCGCGGGACTCAGGGGAGAAGGTTTGCGCAGGCGCACTCGTCTGTTTAAAGGGACCAGCTTCCCAGCCAGCCTCTAGAATGGTTCCCCCCATGATGTGGGACCCTGGGGGGGCAGGGAGAGCAATTCCTCTTGCAGGGGGGCTGGTAACAGGTTTTGGACATGGGGGAGAAGGATCCCAGCCAGCTAGGGCTGCGGCCCTGGCTCAGGGTCCGCCAGCCAAAGTTTCCCCCACTGAGACGCCCCTCAGAAGGTCTCAGTGGGTCCGCAAGCCCAAGAAAAGATGGTCACCCACCTTACAGTGGAGTAAGGCGATCTCCCAAACCGGGGAGAAGCCAAAGGGCAGGGGTCCCCACTCAACAGCCATAAGCTGCGGAGGATCAGAGACAGGAGGCAGTCCAGCTTCACTGCAGCCAGCAGCAATCTGCAACAGTGCCAGAGATTAGCCTGGCTGTCTGGAGATGGGCGGCATTTGTATTATAGCTTTGGTGTGAATATAGCGTGCTTTTAAGGTGTATTTTAAGTTTTGTTGATATCACTAGTTTTAAGTTTAAGTTTAAAGAGTTTAAGTTTACATGTGTGCCAAATGTTTGTATTTTGGTCCGAGGTCAAGGGACACGACCATGTCTCCACCTAAGGCAGCAGGTCAGTGAGACCTGGCTGCATGTCCTTTTACGTTTTTTGCAGGAGATTGGAAAATGAAGCAGCCCTGTTCACCCAGTCTGAGCTGGGCACTGAATGAAGATATGGATACGGAATGTTGGGGATCACCTCACCACTGGACGAATCCAGGAGACCCCGCAGTGACCTTCGGGAAAAAACGGACAGGGTCTGGAGGAACTTGCCTACTCTTCCTACGGGGAGGAGATGGCCCCAGCTGGGTGGGGCACGGCCCCCAACCCAGCACTATCCTGACCGAAGTTCACTTGCGGGAGACCTCGCTGTTGAGGAGTCATGATGGGGAAGCGCGGGTGCCTTGTCAGATAGGGACGCGTTCCCCGGGGGTGGGTGGTGATGGCCCAGGAAAGATTGTATAGAGGAGGGGGAGACCCAAGAGTCACGTGGGTGCAGTCGGGGGAGGGAGAAACTCACCCGGGGGCCCACGGGCAAAGAGGGTAAGTGTGGCTGGGAAGGATGAGTGGGTGGCCGGATCTGGGATCCAAGTTTGTGTGGGGCCAGGGCGAGCCGCCACACAGGCACCCATCATTTTCTGCAGCCAGTCGAGGGAAGATGGGAGGGGGAGGGACTGGGAGTCATGATCCCATACTCCCTGGTCCCGGTCTGTGCCAAGGTATTTTAAACAGGAGAGGTACCTCCACACAGGGACAAGGGAATGGCTCAGGGCTGGCGGTGCAGGCTGGTCTGTAAATCCATTCTGCCTGTTTTAAAGTTCAAGATGATCAAAGGGGTTGGAAGGTACTTTTACTGCCCGGGTGGGAGGAGCAATACCCGCTCGAATTTCGCGACCCATCATTGGCACGTGATGGTCAGGGTTTTATTTAAGCATGTTGTTTCAAATGTTTAATGTTTTTTTTTGTATTTTGTGTTACAGCCCCAAGTTGAGCAGAAGCGTAGGATCCTCTCCGTGCTTGGGATCATTTTGTGACAACTCCAAGTTGAGCAGAGGTGTAGGACCTTTCCGTGCTTGGGATCATTTTGATTACATTTTGTAATAAGTTATAATGTAAAAGGTGTTTGTAAATTTGGTTTACATTGTATAATTTTACAAGCGTGTAGGGGTATGAGTCCCCTTATTGAAAACTGATGTATCTGTAAGATGCCTACCGTAGCACGGTTTTCTCGAATTTTAGGGGAAAGGACGATTCGGGGAATCAGTGGCAGATAGCTGTTAGGTAAATACAGGGGATGGTTGTTTGTGAGGGGGTCTGAAAATTTTGCTCACTCCTTCGAGTTGATACTACAAGCAAGTTGGGAGAGTTTCAAAAGGGAGGAATGTAGGGGTTGCAAAATTTCCCCTATTTCCCTGAAGATTTGAAATATTGGTCCACACCGTGGATGAAGAATTGGGTGATTTGACTTGTCTACAATGTTTTAAAATGTGCCTAGAACTGCAAAAGACTGTTCTGAGATGGAAAGAATGTGGACAACATGGGAGTCGTGGAGCTCTGTGGAAAATATTCACACATCCGAAGATAGTACTTTATTAATAAAATCGTACTCTGGAGTTTGGGCAATCAAAAAAGGTTTTAAAATAGCCACAGAAAGCATGGCAAAAGGAGTAGCAAGGCAGCTCAAGTGGTCTGTGTGAAAAAGTGGGCGGATACAGGGGCTGTGAGTCAGACCTGCCAATCAAAGGGAGGTTCCCTTCAGAAGCACTTGAAGTTGTTTATTTACATAAGAGATTAGCCCACTTGAGAAAACTGCAGGACTATCGATTTGTAACTGCTATGTTTACACAGCAATTCAAGGCATTCACAGACAATGATAGACTGAAATCATGGAATGGATTTCGATTTGCAACCGTTTTAAGAATTGAATGGGTTTAAATCACCTAGCATTCTGGACAATAGGGCTGTTGCATTCTCTTTTGTTTTAGCCCAGGTGAACTCCGGATGTGGGCGGGATCATTTCAGCCCCACAGTGCAGACACTAACCCAGTCCAACCACTTTGAGTTAGCCAATCACAGCTCTTCTCTTGTGAATTGGAACTTTTTGGGCGCGAATTTCCCAGAAAGGCAAACAGCAGAGGGGGGAGGGAGCTCACAAGGTATATATGATAGCTCCTGAGAAGCTATCACTCTCTCTTTACTGCCTGGGACCACAGGTGAGTCTCTCTCTCTCTCTCTCTCTCACTTCGCTGGACCCCAGGTGAGCAGAGTTTCTGACTCCTCAGCAAAGCAACCTAGTAAGGAGTTGGGGGATGGTAATTAAGGGGATATTGCTAAGATTGTTTAAGTAACATTGTAGTCACTTACCCCTCATTTTTACCATCTGCCCCCCATTTAAGCAATTTTACTGTAATTACTGTGTTTGTGTGGTATAGTTTGATATTTGATTATAGTTTCTTGCAGTTAATAAAACATGATTTTTCTCTCATCCAAACCACGTGTCTGTTTTAATATCAATAATTATCAGCCCTGCAGTCAGAACTGGAAGGTGGGGTAGCGATTCGAAATCGCTGCTTTAAAATTGGTTTATTTGGAATTGGTCAGAGTGCAGGCAAAGGCTGCAGACCAGGTGAAAGGCCTTAAACCAGTTTAAAGAAGCCCCACCCACCTTACAAGTCCGGTGTCTCGAACCCAGGGGTGTGGGAGCGATTCGAACGGCTCACAAACAGCCAGGGGCACAACTGACTGGGCGCACGAACCACACCCGCTGCCCCCTACAGACAGGTATAGTATGGGTTAGACACATAGTAAAGCTCCCACTACACTGTCTCAACAAACACTCCAGGACAGATACAGCACAGTTTAGATACAGAGTAAAGCTCCCTCTACACTGTTCCAGCAAACACTCCCAGGATAGGTACAGCGTGTGTTAGATACACGGTAAAGCTCCCTCTACACTGTCCCATCAGACACTCCCAGGGCAGATACAGCATGGGTTAAATACAGAGTAAAGCTCCCTCTACACTGTCCCATCAGACACTCCCAGGGCAGATACAGCATGGGTTAAATACAGAATAAAGCTCCCTCTACACTGTCCCATCAGACACATCCAGGGCAGGTACAGCACGGGTTAGATACAGAGTAAAGTTTCTGTTGTGTATGTACCTTTAAGAGAGAACTGTTTTACAGCTCCTGTATACTGTAGTACCGGCAGTGACCACACCTGTATATAAAGCCGGAGCAGGCTTCTGTACTTCAGTCTTGAGACTACTCTACTCCAGTAAATATCTGTTGATTGTTAAGTTACAGCATCCGTGTAGTTCTTGGGGAAACATCCTATTTAAGGAATCACGGATCTAACAGTGGCGACGAGTGGCGATTCAAATCTACCTGCAACTCTGCATTTCCCTTCGAGGATTCGCTCTGGGAGGGCGGTGGAAGAAAGTTGAGGCCAGAAACACGGGCGTCGACCACGAGCAACCGCCCAGTCGTCCGGCAGAGAGTGAACATTGCAGGGGAGGCTGTGGAGAGCCGGGCTTGGTTCCCCAGCCACGACGATCAGCAACAGACTGACGACAGGTACAGCGCAGACCCTTCCCGGACAGCGACGGCTGGAGCCGACTGATGGCAGAGAAAAAGCCGAGCAGCGTCGAAGGGGTAACATAGAGGGTGAAGCGCACAGGGGGGCAGCCGGGGGTTGAAAACCAAGCGACATCGAGGAAAAACAAAATGGAGAGAGAGAGGGTAAAGCAGCAGCCGGGTTCAGGACCGAGCGGCGGAAACGGGAAAGGCGCACAAAAAAAAAAATGCGCAGAGCACAGCCAGGGCTCAAGGGCTGAACAGTGTCCGCGGGGAGAAGAAGGGAGAGCGCGGGAGACACCATTGAGCCGCGGAGAAGAAGGAAGAATGCCATTTTTAGAAGGCGCAGCGGAGAAGAAGGGCGAGCGCGGGAAGAAAGGAAAGCGCGGGAGACGCCATTTTGTGCCAGCGGAGAAGAAGGGAAAGCACGGGAAGCGCCATTTTTGACAGTTAAATCACACCCAGGGATGCCGAAGAGTGGCAGTATCTCTATGTCCGACAATGAAGTCGAAGATTGGGCGACATATGTGGAACGTATCGAGGTGTACCGCAGGGCGAATGAAGTGCCAGATGCTGGGAAAGCACTGGTTTTGTTAAATTCCATGGGTGCAAAAACTTATGGGTTACTGCGAAACCTAATAACCCCAGAGAAGCCTGTGAATAAGAATTTCGAAAGCATAGTAGAATTCCTACAGGACCACTTAAACCCCACACCGCTGCTGATAGCAGAACAATTTATGTTCCATAAAAGGAACCAGCACAAAGACGAAAGCAATGCTGAGTAGTTAAAGGAACTGCGCAAGCTATCGAAACACTGCCAGTTTGGAGTGGGACTAACAGATACGTTAAGGGACAAGTTTGTGTGTGGGCTTCAAAGTGAAGGAACCCAGAAACGGCTTCTATCAGAAAAGGATCTTACGCTGGACAAGGCTTTCAGTATGGCAGTATCACACGAAGCAGCCGCAAGGGGTGCTGCAGAGATACAATGGAGACCGCAAGAATATGGCACCAATGAAATGCCCTATGGAACAGGGAAGTGTTATCGCTGTGGCAGAACAACACACGACCAGAAGGATTGTTGGTTCAAGGACCAAGTGTGCAGACAGTGTGGAAAAGCAGGACACATAGCAAGAGTCTGCAGGTCTGGGAAGAAAACCAACAGCAAGAAATCTCCACAGGAGAAGTACAAAAAGGTACACAAGGTGATGGACAGTAGTTCAGACGAACAGAAAAGTGACACAGACTCCGGAAGCAAGGAGCTGGGTTGTCTGAAACTACATAAGGTAACCAAAATGGAGGATCACCAGACTATCTGGGTTACACTCAAGATAGACGGAGTCCAAGTGAAAATGGAATTGGACACAGGATCAGCCCTAACAGTCATAAACCAAAGGGACTACAAGCGGCTATTTTCACATATACCCTTGAAAGCTACAGAGATTGCCTTGAAGACATACACGGGGCAAAAAGTCTACCCCAAAGGAACAATAAGGGTGAAAGTGATATTCAAAGGCCAGGAAATACCGAAAATGGACTTATATGTATTGCCAGATGGAGGACCACCACTGCTAGGATGTGAATGGATCCGGAAGATACAATTAGATTGGCATTCCATACAGGCACTGAAGGTTGAGGCCAAAAAGGATGACGACGTCACACTTGGACGACTGTCAAAAATGCTAACTGATGCAAAAGAAGTGCTCCAGGAGGGACTCGGAACACTAAAAGGCATAACAGCAATGATTAAAATATAGGAAAATGCAAGCCCAAAGTTTCTTAAGGCCAGGCCAGTGCCTTATGCGATCAGACCAGCCGTCGAAGCAGAGCTGGAAGGGTTGGAACATTCAGGAGTACTGTACAAAGTAGACTGGAGCGAGTGGGCTACACCCATCGTTCCTGTAATGAAGAGGTCGTTGAGTAATACGCCTGGGGAACCAAAGAAGGTCCGCATCTGTGGGGATTTTAAGGTGACAGTGAACCCAGTCCTTCACATGGTACAATATCCGCTTCCATGAATTGAGGATATTTTCGCCTCGCTATCTGGAGGTAAACGCTTCACCAAAATTCATCTAGCCCAGGCGTACTTGCAAATGGAGGTAGAAGAAGCCTCGAAACAATACCTCACGATCAACACTCATAAAGGTCTCTATCAATACAACCGGCTGGTGTTCGGGGTATCATCGGCTCTGGCTATTTGGCAAAGGGCGATGGATCAAGTCCTGCAAGGGATTCCAGGGACCCAGTGTTATTTGGACGACATCCTGGTCACGGGCGAAAATGACAGTGATCCCCTCGCCAACTTGGAGAAGGTGCTCACCAGATTAAAGGAATATGGGCTACGAGCTAATCGCCACAAGTGCGTGTTTTTCCAGAAGCAGATCTCGTATTGTGGCCACGTCATCGATGAAGAGGGGCTACATAAGTCCCCTGAAAAGATTGAGGCAGTAGTCAAGGCTCCAGCACCGGAAAATGTGTCACAACTGAGGTCGTTCCTCGGGCTGGTAAACAACTACCATAAGTTCTTACCAAATTTGTCCATGGTATTACACACACTGAACACCCTACTGCAAACAGGGCTGCCATGGAAGTGGAATGACGAACGTAGACGAGCTTTCCAGAAGTGTAAAGAATTGACCACCTCAAAAGAGGTGTTGGCCCATTTCAACCCAGCACAACCAATTCGTTTGGCATGTGATGCATCACCCTATGGTATTGGAGCGGCGCTGTCGCACAAATTCCCAGACGGGTTGGAGAGGCCAGTAGCCTTTGCATCTCGGTCACTAACCTCAGCCGAGCGCAACTACGCCCAGATTGACAGGGAGGCCCTCAGCCTAGTATGGGGAGTAAAAAAATTCAACCACTATCTGCATGGGCAGGAGTTCACCTTGCTGACTGACCACCAACCACCTGTCTCCATCTTTAATCCTAAGAAGGGCGTTCCAGTGATGACTGCACAACGGTTACAAAGATGGTCCCTGTTTCTAGGGGCGAATCAATATGAAGTAGAATATAAAGGCACGAAACAGCATGGAAACTGTGGTGTATGTGCCTTTAAGAGCAATTATGGTGTATGTGCCTTTAAGAGCCCCAGGTGTGCGTAATGCCGGTAATTGCCACTTGGGCTATATAAGACTGTGTATTGTGCATATCCTTTAGAAACCCCCCCCCCCCCCCCCCCAGACCTGCTTAGTAAATACCTATGAACCAACTCCTGTCTTCAGTGTCTTTATCTACACACGGACACTACAGTGGCGACGAAGTGGAAACGGACTTACCTGCAATTCGGCAGCACCTCAAGGACATCGATTCCTCCAGCGTCCAGAAGACTCAAGGAAGTAAGGGAAACTGTGGTTTCACCAGCTGGCCAAGCTGGTGACAGGTACTGCGCTAATCCTTCCTGGGATGCAGGCTGGAGCTCCAGCGGCGGGCTCTACAGCTGAGACAGGCAGCGAAATCGGAGGCAAGCAATAACGGACTGGGAGGGTGCACTCGAGAGATGGCCGGTGCGGCAAGCAGGTCAGCGTTTAGACCTCCATCGGGAACGAGTCTCCAACAGTGAATAAACGGAAACCACAGTAAAACAGCGTTGTTATCGGTAGCAGCGGCGGGAAAGCGCGGGAAGCGCCATATCGTTGCTACAGAGAGAAAAAAAAAGCGCGGGAAGCGCCATATCTTTTCTGAAATGCCTAAATCTGGTAATATTGAGGCTTTTGATGGCGAAATAGAAGATTGGACCACGTACGTGGAAAGAGTAGAGATTTATTGCACTGCAAATGGAATAACAGATGAAAAAAAAGCTTCAGTACTTCTGAACTTAATGGGCGCGAAGACATACGGGCTGTTACGAAATTTAATCACTCCAGCCAAACCAAAGGACAAGACTTTTAAAGAAATTGTTGATACCCTGCAGGAGCATTTAAACCCAACACCGCTGCTGATAGCGGAACGATTCGAGTTCTTCAAGAGAAATCAACACAAGAATGAAAGTAACGCTGATTACCTAACCGAATTAAGAAAGCTATCAAAGTACTGCCAATTCGGAGCAGGACTATCGGATTATCTTCGAGACAAATTTGTTTGCGGTCTCTTAAGTGAAGGAACACAAAAAAGACCGCATTCTGAAAAAGATTTAACATTGGACAAAGCTTTCAGTATGGCTGTATCATACGAAGCAGCAGCAAAAGGAGCTGCAGAGATACAACAAGAGACACAGGACTTCGGCACCCATAAAATGACACGAGTTCGGAAGATGTTATCGCTGCGGCAGATCCACCCATAACCAGAGGGACTGCTGGTTCAAGGGCAAAGCATGCAGGCAATGTGGTAAGATTGGACACATTGCACGGGTATGCCAATCTGGACAAAATAAATCCACTGACAGAAAACAAAAAATCAATAAAGAAAAGTACAGGAAGGTACAAATGATGACGGACAATAGCTCCAAAGACCAGAATAGCGATAGCGACTCCGGAAACAAGAGACTAAGCTGTCTCAAATTACATAATGTACTTGCCAAAGAGGATTACCAAACCATTTGCGTTACCCTCACAATAGCAGGGTCCCCAGTTAAAATGGAGCTAGATACAGGATCAGCTCTAACCGTAATAAATCGACGAGATTACGAGAGGCTATTTTCGCATATACCTCTAAAAGACACATCCATTATCTTAAAAACATATACGGGGCAGAAAGTCTACCCCAAAGGAAAAATAAGGGTGCCTGTGGTATACAACGGCAAAGAAATACAAAAGTTGTATTTATACATTCTACAAGATGGTGGTCCACCGTTGTTGGGACGTGAATGGATAAGGAAGATACGTTTAGACTGGCACTCCATTCAGGCACTGACGGTGACCAGTAAGGAAAAAAACAATGATGACATCATACCTGAACGATTAAAAGACATCTTGGCCAACGCCAAAGAAGTGTTTCAAGAGAAACTAGGAACCTTGAAAGGCATCACCGCCTCAATAAAAGTGGAAGATACAGCAATTCCAAAATTTTTTAAGGCAAGACCGGTGCCATACGCAATACGTCTGGCAGTCGAGGCAGAGCTGAAGAATTTGGAAAAGGCAGGCATATTATCCAAAATAGATTGGAGCGAATGGGCAACATCCATCGTTCCAGTCATGAAAAAAACATTGAAAAATAACTCTGAGGAACACAAAAAAATTCGCATCTGTGGGGACTTTAAGGTGACTGTAAACCCGGTCCTTCACACGGTACAGTATCCTCTTCCAAGGATAGAAGATATTTTCGCCTCGCTATCCGGAGGGAAACGTTTCACAAAAATTGACTTGGCACAGGCATATCTACAGATGGAGGTTGAGGAGACCTCTGAAAAGTATCTCACAATAAACACACACAAAGGCCTGTACCAGTACAATCGACTGGTTTTTGGAATAGCATCAGCTCCAGCTATCTGGCAAAGAGCTATGGAGCAAGTCCTGCAAGGGATTCCGGGGACTCAATGCTACCTAGACGACATCCTTATAACAGGAGAAAACGACAACGAGCACCTTGCCAATTTGGAGCAGGTGCTCACTAGGCTGAAAGAACGGGGCCTACGAGCAAATCGCCCCAAGTGCGAATTTTTCCAAAATCAGATATCATATTGTGGCCACATAATTAATAAGGAAGGGTTGCATAAGTCACCTGAAAAAATTGAAGCAGTTATAAAAGCCCCAGCACCTGAAAATGTTTCACAATTAAGGTCATTCCTGGGATTAATAAATTACTATCATAAATTTTTACCGAACTTATCAACTATTCTACACCCTCTTAATGATCTTCTACAGACAGGAGTGATTTGGAAATGGAACAAAGACTGTAAATGTGCCTTCCATAAATGTAAAGACTTAATCACATCCGAGAAAATTTTGGCTCATTACAACCCATCACTACCAATCAGACTGGCGTGCGATGCATCCCCTTACGGCATAGGAGCGGTATTGTCCCATAGATTCCCTGATGGCTCGGAACGGCCGATAGCTTTTGCGTCACGCTCATTGAACTCAGCTGAGCGTAACTCTGCCCAGATAGACAGGGAAGCACTCAGCCTGGTATGGGGAGTGAAGACATTCAACCATTATCTACACGGACAAAAATTTACCTTGCTGACTGACCATCAACCCCTCATCTCCATATTCAACCCTAAAAAAGGTGTCCCCATTATGACGGCACAAAGACTACAGAGGTGGTCCCTTTTTCTAGGGGCACACCAATACAACATTGAATACAAAGGGTCAAAACAGCATGGGAATGCTGACGGTTTATCACGCCTACCGTTGCCAACGATAGAAGAGGCACCTACAGTAGACCCAGTAGAGATATTCCACTCTACCATAGTGGAATGTCTACCGGTGACAAATTCTGCCATTGAAAGGGAGGCAAGAAATGACCCTACTCTCTCACAGGTCTACGATTTAACAGTGAAGGGCTGGCCAGCACATGGCGAACCACTGTTGCCAGCATTCTCGCAAGGAAGAGAACAGCTGTCAGTGTGCCGAGGAACCTTGATGTGTGGATCCAGAGTGGTGATTCCACCCAAACTCCAGGATAAAGTGCTAAAGGAGCTTCACGAGGGGCATCTGGGTGGAGTGAAAATGAAGAACCTAGCTAGGGCGTTTGTATGGTGGCCAGGTATCGATGGAGACATCGAAGACATGACCAAGAGCTGCCTAGGATGCCAGAAGGTCCAAAATGCTCCGCCACAGGCCCCTCTACATCCATGGGAGTGGCCCTCATCTCCCTGGCAAAGGGTGCACATCGACTTTGCTGGTCCATTTTTGGACTCAATGTTCTTAATCGCAGTTGATGCACACTCCAAGTGGCCGGAGGTAATAAAGATGTCATCCTCCACCACGGAAAAAACCATCACAGTATTAAGGACCATATTTGCCAGGAATGGGCTGCCGGAGCAGATATGTTCTGATAATGGACCGCAATTTGTGTCCGAAGAATTCAGAAAGTTCTTAAAGAACAATGGGGTAAAGCACTACACGTCCGCCCCATACCATCCCGCCACCAATGGATTGGCTGAAAGGTTTGTCCAGACCTTCAAGAAGGCCATCAAGGCCATGGGTAATGAAGACATAAAACTTCAGCACAAGGTGGATAACTTCTTATTTGCATATAGGAATGCAACGCATATGGTTACTAACCAAACTCCCGCCATGATGTTCTACAATAGAAACCTAAGATGCCGGCTGGATTTGGTCAAGCCCAACATCCGAAGGGACGTGGAGAACCGGCAGTTTCAGGGCATGAATGAAAGGCCAACTAGGGCCTTCCAGATAGGCCAACCGGTTTTGGCCCGGGACTACCGTACCGAGAAATGGCAGCCTGGAACTATCTGCACACGATTAGGACCACTGATGTATACCGTGGACATCGGAGACAGCATAATAAGGCGCCATGCTGACCAAATCATCAAGTCATCCGAAAAGGGACAACCTACACCACCACTCTATACATCTAACGATGAAGTAGAGATACCCATATCTACCTCCGATCCGGTGATACTGGAGCCCGATGAACCCGACACTGGCCTTCAAGCCGAATCAGCCTTGCCAGAAGAACCTACTACACCACCAGAAACTACTACACCCCCGAGGCGTTATCCGGACCGAGTCAGGAAGCCTCCTGAGAGACTAACTTATAATTAATTAATACAGCAATGTATATTATTTTGCATATAACATGTAATTAATAATTACTTAAAATATGATGGACTAGTTAGCTCGAAGGGGAGGAATTGTGGTGTATGTGGCTTTAAGAGCCCCAGGTGTGCGTAATGCCGGTAATTGCCACTTGGGCTATATAAGCCTGTGTATTGTGTATATCCTTTAGAAACCCCCCCCAGACTTGCTTAGTAAATACCTATGAACCAACTCCTGTCTTCAGTGTCTTTATCTACACACGGACACTACAGAAACGCTGATGGGCTATCACGCCTGCCACTGCCTACTGTGGAGGAAGCACCAGCAGTGGACCCTATCGAGATATTTTATTCGTCAATAATTGAACGATTGCCAGTAACGAACGCGGATATAGAGAAGGAGACCCGCAATGATCCGACAATGTCTCGGGTATATGATTTGACGGTGAGGGGATAGCCAACACATGGCGACTCACTGTTGCCAGCATTCTCATGCAGAAGAGAACAGCTGTCAGTATGCCAGGGGACAGTGATGTGTGGATCCCGAGTGGTGATTCCACCCAAGTTAAGGGAGAGAGTGCTAAATGAGCTTCATGAAGATCATCTGGGAGGGGTGAAAATGATAAGCCTTGCTAGGGCTTATGTGTGGTGGCCAGGGATTGATCAACAAATCAAGGACCTAACCAAGAGCTGCTCAGGATGCCAGAAAGTCCAAAATGCACCACCACATGCCCCTCTACACCCATGGGAGTGGCCCTCCTCTCCATGGCAACGGGTGCATATTGATTTTGCTGGTCCATTCATGGACTCAATGTTCTTAATAGCAGTGGATGCTCACTCAAAATGGCCTGAGGTGATAAAAATGTCCTCAACCACTACAGAGAAAACGATTGCAGTCCTACGGACCATATTTGCCAGGAACGGCTTGCCAGAGCAGATTTGCTTTGATAATGGACGACAGTTTGTGTCCGAAGAGTTTCGAAAATTTATGAGAAGGAGTGGGGTAAGGCATTACACATCCGCCCCGTATCATCCAGCTGCAAATGGATTGGCTGAAAGGTTCGTACAAACCTTTAAAAAGGCGATAAAGGCCATGTACGACGATGAAATTCCACTACAGCATAAGGTGGACAATTTCCTATTAGCCGACAGAAATGCGACACATGCAGTTACCAACCAGACCCCGGCCATGATGTTCTTTAACCGAAGGTTGAGATCTCGTCTGGATTTGCTCAGACCCAATGTGCGAAGAAATGTTGAGGATAAACAATTCCAGCACATCAATGAGAAGCCGACAAGGAGCTTCAATGTAGGACAACCAGTCTTGGCCCGTGACTACCGAACAGAGAAATGGCAACCCGGAACGATATGCACAAGGCAGGGGCCATTAATGTACACAGTGGATGTCGGGGAGAACATTCTGAGACGCCACGTCGATCAGATCTTAGCGTCACAGGAACGAGTCAACTCCATGACTCGAGTACCTGGGGATGAACCCGACTTACCGGTAGCATCTACCTCCGAACCAGTAGCAGTGGAAACCGATGAACTAACCGACGAAAAGGCGCCAGAATCACGTCCGCACCAAGAACAAGAACCTCAGGAAAGGCGCTATCCCGAAAGGATCAGGAAGCCGCCCCAAAGACTGAATCTATAAATGGACTATTTTCAGTTAATGTTGCATGTTAAAAATGTTAATTGTTAAATGAATGTTATGGTGCTTTTAATCTAAAAAGGGAGGAATTGTTGTGTATGTACCTTTAAGAGAGAACTGTTTTACAGCTCCTGTATACTGTAGTACCGGCAGTGACCACACCTGTATATAAAGCCGGAGCAGGCTTCTGTACTTCAGTCTTGAGACTACTCCACTCCAGTAAATACCTGTTGATTGTTAAGTTACAGCATCCGTGTAGTTCTTGGGGAAACATCCTATTTAAAGAATCACGGATCTAACAGTTCCCACTACAGCGTCCAATCAAACACTCCCAGCACAGGTACAGCACAGGTTAGATACAGAGTAAAGATCGCTCTACACTGTCCCATCAAACACTTCCAGGGCAGGAACAGCTCGGATTAGACTGAGAGTAAAGCTCCCACTACACTGTCCCATCAAACACTCCCAGGGCAGGTAGAGCACGGATTAGACAGAGTAAAGCTTCCTCCACACTGTTCCATCAAACACTCCCCGGGCAGGTACAGCACGGGATTAGAAACCGAGTAAAGCTCCCTCTACACTATCCCATCAAACACTCCCAGGGCAGGTACAGCATGGGTTAGATACAGAGTAAAGCTCTCTTCTTGCAGAACAAAAATCTATCAATTTCAGTCTAGCCCATGTCAAACCTGCCCTGGGAGTGTTTGGCGGGATAGTGTAGAGGAAGCTTTACTCTGTATCTAACCCATGCTGTACCTGCCCTGGGAGTGTTTGACGGGAGAGTGTAGAGGGAGTTTTACTCTATCTAAACCATGTGGTACCTGCCCTGGGAGTGTTTGATGGGACAGTGTAGAGGGAGCTTTACTCTGTATCTAACCCGTGCTGTACCTGCCTGGGAGTGTTTGATGGGACAGTTTAGAGGGAGCTTTACTCTGTATCCCAGGATCATAGGAACAGGAGTATGTAATTCGGTGCCTCTAGTCTGCTGTGCTATTCTATTAGATCATTGCTGATTTCTGCCTCAGTTCCATTTACCTACATTTTCTGAAAATCCATCAATGTCAGTCTAATCTTGCCCCACCTGCTCTACGAGTGTTTGGTGGTGATCAATCGGTTCCATTCCCCAGCATTAACAATTCCCACCTTGATCACAATAAACATCGTCCCTTGCTCACCCTGAAATGCGTCATTTAATACATTTTGTGTAAATAAAAAGAGAGGTCTGTTAATAATTAGAGTTCAGCTAATAGTGCCAGAATTCTATTAAGAACATAACTGAGTGAAGGAGATAAAGGCTTCAACACATTCCAAGAATACCAGTGAAAGAAACATCTTATGGTTGGATTAATTTCTGCAAACATTAATTTTAATATTCATGAGTAGAAATTTACCCAACATTATTTGCCTGCTCCACCAGTACTGGATGTTATGATGTTGATTATTCCTTAGTAGGCACAAGAGAGGAAGCTGTACTCTGTGTCTAACCTGTGCTGAACCTGCCCTAGGTTTGTTTAATGGGACAGCATAGAGGGAGCTTTTTTTCAAATTTGTTCCTGGGATGTGGGCATCGCTGGCAAGGCCAGCATTTATTGCCCATCCCTAATTGCCCTTGAGAAGGTGGTGGTGAGCCACCTTCTTGAACCACTGCCGTCTGTGTGGTGAAGGTGCACCCACAGTGCTGTTATGGAGGGAGTTCCAGGATTTTGACCCAGCGACAATGAAAGGAACGGCGATATACTTCTAAGTCAGGATGGTGTGTAACTTGGAGGGGAACTTGGAGGTGATGGTGTTGCAATACGCCTGCTGCCCTTGTCCTTCTAGGTGGTAGACATCATGGGTTTGGGAGGTGCTGCCAAAGAAGCCTTGGCGATGTTGCTGCATTGCATCTTACAGATGGTACACGCTGCAGACACGGTACGCCGGTGGTGGAGGGAGTGAATGTTTAAGGTGGTGGATGGGGTGCCAATCAAGAGTGCTGCTTGGTCCTGGATGGTATCGAGCTTCTTGAGTGTTGTTGCAGCTGCACTCATCCAGGCAAGTGGAGAGCATGCACGTAGTCCTTGGTTGCAGCTTCCCCAGGTTTGCACCTAATTTTTAGATACGCCTGGTGCTGCTCCTGGCATGTTCTTCTGCTCTCCTCATTGAACCAGGGTTGGTCCCCTGGCTTGATGGTAATGGTCCAGGCCATGAGGTTACAGATTGTGGTGGAATGCAATTCTGCTGCTGCTGATGGCCCACAGCGCCTCATATATGCCCAGTTTTGAGCTGCTAGATCTGTTCTGAATCTGTCCCATTTCGCATGGTGGTAGTGCCACACAACACGATGGAGGGTGGCCTCAGTGTGTAGAGGGTACTTTGTTTTCACAAGGACTGTGCGGTGGTCACCACTACAAATGCTGTCATGGACAGATGCATTTACGAGAGGTAGATTGGTGAGGACGGGGTCAAGTAGGTTATTCCCTTGTGTTGGTTCTCTCATCACCTGCTGCAGGCCCAGTCTGGCAGCTATATCCTTCAGGACTCAGCCAGCTCGGTCAATAGCGGTGCTACCGAGCCACTCTTGGTGATGGACATTGAAGTCCCTCACCCAGAGTACATTCTGTGCCCTTGCTACCCTCAGTGCTTCTTCCAATTGGTATTCAACATGGAGGAGTACTGATTCATCAGCTGACGGAGGGCAGTAGGTGGTAATCAACAGGAGGGTTTATTTGCCCATGATCTGAAGCCATGAGACTTCATGGGGTCCAGGGACAATGTTAAGGACTCCCAGGGCCATTCCCTCTCAACTGTATACCACTGTGCCGCCTCCTCTGGTGGACATACCAAAGGATGATGATGGCGGAGTCTGGGACATTGGCTGAAAGGTATGATGGTCAGGCTGTTGCTTGACTAGTCTGTGGTAAAGCTCTCCCAATTTTAGCACAAGTCCCCAGATGTTAGTGAGGAGGACTTTGCAGGGTCGACTGGGCTGGGTGTGCCGTGGTCTTTTCCGAAACTGGTGCCTTGTTCAATGTCAGGTGGTCCATCCGGTTTTATTCTCATTATTGTTTCTCGTAGCGGTTTGTTACAATTTAATGAGGCAGTTAAGAGTCAACCACATTGCTGTGGGTCTGGACTGACATATCGGCCAGACCAGGCTTGGATGGCAGATTTCCTTCCCTAAATGACAGTAGTGAAGCAGGTGGGATTTTACAACAACCAAGTAGTGTCACCATTACTGATACTACCTTTTTATTCCAGATTTATTTAATTAACTGAATTTAAATTCCCCAGCTGCTGTGGTGGGATTTGAACTCACGTCTCTGGATTACTAGTCCAGCAAGATAAGCACTATGCTACCGTATCCTTAACCACTGCATCCAACCAGTGCTGTACCTGCCCTGGGAGTGTTTGGTGAGAAGCAGTGGAGGGAGATTTGCTGATGCCAAACTTCAGATCCCTATAGATGAAATACATCAAAGGAGAGACAAAGTGCTGGGTACCAATGAAAGGAATCTTGCATAATTGGAAAACTAATCCAAAGCCTAAATGAACCAAATTGTGGTGAAGCACACAGTGCACCTGTGAACCGAAACAGAACAAATTAGAGGGAGGTTTACTGCTCACAGGTAGAACTTGTCCGCAAACAGGCAGACCCACTGCTCACAGGTAGACCCACCGCTCAAAGGTAGACCCACCGCTCACAGGTAGACCCACTGATCACAGGTAGACCCACGGCTCACAGGTAGACCCACTGCTCACAGGTATACCCACTGATCACAGGGAGACCCACGGCTCACAGGTAGACCCACTGCTCACAGGTAGACCCACCGCTCAAAGGTAGAACCACCGCTCACAGGTAGACCCACTGCTCACAGCTAGACCCAATGCTCACAGGTAGACCCACCACTCACAGGTAGACCCACTGCTCACAGGTAGACCCAATGCTCACAGGTAGACCCACTGCTCACAGGTAGACCCACTGCTCACAGGTAGACCCACTGATCACAGGGAGACCCACGGCTCACAGGTAGACCCACTGCTCACAGGTAGACCCACTGCTCACAGGTACACCCACTGATCACAGGGAGACCCACGGCTCACAGGTAGACCCACTGCTCACAGGTACACCCAATGCCCACAGGTAGACCCACTGCTCACAGGTACACCCACTGATCACAGGGAGACCCACGGCTCACAGGTAGACCCACTGCTCACAGGTACACCCAATGCCCACAGGTAGACCCACAGCTCACAGGAAGATCCGCTGCTCACAGGTAGACCCATTACTCACAGGTAGACCCACCGCTCAAAGGTAGACCCACCACTCACAGGTAGACACACCCCACACAGGTAGACCCACTGCTCACAGGTAGACCCAATGCTCACAGGTAGACCCACTGCTCATAGGTAGACCCACTGTTGATAGGAAGACCTACCACTCACAGGTAGACCCACTGCTCACAGGTAGACCCAATGCTCACAGGTAGACCCACTACTCACACGTAGACCCATTGCGCACAGGTAGACCCACTGCTCACAGGTAGATTCCCTGCTGACAGTTAGACCCACCATTCACAGGTAGACACAATGCTCACAGGTAGACCCACAGCTCACAGGTATCCCCACTGCTCACAGGTAGACCCACTGCTCACAGGTAGACTCAAAGCTCACAGGTAGACCCACTGCTTGCAGATAGACCCACTGCTCACAGTTAGACCCACTGCTAACAGGTAGACCTACCGCTCACAGGGAGACCCACTGCTCACAGGTAGACCCAATGCTCACAGGTAGACCCACTGCTCACAGGTAGACCCACTGCTCACAGATAGACCCAATGCTCACAGGTAGACCCACTGCTCACAGGTAGACTCACTGCTCACAGATAGGTCCACTGCTCACAGGTAGACCCATTGCACACAAGTAGACTCACTGCTCAGGGGTAGACCCACTACTCACAGGTAGATGCACTGATCACAGGTAGACCCATTGCTCACAGGTAGAACCGCCACTCACAGGTAGTCCCACTGCTCACAGGTAGAGCAACTGCTCACACGTAGAGCAACTGCTCACAGGTAGACTCACTGCTCACAGGTAAACGCACCACTCACAGGTATACCCACTGCTCACAGGTAGAGCCACTGATCACAGGTAGACACACTGCTCAAAGGTAGACTCACCACTCACAGTTAGACCCACTGCTCGCAGATAGACCCACTGCTCACAGTTAGACCCACGGCTCACAGGTAGACTCACTGCTCACAGGTAGACTCAACGCTCACAGCTAGACTCACCGCTCACAGGTAGACCCACTTCTCACAGGTAGACCCACTGCTCACAGGTAGACCCACTGCTCACAAGTAGACCCAATGCTCACAGGTAGACCCACTGCTCACAGGTAGACCCAATACTCACAGGTAGACCCACTGCTCACAGGTAGACTCGCTGCACACAGGTAGACCCACTGCTCACAGGTAGAATCACTGCTAACAGGTAGACCCACAGCTCACAGGTAGACTGAACGTTCACTTGTATACCCACTGCTCACAGGTAGACTGAACGTTCACAGGTAGACACACTGCTCACAGGTAGACCCACTGCTCACAGGTAGAACCACCACTCACATGTAGACTCACTGCTCACAGGCAGACCCACTGCTCACAGGTAGACCCACTGCTCACAGGTACATAAGAACATAAGAACATAAGAAATAGGAGCAGGAGTAGGCCAATCGGCCCCTCGAGCCTGCTCCGCCATTCAATAAGATCATGGCTGATCTGATCCTAACCACCAATCTACTATCACAGAACCATCTCCTGAATCTAACAGAATTAGACACATGAAATAGGAGCAGGATCAGGCTACACGGCCCCTGGGCCCGCTCCACTACCCACAGGGCCATGACCGATCCGAACCTAGACTCATGTCCAAATTCCTGCCCGCTCCCCATAACCCTTTATTCCCTTTATTTCTAGGAAACTCTCTATTTCTGTTTTAAATTTATGTAATGATGTAGCTTCTACAGCTTTTTGGGGCAGCATATTCCTTGGACCTACCACCCTCTGAGTGAAGTAGTTCCTCCTCATCTCAGTTTTGAAAGAGCAGCCCCTTATTCTAAGACTATGCCCGCTAGTTCTAGTTTCACCCATCATCGGGAACATCCTCCCCGCATCCACCTGATCCAACCCCTTCACAATCTTATATGTTTCAATAAGATCGCCTCTCATTCTTCTGATCTCCAATGAGTAGAGTCCCAATCTACTCAACCTCTCCTCATATGTCCATCCCCTCATCCCCGGGATTAACCGAGTGAACCTTCTTTGTACTGACTCGAGAGCAAGTATGTCTTTTCTTAAGTATGGACACCAAAACTGTATGCAGTATTCCAGGTGCGGTCTCACCAATACCTTGTACAACTGAAGCAATACCTCCCTATTTTTATATTCTATCCCCCTAGCAATGAAAGCCAACATTCCATTGGCCTTCTTAATCACTTGCTGCACCTGCATACTGTGGTGTATGTAACCGTTCCACCTTTAAGAGAACTATTTTAAGAGATGCACTACTTTGTCTTGGCTGCTGTATACTGTAATACCGGTGGTGACCACACCGGTATATAAGTGCTGTGTAATGATTTATTGGGCAGTTCAGCCTGACCTTCGACTAGTAAAGACCTGTTGAATTTATTCTTGTGGTCTGTGTGCAGTGATTCTTATTAACAATAACGAGAACACACAGACTTAACAGTGGCGACGATGACGATCTTACCCTGCGGCAGAGATATATCCAAGGCAGTTTAACGGGCGTCGAGAAGAGGCATCCGCCCTCATCATCCTGCTGAGAAAAGACTCGGGTCTGAAGAGCAAGGAAGAATCCTGACACGAAGCCTTCCATCAGCAACAGGCAGTGATTACCCCTTCTACCACGGTGGTGGGTAAGCTGATCAGCGACGAGCAGCAAGTCGGCCACGTTGGCTGTGAAGTAGGGGAGGGAAAAATGGAGGATATAAGGGCGGAGAACTCGACCACGGCCGGGGAAAAGAGCCGGACAGAAGTCGGGGCCAGAGGCGCTGAGACTGGGGCAGCATAAGGCACGGGAGCCGCGGTGAATGCAAACGCAGCCAGTGTAAAAGACCGGGCTGCAAGCGGGCTGGGAGACGCAACAGCGTCGAGAGACAGCTCGACCGCGACCGGGGGAAAAGGCCGGGCAGCTACCGAGGCCGCGAGGCGCGGGAGAAAATAAAAAAATAAGAAAAAACCGCGGAGAACTCGGCCGCAGCCAGGGGAAAGGACCGGACTGCAAGAGGGGCTGGGAGGCACGATTTGAGAACCGCTGGGGAGGGCGAACGCAGCAATACGGCAATCGCCATTACAGCCAGCGGGGGAGAAAGGCAAACGCGGGAAGCCGCCATTTTCGTAGGCGGGGGAAGAAGGCAAGCGCGGGAAACCGCCATTTTGAAAAAAAAATAAAAGAAAAATTTCTTTTTGTTTCTCAAGAAGATTGCGAGGATGCCTAAGCGTGGTAACATCAATGATTTCGATGCCGATGTTGAAGATTGGGCCACGTATGTAGAACGCATAGAGATTTATTGTAAGGCAAATAAAATATCAGATGAAGATAAAGCACTAACCTTACTAAACTCAATGGGTGCGAAGACATACGGGCTATTGAAGCATCTTCTGTCACCAGCTAAACCGGCGGATCAGGCTTTCGCTAATATTGTTGCTGTCCTGAGAAATCATTTGAACCCCACACCGCTGATGTTAGCGGAACGATTTAAATTTTATGCGAGAACGCAACTGAAAGAGGAAAGCAATGCGGAGTATTTAATTGAACTGCGTAAGCTAGCGAAATACTGTCAGTTTGGGGAAAGACTGACAGAGGCACTGAGAGACAAATTCGTGTGTGGATTGTCGAAAGAAGGAACACAAAAGCGGCTGCTTGAAGAGAATGATCTTACACTTGATAAGGCTGTCACTATTGCAGCATCGCACGAAGCCGCAGCGAGAGGCACTGCGGAAATGCAGCTGAAGGCAGCGGTACTCAGCGTAGATCAAATGGCTTTGGGTACAGCAAAATGTTATCGTTGTGGAAAGACAACACACGATCAGAACCAATGCTGGTTTAAAAATCAGGAATGTAGAAAATGTGGCAAGCTTGGTCACATAGCTAAAGTATGCCGGTCAGGAAAGAAGACCAGCAACAAAAAGTCACCGCAGGAAAAGTGCAGAAAGGTACATAAGGTGGCTGAGAAGAGTTCGGATGAACAGAATTCAGATTCAGACTCCAACAGCAAGGAACTGGGTAGTCTGAGAATTCACAATGTGAGTAAGGAAGCTGACCTACAAACTATCTGGGTCACACTTCAGATAGCAGGAGTCCAAGTGAAGATGGAATTGGACACCGGATCGGCGTTGACGGTCATGAATAAGCAAGATTACAAAAGGTTATACACACATATTCCCCTACGGGATACGGAGATAGTATTGCAGACATACACGGGGCAAAGAGTATACCCCATCAGAAAGATAAAAGTCAAGGTGGTACACAAGGGCAAAGAACACCAAGGAATGGACTTATATGTACTACCTGAGGGAGGTCCACCACTTCTGGGACGGGAGTGGATCAGGAAAATAAATATGGACTGGCACTCCCTAAAAGCAATAACGGTAGATTCCGGAAAAAAAGATGTCAAACCTGAACGATTGTCCAGAATATTGGATGAGGCTAAAGAGGTGTTCCAACAGGGACTGGGAACACTGAGAGGAATTATGGCAAAAATCAAGATTGCAGAACATGCAAACCCAAAATTTTTCAAAGCCAGACCGGTACCTTATGCAACACGACCTGCTGTGGAAGCTGAGCTGGAAGGGCTAGAACGTTCAGGAGTACTGTCTAAGGTGGACTGGAGTGAGTGGGCCACGCCCATTGTTCCCGTCATGAAGCGTTCATCGAGTAACAAGCCAGGGGAACCGGGGAAGGTCCGCATCTGTGGAGACTTCAAGATCACGGTTAATCCGATGCTTCACACGGTGCAATATCCGCTTCCGCGGATTGAGGATATCTTTGCATCATTGTCTGGCGGGAAACACTTCACCAAGATAGACCTGGCGCAAGCGTACTTACAGATGGAAGTTGAGGAAGAGCCGCGCCAGTATCTCACTATCAACACGCACAGAGGCTTGTATCAATATAATAGACTGGTTTTTGGAGTGGCTTTGGCTCCAGCAATTTGGCAGAGGGCCATGGAGCAGGTATTACAGGGAATTCCAAGCACTCAATGTTACTTGGATGATATCCTGATTACAGGAGATGACGATGAGGAACACCTTGCAAATTTGAAACTGGTGCTCACCAGATTGAAGGAATATGGACTTCGAGTTAATCGCCAGAAATGTGAGTTCTTTCAGAAACGGATCTCGTACTGTGGTCATGTCATTGACCAGGAGGGGCTGCACAAGTCACCTGACAAGATCGAAGCTGTTGTGAAGGCTCCCGCTCCGGAAAATGTATCCCAGTTGAGGTCGTTCCTAGGGTTGATTAACTATTACCATAAGTTTCTGCCAAATCTATCCACGGTGCTGCACCCGCTGAATGCTCTTTTGCAGAAAGAAGTACCATGGAAGTGGAGCGAGGACTGTAAGAAGGCCTTTCGCAAAAGCAAGGCATTGATCACCTCAGAGGAAGTGTTGGCTCACTTCAACCCAACGCTATCTATTCATTTAGCTTGTGATGCTTCTCCTTATGGTATTGGAGCAGTACTCTCACACAAGTTGCCAAATGGCTTGGAAAGGCCAGTCGCATTTGCATCCAGATCATTGACCTCCGCTGAGCGCAACTATGCTCAGATAGATAGGGAGGCTCTCAGCCTTGTGTGGGGAGTAAAGAAGTTTAATCATTACCTGCAGGGCCAGAAGTTTACACTGCTGACAGACCACCAGCCGTTGGTATCCATTTTTAACCCTAAGAAGGGTGTTTCGGTGATGACAGCACAGAGGCTCCAGAGATGGTCCCTTTTCCTAGGGGCACATCAATATCAGATAGAATTCAAATATACAAAGCAGCATGGTAATGCTGATGGGCTGTCGCGCCTGCCACTTCCTTCTGAGGAGAAGGCACCGACGGTTGACCCGGTGGAGTTATTTCACTCGACCATCATCGAATGTTTACCTGTCACCAATGCAAATATTGGAAGGGAGACTAGGAATGACCCGACACTGTCCCGGGTCTACGAATTGACAGTAAAGGGATGGCCAGCCCATGGTGATCCACTGTTACCGGCATTCTCAGCAAGACGAGAACAGCTGTCCATCTGTCAGGGAACATTGATGTATGGAACAAGGGTGAGTATCCCTCCTAAGTTAAGAGAGAGAGTTCTAAAAGAACTACATGAAGGTCATCTGGGGGGAGTCAAGATGAAAAGCCTTGCTAGGGCTTATGTGTGGTGGCCGGGTATCGACCAACAGATAGAGGATCTGACGAAAAGCTGCTCAGGGTGCCAAAAAGTCCAAAATGCACCTCCAATTGCACCGCTGCATCCATGGGAATGGCCTTCAACCCCATGGCAACGTGTACATATTGACTTTGCTGGTCCATTCATGGACTCCATGTTTTTAATTGCGGTGGACGCACATTCTAAATGGCCAGACGTGATTAAAATGACTACCACTACCTCGGAGAAGACGATCGCGGTGCTAAGAACGATATTTGCAAGAAATGGATTGCCAGAGCAAATATGTTCAGACAACGGACCACAGTTCGTGTCAGAGGAATTCCAGAAATTCCTGAAGAAGAATGGGGTGAAACATTATACCTCTGCCCCATATCATCCAGCTACGAATGGGCTGGCCGAGAGGTTTGTACAGACGTTCAAAAAGGCAATAAAGGCCATGAGCGAAGATTAGATTCCACTGCAACACAAGGTGGACAATTTCCTACTGGCCTATCGAAACGTCACCCATGCAACAACAAACCAAAGTCCTGCCATGATGTTCTATAACAGGAGGTTGCGGTCCAGGTTGGACTTGTTAAAACCAAATGTGCGGAGGGAAGTCGAAAATAAACAGTTCCAGCATATCAATAACAAGCCCACTCGGAGTTTTGAAATAGGACAACCGGTGTTAGCCAGGGACTATAAAAATGAGAAATGGCAATCTGGAACAATTCGGGCCAGACAAGGACCCCTGATGTACACGGTAGATGTTGGTGAAAACGTAATGCAACGTCATGCTGACCAACTGGTGGGATCGAGAACAAGGGTCGAGCCCATGGTTACAACAGAGACAACCGTGGAGGAAGTTAGTGAACCTGGAGCATCTACCTCAGAAGTGAATATACCTGATGATGATGTCCTATCCATAGGGGATCAACTAGATGAGTCACCCCAGCAACGAGAACCAGAGACCCCTGAAAGGCGTTATCCGTCTCGGATCAGAAGGCCTCCTCAGAGACGGAATCTGTGAACTGTTTTTACATGAAGTTGTATATATATGTTATTATGTTATGTTAAATGGGGAATATATACTGTTAAGCTAAAAAGGGAGGATTGTGGTGTATGTAACCGTTCCACCTTTAAGAGAACTATTTTAAGAGATGCACTACTTTATCTTGGCTGCTGTATACTGTAATACCGGTGGTGACCACACCGGTATATAAGTGTTGTGTAATGATTTATTTGGCAGTTCAGCCTGACCTTCGACTAGTAAAGACCTGTTGAATTTATTCTTGTGGTCTGTGTGCAGTGATTCTTATTAACAATAACTAGAACACACAGACTTAACACATACTAATCTTTTGAGTTTTGTGCACCAGGATGCCCAGATCCCTTTGTACTTCAGTACTTTCCAGTTTCTTGCCATTAAGATAATAACTTGCTCCACGATTTTTCCTGCCAAAGTGCATAACCTCACACTTTCCAGTATTGTATTCCATCTGCCAAATCTCTGCCCACTTACTTAGCCTGTCTATGTCCCCTTGCAGGTTTTTTATGTCCTCCTCACTCACTACTTTCCCTCCCATCTTAGTATCATCTGCAAACTTTGATATGTTACACTCGGTCCCCTCCTCCAAATCGTTAATATAGTTTGTAAAGAGTTGGGGACCCAGCACTGACCCCTGTGGAACACCACGAGTTACTGATTGCCAGTCCGAGAATGAACCATTTATCCCAACTCTCTGCCTTCTGTTAGATAGCCAATCCTCTATCCATGCCAGAATATTACCCCCAATCCCGTGATTTTTTATCTTAAGCAATAATCTTTTGTGTGGCACCTTGTCAAATGCCTTTTGGAAGTCTAAATACACTACGTCCACTGGTTCCCCTTTATCCACCCTATATGTTACTTCCTCAAAGAACTCCAACAAATTTGTCAAACATGACTTCCCCTTCATAAAACCATGCTGACTTTGTCCTATTAAATTATGATTATCCAAATGTCCTGTTACTGTCTCCTTAACAATGGACTCCAATATTTTACCTACCACAGATGTTAGGCTAACCGGTCTATAGTTTCCAGCCTTCTGTTTTCTGCCTTTTTTAAATAAGGGCGTTACATTAGCAGTTTTCCAGTCTGCCGGGACCTTTGCTGAGTCCAGGGAGTTTTGGAAAATTATTACCAATGCATCCACAATCCCTACTGCCACTTCCCTCAAGACCCTAGGATCATCAGGTCCAGGTGATTTATCCGCCTTGAGTCCCATTATTTTACTGAGTACCACTTACTTAGTGATTTTGATCGTGTTTAGCTCCTCCCCCCCTATAGCCCCCTGTTTGTCCAGTGTTGGGATATTCTTAGTGTCTTCTACTGTAAAGACTGATACAAAATATTCATTCAGTGTTTTTGCCATCTCCATATTTCCCACCATTAATTTCCCGGTCTCATCCTCTAAGGGACCAACATTTACTTTAGCCAACCTTTTTCTTTTTATATAACTATAAAAACTCTTACTATCTGTTTTTATATTTTTTGCTAATTTACTTTCATAATCTATCTTCCCTTTCTTAATCAATCTTTTTGTTATTTTTTGCTGTCTTTTAAAGTTTTCCCAATCCTCTATCCTCCCACTAGATTTGGCTACCTTATATGCCCTTGTTTTTAGTCGAATACTATCCTTAATTTCTTTACTTAGCCACGGATGGCTGTCTTTTCTTTTACACCCTTTTCTTCTCAGTGGAATATATTTTTTTTGGAAGTTGTAAAATAACTCATTAAATGTACACCACTGACCATGTATCGTCTTACCCTTTAATCTATTTTCCCAATCCACTCTACTCAATTCCGCTCTCATACCTTCATAGTCTCCTTTATTCAAGCTTAGCACGCTTGTTTGAGATCCAACCTTCTCACCCTCGAATTGAATATGGAATTCAACCATGTTATGGTCACTCATTCCAAGGGGATCCTTTACTAGGACATTTTTAATTAATCCTGTCTCGTTACACAGGACCAGATCTAAGGTTGCTTTCCCCCTGGTCGGTTCAGTTACATACTGCTCAAGAAACCCATCCCTAATACACTCAATGAACTCATCCTCAAGGCAGCCCTGCCCAATTTGATTTGTCCAATTAATATGATAGCTAAAATCCCCCATAATTATAGATGCTCCCTTATTACAAGCCTCAACTATTTCCTGATTGATACTCCGTCCAACAGAGTTGCAACTGTTCGGAGGCCTATAGATTACGCCCACTAGTGTTTTTTTCCCCTTATTATTCCTTACCTACACCCAAACTGTTTCATTATCCTGATCTTTTGACCCAATATCATTTCTCTGTATTACAGTGATTCCTTCCTTTATTAACATAGCCACCCCACCTCCCCTTCCTTCCTGCCTGTCCTTCCTGATCGTTAAATAACCTGGTATGTTTAACTCCCAGGCATTGTCACCCTGCAGCCATGTTTCTGTAATGGCCACTAGATCATACCCATATGTAGTTATTTGTGCCATTAACTCGTCTATTTTGTTACGAATGCTACGTGCATTCAGATAGAGAACTTTCAAATATGTTTTGTGACACTTAGTTCTTGCTTTTGCCCTTTTTATTACTTTACCTTTTATTCCATACCTTCTGCCCCTTCCTGACACGCTCTGGTTTTTAATTTCCCCACTGCTACCTAATCTATGACCTTCTCTGTTGTCATTTTTATTATTTGCTCTCTAGGAACCTCCCCCCCCCCCGCCACTAGTTAGTTTAAAGCCCTCTCTACAGCCCTAGTTATATGATCCGCCAGGACTGCTAACAGGTAGACCCACTGCTCACAGGTAGATACAACGCTCACAGGTAGACCCAATGCACACAGGTAGACTCACTGCTCACAGGTAGACCCGCTACTCACAGGTAGATGCACTGATCACAGGTAGACCCACTGCTCAAAGGCAGACCCACTGCTCGCAGATAGACACACTGCTCACAGTTATACACACTGCTCAGAGGCAGACCCACCGCTCACAGGTAGACTCACTGCTCACAGGTAGACCCACTGCTCACAGGTAGACCAACTGCTCACAGGTAGACCCACTGTTCACAGTTAGACCCAATGCTCACAGGTAGTCCCACCGCTCACAGGTAGATTAATTGCTCACAGGTAGAACCACTGCTCACAGGTAGATTAATCGATCACAGGTAGACAGGTTGACAAACTGCTCACATGTAGACCCAATGCTCACATGTAGACCCACTGCTCACAGGTAGATCCACTGCTCACAAGTAGACCCACTGCTCACAGGTAGACCCACTGCTCACAGGTAGATCCACCGCTCACAGGTAGACCCACTGCACACAGGTAGACTCACTGCTCACAGGTAGACCCGCTACTCACAGGTAGATGCACTGATCACAGGTAGACCCACTGCTCACAGGTAGACCCACCGCTCACAGGTAGTCCCATTGCTCACAGGTAGAGCAACCGCTCACAGGTAGACTCACTGATCACAGGTAAACCCACCACTCACAGGTATGCCCACTGCTCACAGGTAGAGCCACTGTTCCCAGGTAGACACACTGCTCACATGTAGACTCACCACTCGCAGTTAGACCCACTGCTCGCAGATAGACCCACTGCTCACAGTTAGAGCCACGGCTCACACATAGACTCACAGCTCACAGGTAGACTCGACGCTCACAGGTAGACTCACCGCTCACAGGTAGACCCACTTAGCACAGGTAGACCCACCGCTCACAGGTAGACCCACTGCTCACAGGCAGACCCAATGCTCACAGGTAGACCCAATGCTCACAGGTAGACTCACTGCTCACAGGTAGACCCACTGCTCACAGGTAGACTCACTGCTCACAGGTAGACCCACTGCTCACAGGTAGACTCACTGCTCACAGGTAGACTATATGCTAACAGGTAGACCCACTGCTCACAGGTAGACAGAACGTTCACTGTTATACCCACTGCTCACAAGTAGACTGAACGTTCACAGGTAGACCCATTGCTCGCAGATAGACCCACTGCTCTCAGGTAGACCCACCGCTCACAGGTAGACTCACTGCTCACAGGTAGACCCACTGCTCACAGGTAGACCCACTGCTCACAGGTAGACCAACTGCTCACAGCTAGACCTACTGCTCACAAGTAGACCCATTGCTCACAGGTAGACCCACTGCTCACTGTTAGACACACTGCTCACAGGTAGTCCCACCGCTCACAGGTAGATTAATCGCTCACTCGTAGAACCACTGCTCACAGATAGATTAATCACTCACAGGTAGAGAGAATGCTGAACGGTAGACCCACTGCTCACAGGTAGACCCACCACTCACAGGTAGACCCACTGCTCACAGGTAGACCCACCACTCACAGGTAGAACCACTGTTCACAGGTAGAACCACTGCTCACAGGTAGACCCACTGCTCATAGGCAGACCCACTGCTCACAGGTAGACCCACTGCTCACAGGTAGACCCACTGCTCACAGGTAGACCCACTGCTCACAGGTAGACCCACTGCTCACAGGCCGACCCAATGCTCACAGGTTGACCCATTACTCACAGGTAGACCCACCACTCACAGGTTCATCCACTGCTCACAGCTAGACTCAGTGCTCACAAGTAGTCCCACTGTTCTCAGGTAGACACACTGCTCACATGTAGACCCACCGCTCGCAGGTAGATCCACTGCTCACAGGTTAGATACACTGCTCATAGGTAGACCCACTGCCCACAGGTAGACACACGGCTCACAGTTAGACTCACCACTCACAGCTAGACATACAGCTCACAGCAAGACCCACTGCTAAAAGGTAGACCCACTGCTCATAGGTAGCCCCACCGCTCACAGGTAGACCCAGTGTTCAGAGTTAGACCAACTGCTCACAGGTAGACCTACTGCTCACAGGTAGACCCACTACTCACAGGTAGACCCACTGCTCACAGGAAGACCCACTGCTCACAGGCAGACCGACTGCTCATAGGTAGAGCCATTGCTCACATGTAGACTTTAACTCTGGTTTATAGTTTCTAAGGTCTCTCTAGTGTAGCAGGGACTGTTGGTAAACCAGTTAACTGTCGTGTAATTAGTGGGATTGATTGATTTAATTTAAATTCAATGAATTAAAGGGTAAGTCATGGCAGGACAGCCAGACACCGTGATCTGCTCCTCCTACGATATGTGGGAACTCAGGGACACTTCCTGTGTCCTTGACGACTACATGTGCAGGAATTGCATCCAGCTGCAGCTACTGACAGACCGCATTGTGGCGCTGGAGCTGTGATTGGATACATACTGGAGCGTTCACGATGCTCAGGACATCATGAATAGCACATTTATGGAGTTGGACACACCGCAGGTAGAGGTTGGACAGGAAGAAAGGGAACGGGTGACCAACAGGCAGAGTACTAGGCACAGGCAGGCAGTGCAGGGGTCCCCTGTGGCCATCCCCCTCTCCAACAGATACACCACTTTGAGTACTGTTGTGGGAGATGGCTTATCAGAGGAAGGCAGCAGCAGCCACCTTCCTGGCACCAGGGGTGGCTCTGCTGCACATAATGGGAGGAAAAAGAAGGGTAGAGCTATAGCAATAGGGGATTCAATTGTAAGGGGAATAGATAGGCATTTCTGCGGCTGCAAATGAGACTCCAGGATGGTGTGTTGCCTCCCTGGTGCAAGGGTCAAGGATGTCTCCGAGCGGCTGCAGAACATCTTGGAAGGGGAGGGTGAACAGCCAGTTGTCGTGGTGCATATAGGCACCAACGATACAGGTAAAAAGCGGGATGAGGTCCTAAAAGCGGAATATAGGGAGTTAGGAGATAAATTAAAAAACAGGACCTCAAAGGTAGTAATCTCAGGATTGCTACCAGTGCCACGTGCTAATCAGAGTAGAAATAGAAGGATACTTCAGATGAATACATGGCTAGAGGAATGGTGCCAGGGGGAGGGATTCAAGTTCCTGGGACATTGGAACCGGTTCTGGGGGAGGTGGGACCAGTTCAAACCGGACAGTTTGCACCTGGGCAGGGCTGGAACCGATGTCCTAGGGGGAGTGTTTGCTAGTGCTGTGGGGGAGGGTTTAAACTAAAATGGCAGGGGGGTGGGAACCTGAGCAGGGAGACAGAGGAAAGGGAAACAAGGATAAAAGCAAAAGAGAGGAAGGAGAAAAACAAAAGTGGCAGTCAGAGAAATCAACGGTTTAAATCAAACATGGCCACAGTAAATAATAATTCTAATAGGTCTAAGAGCGTTAAAAAAACAAGCCTGAAGGCTTTGTGTCTTAATGCGAGGAGCATTTGTAATAAGGTGGATGAATTGGCTGCGCAAATAGAAGTAAACAAATACGATTTGGTTGGGATTACGGAAACGTGGCACAAGGAAGGCCAGGACTGGGAACTCAACATCCAGGGGTATCCGATATTCAGGAAAGATAGGCAAAAAGGAAAGGAGGTGGGGTAGCATTACTGGTTAAAGAAGGGATTAACACAATTGTAATGAAGGATATTAGCTCTGATGAGGTGGAATCTGTATGGGTAGAACTGAGAAATACTACGGGGAAAAAAATGTTAGTGGGAGTGGTTTATAGACCTCCAAACAGTAAGGCGGAGGTTGGGGATGGCATTAAAAGGGAAATAAAGAAGTGTGCAATAAGGGCACAGCAGTCATCATGGGTGATTTTAATCTACATATAGATTGGGCCAACCAAATTAGTAACAATACTGTGGAGGAGGAATTCCTGGAGTGTTTACGGGATGGTTTCCTGGACCAATATGTCGAGGAACCAACCAGAGATCAGGCCATCTTAGACTGGGTATTATGTAACGATGAAGGATTAATTAGCAATCTTGTTGTACGAGGCCCCTTGGGTCGGAGCGATCATAATATGATCGAATTCTTCATTAAGATGGAGAATGAAGTAGTTGACTCGGAGACTAGGGTCCTCAATTTAAATAAAGGAAACTACGATGGTCTGAGGAGCGAGCTGGGTCGGATTGATTGGGGAATGGCACTCAAAGGGTTGATGGTGGATAGGCAATGGCAAACATTCAAAGACCGAATCGATGAACTACAGAATTTGTTCATCCCAGTTTGGCATAAAAATAAAACAAAAAAGGTAACCCAACCGTGGCTAACAAGGGAAATTAGGGATAGCATAAGGTCCAAGGAGAGGGCATATAAATTTGCCAGAAAATGCAATAATCCTGAGGATTGGGAGCAGTTTATGATTCAACAAAGGAGGACAAAGGGATTAATTAAGAAAGGGAAAATAGAATATGAGAGTAAGCTTTCAGGGAACATAAAAACTGACTGTAAAAGCTTTTATAGATATGTGAAGAGAAAAAGATTGGTGAAGTCAAGCGTAGGTCCCTTGCAGTCAAAATCGGGGGAATTTATAATGGGGAACAAAGAAATGGCAGATCAACTAAATACATACTTTGGTTCTGTCTTCACAAAGGAGGACACAAATAACCTCCCAAAGATGCCAGGGAACATAGGGTCTGATGAAAGGGTGGAACTGAAAGAAATCAGTATTTGTAGGGAAATGGTGTTAGGAAAATTGATGGGACTGAAGGCCGATAAATCCCCAGGGCCTGATAATCTACATCCCAGGGTACTTAAGGAAGTGGCCCTAGAAATAGTAGATGCATTGCTGGTCATCTTCCAGAACTTGATAGACTCTGGAACGGTACCTATGGATTGGCGGGTAGCTAATGTTACCCCACTATTCAAAAAAGGTGATAGAGAAAAGGCGGGGAATTATAGACCGGTAAGCTTGACATCAGTCCATTATAAAAGAGTCCATTATAAAAGATGTAATAGCAGAGCACTTGGAAAGCAGTGACTGGATCGGACAAAGTCAACATGGATTTACAAAAGGTAAATCGTGCTTGACTAATCTACTGGAATTTTTTCTGGATGTAACTGGTAAAATAGATAAGGGAGAACCAGTGGATGTGGTGTATTTGGACTTTCAGAAGGCTTTCGGTAAGGTCCCGCATAAGAGATTAGCATGCAAAATTAAGGCACATGGGATTGGGGGCAAGGTATTGACTTGGATAGAGAACTGGTTGGCGGACAGAAAGCAAAGAGTTGGAATAAACGGGTCGTTTTCCGAGTGGCAGGCAGTGACTAGTGGGGTGCCGCAAGGATCGGTCCTAGGACTCCAGCTGTTCACAATATATATTAATGATCTGGACGAGGGAATTGGATGTCATATCTCCAAATTTGCAGATGACACAAAGCTGGGTGGGAGGGTATGCTGTGAGGAGGATGTCGTGAAACTCCAGTACGATTTGGACAGGTTAGGTGATTGGGCAGAAACATGGCAAATGCACTATAATGTGGATAAATGTGAGGTTATCCACTTTGGTGGCAAAAACAGGAAGGCAGATTATTATTTGAATGGCAATAGATTGGGAGAAGGGGAAGTGCAAAGAGACCTGGGTGTTCTTGTGCACCAGTCGCTGAAGGTAAGCATGCAGGTGCAGCAGGCGGTTAAGAAGGCAAATGGTATGTTGGCCTTCTTAGCAAGAGGGTTCGAGTACAAGAACAAGGATGTCTTGCTGCAGTTGTACAGGGCCTTGGTGAGACCACACCTTGAGTATTGTGTGCAGTTTTGGTCGCCTTACCTGAGGAAGGATGTTCTTGCCATGGAAGGAGTGCAGCGAAGATTCACCAGGCTGATACCTGGGATGGCAGGAATGACGTATGAGGAGAGATTGTGTCGATTCACAGAAATCACAGAAATCACAGAAACCTCACAGTGCAGATAGAGGCCATTTCGGCCCATCGAGCCTGCACCGACACATATCCCACCCTATCCCCGTAACCCCACGTATTTAATCCCCCTAACACTAAGGGTCAATGTTTATCATAGCCAATCAACCTAACCCGCACATCTTTGGACTGTGGGAGGAAACTGGAGCACCCGGAGGAAACCCACGCAAACACGGGGAGAATGTGCAAACTCCACACAGACAGTCACCCGAGGCCGGATTCGAACCCGGGTCCCTGGCGCTGTGAGGCAACAGTGCTAACCACTATGCCACCGTGCTTATACTCACTGGAGTTTAGAAGATTGAGAGGGAATCTCATCGAAACCTATAAAATTCTGTCAGGCCTGGACAGACTAGATGCAGGAAGGATGATTCTGATGGCCGGGGAGTCCAGAACCAGGGGTCATACTCTAAGGATTAGGGGTAAGCCATTTAAGACTGAAATGAGGAGGAATTTCTTCACCCAGAGAGTGGTGAACTTGTGGAATTCTCAGCCACAGAGGGCGGTGGAGGCCAGTTCATTAAGTATATTCAAGAAAGAGTTGGATATATTTCTTAAGGCTAAAGGGATCAAGGGATATGGGGAGAAGGCAGGGACAGGGTACTGAATTTGGATGATCAGCCATAATCTCTGTTCTGCCCTCGCAACGCGATCCTATGCAGAGCTAGACAGATAGCGAACAACTCGATATCTTCCAATAAAATCACAAGGCTTGACTTTTCTTGTAACGCTTTACTGAAAGATTCTTACTGTAAAACTGAAATACAACACAGAAATGGAAGGACACATTAGTATACAGACGCATAATTGATATGTATACACAAATTTAGGTACGCCTGGGCAACACAGTACATCTGGCAACGAATTACATTTAGCAAGCTGGAAGGCATTCTCTTTAAATTAGCCCTGTACATAGTGTATCAAATACAGCTGCTAGTTAACCAGCTAGACAGAAAAAGTTACAACTAAACATTTTCTACAACATGCAGTGTACGCTAATCGTCTATAGCATTCTAAATACTCACAGACAAACAATTTCCAAGACTGAAGCATGGGCAGCACAAGGGGTGACCATCAGGCGGAGCAACAAAGGCAGGCAGGTAGTGCAGGGAACCCCTGCGGACATCCCCCTTTCAAACAAGTATACCGCTTTGGATACTGTTGAGGGGGATGACTCACCAGGGGAAGGCAGCAGCAGCCAACTTCCTGGCACTGGCGGTGCTCCTGCTGCCCAGGAAGGGGGGAAAAAGAGTGGGAGAGCAATAGTGGTAGGGGATTCTATAGTAAGGGGAACAGATAGGCGTTTCTGTGGCCGTAGACGTGAATCCAGGATGGTTTGTTGCCTCCCTGGTGCCAGGGTCAAGGATGTCACTGAGCGGCTGCAGGGCATTCTGGAGGGGGAGGGTGAACAGCCAGTGGTCGTGGTCCACATTGGTACCAACGACATAGGTAAAAAGAGGGATGAGGTCCTGCAGCAAGAATTTAGGGAGCTAGGTGAAGGATTAAAGAGCAGGACCTCAAGGGTTGTAATCTCTGGAATACTCCCGGTGCCACGTGCTAGTAAGTATAGAAATAGGAAGATAGAACAGATGAATGCGTGGCTAAAGGGATGGTGCAGGGGGGAGGGCTTTAGTTTCCTGGATCACTGGGTCTGCTTCTGGGAAAGGTGGGACTTGTACAAGTCGGACGGTTTACACCTGAACCAGAGGGGAACCAATATCCTTGCGGGGAGGTTTGCTAGCACTGCTGGGGGGGGTTTAAACTAACTTGGCAGGGGGATGGGGTACAGAGTGGAGCTATAGTAGGGGGTGATTTACAGCCAAATACAGAGGGAAAAACAAGTCAGCTGGGAAGGCAAAGCAAATATGTGAAGGCAAAAGAGAATATGGCAGGGCTGGAAGGCATTTATTTTAATGCAAGGAGCCTTGCAAAAAAGGTGGATGAACTGAAGTTGTTGTTGAACACATGGGAGTACGATATTGTTGCTATCACGGAGACATGGTTGAGGGAGGGTCAGGACTGGCAGCTCAATATTCCGGGGTATAGAATCTTCAGGCGAGACAGAGGGGGGTGTAAAAGGGGAGGGGGTGTTGCAATATTAATTAAGGAGTCAATTACTGCTGTAAGGAGGGATGATATATTAGCGGGTTCCTCTAATGAGGCCATATGGGTAGAACTTAAAAACAAAAAGGGGGCAAGCACTTTGCTGGGAGTGTACTATAGGCCCCCAAACAGTCAGGGGGAGATAGAGGAACAGATATGTAGGCAAATCTCAGAAAAGTGCGAAAATAATAGGGTAATAATAGTGGGGGATTTCAACTTCCCCAATATAAATTGGGATAGTCAGAGTGTGAAAGGCTTAGAGGGTGCAGAATTCTTAAAGTGCATCCAGGAGAGCTTTTTGAGCCAACATGTAGAAAGTCCTACAAGAGAGGGGGCGGTACTGGACCTAATTCTGGGGAATGTAGCCGGGCAAGTGGTGGAAGTGTCAATAGGAGAGCATTTTGGCGACAGTGACCACAATTCGGTGAGATTTAAGGTGGTCATGGAAAAAGACAAAGACGGCCCGGAAATAAGGGTTCTAAATTGGGGGAAGGCCGATTTTAATATGATAAGGCAGGATCTGGCCAAATTGGACTGGGAGCAGCTACTTATAGGAAAATCCGCATCAAAACAGTGGGAGACTTTCAGAAGGGAAATAGAGAGAGTACAACGCCAACATGTTCCTGTAAAGGTCAAGGGTGGGACCAACAAGCAAAGGGAACCTTGGATGACAAGGGATATACAAAAATGCATTAGAAATAAAAGGGGGGCTTTTGGCAGTTACAAAAGACTAAAGACGGAAGAAGCCCTAGAGGAGTATAAAAAATGCAGGGGCGTACTTAAAAAAGAAATTAGGAGGGCGAGGAGGGGCCATGAAATAACACTGGCGAGCAAAATAAAGGAAAATCCTAAGATGTTTTATAAGTATATTAAGGGCAAGAGGATAACCAGGGAAAGGGTAGGGCCCATTAGGGACCAAAGTGGCAATCTGTGTGTAGAGCCAGATGATGTAGGCGGGGTTTTAAATGAATTTTTTGCATCTGTGTTCACTATGGAGAAAGACGATGCAGACATAGAAATCGGGCAAGGGGGCTGTGACATACTTGAACATATTAGCATCGAGAGGGAGGAGGTGCTAGCGGTTTTAGCAGGCCAAAAAGTGGATAAATCCCCAGGCCCAGACGAGATGTATCCCAGGCTGCTGTGGGAGGCAAAGGAGGAGATTGCAGGGGCTCTGACACAAATTTTCAGAACCTCTCTGGCCACAGGGGATGTACCAGAGGACTGGAGAACAGCTAACGTAGTACCATTATTCAAGAAGGGTAGCAGGGATAAACCAGGGAATTACAGGCCAGTGAGCCTAACATCTGTGGTAGGGAAATTATTGGAAAAAATTCTGAGGGACAAAATTAGTCTCCACTTGGAGAGGCAAGGATTAATCGGGGATAGTCAGCATGGCTTTGTCAAGGGTAAATCATGTCTGACAAATCTGATTGAATTTTTCGAGGGGGTGACTAGGGGGGTGGATGAGGGAAATGCTGTGGATGTGGTTTACATGGACTTCAGTAAAGCTTTTGACAAAGTCCCGCATAGGAGACTGGTCAAGAAGGTAAGAGCCCATGGGATCCAGGGTGCCTTGGCGCGTTGGATCCTAAACTGGCTGAGTGGCAGGAGGCAGAGGGTGATGGTCGAAGGTTGCTTTTGTGACTGGAAGCCTGTGTCCAGTGGGGTACCTCAGGGATCAGTGCTGGGTCCCTTGTTGTTTGTGATCTACATAAATGATTTGGATGAGAATGTAAAAGGTATGATCAGTAAGTTCGCAGATGACACGAAAATTGGTGGGGTGGTAAATTGTGAGGAGGAAAGCCTCAGGCTACAGGACGATATAAACGGGTTGGTCAGATGGGCGGAAAAGTGGCAAATGGAATTTAACCCTGAAAAGTGCGAGGTGATGCATTTTGGACGGACAAATAAGGCAAGGGAATACACAATGAGTGGTAGGACCCTAGGAAGTACAGAGGGTCAGAGGGACCTTGGTGTACATGTACATAGATCCCTGAAGGCAGCGGAACAGGTAGATAAGGTGGTTAAAAAGGCATATGGGATACTTGCCTTCATTAGCCGAGGCATAGAATATAAGAGCAGGGAGGTTATGATGGAACTGTACAAAACGCTGGTGAGGCCACAGCTGGAGTACTGTGTGCAGTTCTGGTCGCCTCACTATAGGAAGGATGTGATTGCTTTGGAGAGGGTGCAGAGAAGATTCACCAGGATGTTACCTGGGATGGAGCGCCTCAGCTATGAAGAGAGGCTGGACAGGCTGGGGTTGTTTTCCTTGGAGCAAAGAAGGCTGAGGGGGGACCTGATTGAGGTGTACAAAATGATGAGGGGCATAGATAGGGTAGACAAAGAGGAACTTTTCCCCTTAGTAGGGGGGTCAATAACAAGGGGGCATAGATTCAGGGTAAGGGGCAGGAGAGTTAGAGGGGATTTGAGGAGGAACTTTTTCACCCAGAGGGTGGTTGGAATGTGGAACTCAATGCCTGAAAGGGTGGTAGAGGCAGGAACCCTCACAACATTCAAGAAGCATTTGGATGAGCACTTGAAATGCCATTGCATACAAGGCTATGGACCAAATGCTGGAAAATGGGATTAGACTGGACAGGGATGGATGGGCGGCGCAGACACGATGGGCCGAAGGGCCTCTTTCTGTGCTGTAAAACTCTATGACTCTATGACAATGCAACTGAGGAGCACCGTGGCGCAGGTCTTGTTCCGGCGGCAGCTCCACGAGGAATGAACTTGCAGTGTCGTGGGGAGCGTGGTGACCTCATCACGCTCGGGGTCGTGACGTCATCGCGTTTGCCGGTAGTTGCGTCGCTGGCCGTTGGGGCCTAAGTCGGGAGCAGGAGCTGGAAGCCAGGCTGGGCCGGTGCTTGCCGCGGGAGCGGAAGATAGCGGCGCTCCCGGCGGCTGATCGATGCGGCCGAAGACGCTGGGCCGGGCTGTGCCGGCAGCCTTTCTGGAGAGCCGAGTCGGGCCGGCAGCCGCCTCACGCACGTCACGTCGTACGTGACGTGACGTCAGCACGCTAAGGCGCGTCTTAAAGGGGCAATGGCCCTAAACGGTGAGTTAAAGGGGCAACGGCCCTAACAGGTAAGTTATACATATATAAGTAGGTTATGTACATACAGTAAGGTTGAGTTAGAGGGAGAGACAGCACAATCTCATTGAATGGCGGAGCAGGCTCGAGGGGCCGAATGGCCTACACCTGCTCCTATCTTCTATCTATGTATGTAGACCCACCGCTCACATGTAGACCCACTGCTCACAAGTAGGCCCACTGCTCACAGTTAGACCCACTGCTCACAGGTAGACCCACAGCTCACAGGCAAACCCACCGCTCACAGGTAGAGCCACTGCACAGACTTAGACCCACCGCTCAGTTGTAGACTCACCACTCAGAAAAGATTCACCGCTCACAGGTAGGTTCACTGCTCACAGGTAGACCCATGGCTCACAGATATACACACGTCTCACAGGTAGACCCACCACTCACAGGTAGATCCACCGCTCACAGGTAGACTCACTGCTGACAGGTAGACACACTGCTCACAGATAGAAACATCGCTCACAGGTAGACTCACCACTCAGAGGTAGACTCACCACTCACATGGAGACCCAATGCTCACAGGTAGATCCAGCGCTCACAGGTAGACCCACCAGTCACAGGTAGACCCACCGCTCACAGGTAATCTCACCGCTCACAGGTAGACACACTGCTCACAGGCACACCCACCGCTCACAGGTAGACCCACCACTCACAGAGAGACCCACCGCTCACAGGTAGACTAACCACTCACAGGTAGTCTCACCGCTCACAGGTAGACCCACTGCTAACAGGTCGACCCACTGCTCACAGGTTGACCCACTACTCACAGGTAGACACACTGCTCACAGGTAGATTCAGTGCACACGGGTAGACTCAGTGCTCACAGATAGACCCACTGCTCACAGGTAGACCCACTGCTCTCAGGCGGACACACTGCTCGCGGCTAGACTCACTGATCACAGGTAGACCCAGCACTCACAGTTAGACCCACTGCTCACAGGTAGCCCCACAGCTCACAGGTAGACCCACAGTTCGCAGCTAGAGCCACTGCTCACAAGTAGACCCTCTGCTCACAGGGAGAGCCACTGCTTACAGCTAGACCCACCACTCACAGGTAGACCCACTGCTAACACGTAGACCCACTGCTCGCAGGTAGAGCCACAGCTCACAGGTCGACCCACAGCTCACAGGTATAACCGCTGCTCGCAGATAGACCCACCGCTCACAGGTACACCCACTGCACACAATTAGACCCACTGCTCACAGGTAGACCCACGGATGACAGGTGGATTCAGTGCTCACAGGTAGCCCCAGCGCTCACAGTTAGACCCACTGCTCACAGGTAGACCCATTGCTCACAAGTAGACCCACTACTCACATGTAGACCCACTGCTCACAGGTAGACCCACTGCTCACAGGAAGACCCACTGCTCACAGGTAGACCGACTGCTCACATGTAGACCCACTGCTCACAGGTAGACCCACTGCTCACAGGTAGAACCACTTTTAGCAGTTCGAGCCACTGCTTACAACTAAACCCTCTGCTCACAGGTAGAACCACTGCTAACACGTAGACACACCACTCACAAGTAGACCCACTGCTCCCAGGTAGACACACTGCTCTCAGGTAGACCCACTGCTCATAAGTAGTCCCACTGCTCAAAGGTAGACCCATCACTCGCAGGTAGACCCACTGCTCACAGGTAGATACACTGCTCACAGTTAGACACGCTGCCCACAGGTAGACACACGGCTCACAGGTAGACTCACCACTCACAGCTAGACCTACAACTCACAGCTAGACCCACTGCTCAAAGGTAGACCCACTGCTCACAGGTAGCCCCACCGCTCACAGGTAGACCCAGCGCTCAGAGTTAGACCAACTGCTCACAGGTAGACCTACTGCTCACAGGAAGACCCACTGCTCACAGGTAGACCCAATGTTCGCAGCTAGACCCACTGCTCACTGGTGGACCCACTGCTCATAGGTAGGCCCACTGGTCACATGTAGACCCACCGCTCACATGTAGACCCACTGCTCACAAGCAGGCCCACTGCTCACAGGTAGACCCACTGCTCACAGGTAGACCCAGAGCTCACAGGTAAACCCACTGCTCACAGGTAGAGCCACCGCACAGAGTTAGACCCACCGCTCAGTTGTAGACTCACCGCTCAGAAAAGACTCACCGCTCACAGGTAGATTCACTGCTCACAGGTAGACCCATGGCTCACAGATACACACACGTCTCACAGGTGGACCCATGACTCACAACTAGACCCACCCCTCACATGGAGACCCAATGCTCACAGGTAGATCCAGCGCTCACAGGTAGGCCCACCAGTCACAGGTAGACCCACCGCTCACAGGTAAGCTCACCACTCACAGGTAGGCACACTGCTCACAGGCACACCCACCGCTCACAGGTAGACCCACCACTCACGGAGAGACCCACTGCTCACAGGTAGACTCACCACTCACAGGTAGTCTCACCGCTCACAGGTAGACCCACTGCTCACAGGTAGAACCACTTTTAGCAGTTAGAGCCACTGCTTACAACTAAACCCTCTGCTCACAGGTAGAACTACTGCTAACACGTAGACACACCACTCACAAGTAGACCCACTGCTCTCAGGTAGACACACTGCTCACAGGTAGACCCACTGCTCATAAGTAGTCCCACTGCTCAAAGGTAGACCCATCGCTCGCGGGTAGACCCACTGCCCACAGGTAGATACACTGCTCACAGTTAGACACGCTGCCCACAGGTAGACACACGGTTCACAGGTAGACTCACCACTCACAGCTAGACCTAAAGCTCACAGCTAGACCCACTGCTCAAAGGTAGACCCACTGCTCACAGGTACCCACACCGCTCACAGGTAGACCCAACGCTCAGAGTTAGACCAACTGCTCACAGGTAGACCTACTGTTCACAGGAACACCCACTGCTCACAGGTAGACCCAATGTTCGCAGCAAGACCACTGCTCACTGGTGGACCCACTGCTCATAGGTAGACCCACTGGTCACATGTAAGCTCACCACTCACAGGTAGGGACACTGCTCACAGCCACAGCCACCGCTCACAGGTAGACCCACCACTCACGGAGACACCCACCGTTCACAGGTAGACTCACCGCTCACAGGTAGTCTCACCGCTCACAGGTAGACCCACTGCTAACAGTTCGATGCACTGCTCACAGGAAGACCCACTGCTCACAGGAAGACCCACTGCTCACTTGTAGACCCACTGCTCACAGGTAGACCCACTGCTCACAGGTAGGATCACTTTTCATAGCTAGAGCCATTGCTTACAACTAAACCCTGTGCTCACAGGTAGAACCACTGCTAACACATAGACACACAACTCACAGATAGGCCCACTGCTCAGAGGTAGACCCACCGCCCACAGGTAGACCCACCGCCCACAGGTAGACCCACTACTCACAGGTAGTCCCACTGCTCACAGGTAGACCCACAGTTCGCAGCTAGAGCCACTGCTCACAAGTAGACCCTCTGCTCACAGGGAGAGGCACTGCTTACAGCTAGACCCTCCACTCACAGGTAGACCCATTGCTAACACGTAGACCCACTGCTCGCCAGTAGAGCCACAGCTCACAGGTCAACCAACAGCTCACAGGTAGAACCACTGCTCACAGGTAGACCCACTGCTCTCAGGTAGAGCCAAAGCTCACAGGTCGACTCACTGCTCACAGATAGAACCACTGCTCGCAGATAGACCCACCACTCACAGGTAGACCCACTGCACACAATTAGACCCACTGCTCACAGGTAGACACACTGCTGACAGGTAGACCCAACGCTCATAGGTAGACTAACCACTCACAGGAAGACTCAGCACTCACAGTTAGACCCACAGCTCACAGGAAGACCCACTGCTCACAGGTACACTAACCACTCACAGGTGGACCCACTGCTCACAGGGAGACTCAGTGCTCACAGGTAGGCCCACTGCTCACAGGTAGACCCACCGCTCACAGGTAGACACACCACTCACAGGTGGACCCACTGCTCACAAGTAGACCCAACACTCACAGGTAGACCAACTCCTCACAGGTAGACCCACTGCTCACAGGTAGACCCACCGCTCACAGGTAGACCCACTGCTCACGGGCCGACCCAATGCTCACAGTTTGACCAATTACTCACAGGTAGACCCACCACTCAGAGGTAGATCCACTGCTCAAATGCAGACTCAGTGCTCACAAGTAGACCCACTGCTCACAGGTAGACTCACCGCTCACAGGTAGACCCATTGCTCACAGGTAGACCCACTGCTCACAGATAGTTCCACTGCTCAAAGGTAGACACACTGCTCACAGGTAGACTCACCGCTCACAGCCGGACCCACAGCTCACAGGTAGAACCACTGCGCACAGGTAGACCCACTCCCCACAGGTTGACCCACTGCTCACAGGAGACACACCACTCACAGGTAGACCAACTGCTCACAGGTAGACACACTGCTCGCGGGTACTGCTCACATGTAGACCCACTGCTCAAAGGGAGTCTCACCACTCACAGATAGACGCACCGCTCACAGGTAGACCCACTGCTCACAGGTAGACCCACCGCTCACTGATAGACCCACAGCTCACAGGTAGACCCACTGCTCACAGGTAGATCCACTGCTGACATGTAGACCCACTGCTCACAGGTAGACCCACTGCTCACAGGTAGACCCACCGCTCACAGGTACACCCACCGCTCACAGGTAGACCCAATGCTCAGAGGTAGACCCACTGCTCACAGGTCGAGCCACAGCTCACAGGTAGACCCACCACTCACAGGTATACCCACTCCACACAGGTAGACCCACTGCTCACAGGTAGACACACCACTCACAGGTTGACCCACTGCTCACAGGTAGACCCACCGCTCTCAGGTAGACACACCACTCACAGGTGGACCCACGGCTCACAGCTAGACCCAACACTCACAGGTAGACCAAATCCTCACAGGAAGACCAGCTGCTCACAGGTAGACCCACTGCTCACACATAGACCCAGCACTCACAGGTAGACCCACTGCTCACAGGTAGACCCACCGCTCAAAGGTAGACCCAATGTTCGCAGCTAGACCCATTGCTCCCTGGTAGACCCACCGCGCATAGGTAGAGCCACTGGTCACATGTAGACCCACTGCTCACAAGTAGGCCCACTGCTCACAAGTAGGCCCACTGCTCACAGGTAGACCCACTGCTCACAGGTAGACCCACAGCTCACAGGTAAACCCACCGCTCACAGGTAGAGCCACTGCACAGTTTTAGACCCACCACTCAGAGGTAGACTCACTGCACACAGGTAGATTCACTGCTCACAGGTAGACCCACGGCTCACAGGTAGACCCACCGCTCACAGGTAGACCCACCACTCACAGGTAGACTAACCACTCACATGTAGACCCAATGCTCACAGGTAGATCCAGCGCTCACAGCTAGACCCACCAGTCACAGTTAGACCCAGCACTCACAGGTAAGCTCACCGCTCACAGGTAGACACACTGCTCACAGACACACCCATCGCTCACAGGTAGACCCACCACTCACAGAGAGACCCACCGCTCACAGGTTGACTCATCGCTCACAGGTAGTCTCACCGCTCATAGGCAGGCCCACTGCTAACATGTCGACCCACTGCTCACAGGATGACCCACTAGTCACAGGTAGACACACTGCTCACAGGTAGATTCACTGCTCTCTGGTAGACACACTGCTCACGGCTAGACTCACTGATCACAGGTAGACCCAGCGCTCACAGTTAGACCCAGTGCTCACAGGTAGACCCACTGATGACAGGTGGATTCAGTGCTCACAGGTAGCCCCAGCGCTCACAGGAAGACCCACTGCTCACAGGTAGACCGACTGCTCACATGTAGACCCACTACTCACATGTAGACACACTGCTCACAGGTAGACCCACTGCTCACAGGTAGACCCACTGCTCACAGGTAGACACACTTCTCATAGGTAGACCCACTGCACACAATTAGACCCACTGCTCACAGGTAGACATACTGCTGACAGGTAGACCCAACGCTCATAGGTAGACTAACCACTCACAGGTAGACTCAGCACTCACAGTTAGACCCACAGCTCACAGGAAGACCCATTGCTCACAGGTAGACTCTGTGCTCACAGGTAGGCCCACTGCTCACAGGTAGACCCACCGCTCACAGGTAGACACACCACTCACACGTGGACCCACTGCTCACAAGTAGACCCAACACTCACAGGTAGACCAACTCCTCACAGGTAGACCCACTGCTCACGGGCCGACCCAATGCTGACAGTTTGACCAATTACTCACAGGTAGACCCACCACTCAGAGGTAGATCCACTGCTCAAAGGCAGACTCAGTGCTCACAAGTAGACCCACTGCTCACAGGTAGACCCACTGCTCACAGATAGATCCACTGCTCAAAGGTAGACACACTGCTCACAGGTAGACTCACTGCTCACAGCCGGACCACAGCTCACAGGTATAACCACTGCGCACAGGTAGACCCACTCCCCACAGGTTGACCCACTGCTCACAGGAGACACACCACTCACAGGTAGACCCACTGCTCAAAGGTAGACACACTGCTCGCAGGTACTGCTCACATGTAGCCCCACTGCTCAAAGGAAGTCTCACCACTCACAGATAGACCCACCGCTCACAGGGAGACCAACTGCTCACAGGTAGACCCACCGCTCACAGGTAGACCCACCACTCACAGGTAGACTAACCACTCACATGTAGACCCAATGCTCACAGATAGATCCAGCGCTCACAGCTAGACCCACCAGTCACAGTTAGACCCAGCACTCACAGGTAAGCTCACCGCTCACAGGTAGACACACTGCTCACAGACACACCCATCGCTCACAGGTAGACCCACCACTCACAGAGAGACCCACCGCTCACAGGTTGACTCATCGCTCACAGGTAGTCTCACCGCTCATAGGCAGGCCCACTGCTAACATGTCGACCCACTGCTCACAGGATGACCCACTAGTCACAGGTAGACACACTGCTCACAGGTAGATTCAGTGCTCACGGGTAGACTCAGTGCTCACAGATAGACCCACTGCTCACAGATAGACCCACTGCTCTCTGGTAGACACACTGCTCACGGCTAGACTCACTGATCACAGGTAGACCCAGCGCTCACAGTTAGACCCAGTGCTCACAGGTAGACCCACTGATGACAGGTGGATTCAGTGCTCACAGGTAGCCCCAGCGCTCACAGGAAGACCCACTGCTAACAGGTAGACCGACTGCTCACATGTAGACCCACTACTCACATGTAGACACACTGCTCACAGGTAGACCCACTGCTCACAGGTAGACCCACTACTCACATGTAGACACACTGCTCACAGGTAGACCCACTGCTCACAGGTAGACCCACTGCTCACAGGTAGACACACTTCTCATAGGTAGACCCACTGCACACAATTAGACCCACTGCTCACAGGTAGACATACTGCTGACAGGTAGACCCAACGCTCATAGGTAGACTAACCACTCACAGGTAGACTCAGCACTCACAGTTAGACCCACAGCTCACAGGAAGACCCACTGCTCACAGGTAGACTCTGTGCTCACAGGTAGGCCCACTGCTCACAGGTAGACCCACCGCTCACAGGTAGACACACCACTCACACGTGGACCCACTGCTCACAAGTAGACCCAACACTCACAGGTAGACCAATTCCTCACAGGTAGACCCACTGCTCACGGGCCGACCCAATGCTGACAGTTTGACCAATTACTCACAGGTAGACCCACCACTCAGAGGTAGATCCACTGCTCAAAGGCAGACTCAGTGCTCACAAGTAGACCCACTGCTCACAGGTAGACCCACTGCTCACAGATAGATCCACTGCTCAAAGGTAGACACACTGCTCACAGGTAGACTCACTGCTCACAGCCGGACCCACAGCTCACAGGTAGAACCACTGCGCACAGGTAGACCCACTCCCCACAGGTTGACCCACTGCTCACAGGAGACACACCACTCACAGGTAGACCCACTGCTCAAAGGTAGACACACTGCTCGCAGGTACTGCTCACATGTAGCCCCACTGCTCAAAGGAAGTCTCACCACTCACAGATAGACCCACCGCTCACAGGGAGACCAACTGCTCACAGGTAGACACACTGCTCGCAGGTACTGCTCACATGTAGACCCACTGCTCAAAGGAAGTCTCACCACTCACAGATAGACACACCACTCACAGGTAGACCCACTGCTCACAGGTAGAACCACCGCTCACTGATAGACCCACAGCTCACAGGTAGAACCACTGCTCACAGGTAGACCCACTGCTCACAGGTAGACCCACTGCTCTCAGGTAGACCTACCACTCACAGTTAGACTCACTGCTCACAGTTAGACCCAGTGCTAACAGGTAGACCCACTGCTCACATGTAGACCCACCGCTTACAGGTAGACCCACTGCTCACAGGTAGACCCACCGCTCACATGTACAACCACCGCTCACAGGTAGACCCAATGCTCACAGGTAGACCCACTGCTCACAGGTCGAGCCACAGCTCACAGGTAGACCCACCACTCACAGGTATACCCAATGCACACAGGTAGACCCACTGCTCACAGGTAGACACACCACTCACAGGTAGACCCACTGCTCACAGACAGACTAACCTCTCACAGGTAGACCTACTGCTCACAGGGAGACTCAGTGCTCACAGGTAGGCCCACCGCTCACAGGTAGACCCACCGCTCTCAGGTAGACACACCACTCACAGGTGGACCCACCGGTCACAGCTAGACCCAACACTCACAGGTAGGCCAAATCCTCACAGGTAGAACCACTGCTCACAGGTAGACCCACTGCTCACAAGTTCGCCCACCATTCACATTTAGACCTAGGGCTCATAGGCAGACCCACTGCTCACAATTAGACCCAGCTCACAGGTACACCCACTGCTCACAGGCCTACCCAATGCTCACAGGTTGACCCATTATTCACATGTAGACCCACCACTCACAGGTAGATCCTCTGCTCACACGCAGACTCAGTGCTCACAGGTAGGACAACTGCTCACAGGAAGACCAGCTGCTCACAGGTAGACACACCACTCACAGGTAGAACCACCACTCACAGGTAGACCCAGTGCTCGCAGGTAGACCCACTGCTCACACATAGACCCACCACTCACAGGTAGACCCACTGCTCACAGTTAGACCCACCGCTCACAGGTAGACCCATTGTTCGCAGCTAGACCCACTGCTCCCTGGTAGACCCACCGCTCATAGGCAGAGCCACTGGTCACATGTAGACCCACTGCTCACAAGTAGGCCCACTGCTCACAAGTAGGCCCACTGCTCACAGGTAGACCCACTGCTCACAGGTAGACCCACTGCTCTCAGGTGGACACACTGCTCACGGCTAGACTCACTGATCACAGGTAGACAGAGCACTCACAGTTAGACCCACTGTTCACAGGTAGCCCCACAGCTCACAGGTAGCCCCAGCACTCACAGTTAGACCCACCATTCACAGGTAGACTCACCACTCACATGTAGACCCAATGCTCACAGGTAGATCCAGCGCTCACAGCTAGACCCACCAGTCACAGGTAGACACAGCACTCACAGGTAAGCTCACCGCTCACAGGTAGAGACACTGCTCACAGACACACCCATCACTCACAGGTAGACCCACCACTCACAGAGAGACCCACTGCTCACAGGTTGACTCATGGCTCACAGGTAGTCTCACCGCTCACAGGTAGACCCACTGCTAACAGGTAGACACACTGCTCACGGCTAGACTCACTGATCACAGGTAGACCCAGCGCTAACAGTTAGACCCACTGCTCACAGGTAGACCCACTGCTCACAAGTAGACCCACTACTCACATGTAGACCCACTGCTCACAGGTAGACCCACTGCTCACAGGAAGACCCACTGCTCACAGGTAGACACACGGCTCACAGGTAGACTCACCGCTCACAGCTAGACCTACAACTCACAGCTAGACCCACTGCTCACAGGTAGCCCCACCGCTCGCTGGTAGATCCAGCGCTCAGAGTTAGACCAACTGCTCACAGGTAGACCTACTGCTCACAGGTAGACCCTCTACTCACAGGTAGACCCACTGCTCACAGGAAGACCCACTGCTCACAGGTAGACACACGGCTCACAGGTAGACTCACCGCTCACAGCTAGACCTACAACTCACAGCTAGACCCACTGCTCACAGGTAGCCCCACCGCTCGCTGGTAGATCCAGCGCTCAGAGTTAGACCAACTGCTCACAGGTAGACCTACTGCTCACAGGTAGACCCACTGCTCACAGGTAGACCCAATGTTCACAAGTAGACCCACTACTCACATGTAGACCCACTGCTCACAGGTAGACCCACTGCTCACAGGAAGACCCACTGCTCACAGGTAGACACACGGCTCACAGGTAGACTCACCGCTCACAGCTAGACCTACAACTCACAGCTAGACCCACTGCTCACAGGTAGCCCCACCGCTCGCTGGTAGATCCAGCGCTCAGAGTTAGACCAACTGCTCACAGGTAGACCTACTGCTCACAGGTAGACCCTCTACTCACAGGTAGACCCACTGCTCACAGGAAGACCCACTGCTCACAGGTAGACACACGGCTCACAGGTAGACTCACCGCTAACAGCTAGACCTACAACTCACAGCTAGACCCACTGCTCACAGGTAGCCCCACCGCTCGCTGGTAGATCCAGCGCTCAGAGTTAGACCAACTGCTCACAGGTAGACCTACTGCTCACAGGTAGACCCACTGCTCACAGGTAGACCCAATGTTCGCAGCTAGACCCACTGCTAACTGGTGGACCCACTGTTCATAGGTAGACCCACTGGTCACATGTAGACCCACCGCTCACATGTAGACCCACTGCTTACAAGTAGGCCCACTGCTCACAGGTAGACCCACTGCTCACAGGTAGACCCACTGCTCTCAGGTGGACACACTGCTCACGGCTAGACTCACTGATCACAGGTAGACAGAGCACTCACAGTTAGACCCACTGTTCACAGGTAGCCCCACAGCTCACAGGTAGCCCCAGCACTCACAGTTAGACCCACCATTCACAGGTAGACTCACCACTCACATGTAGACCCAATGCTCACAGGTAGATCCAGCGCTCACAGCTAGACCCACCAGTCACAGGTAGACACAGCACTCACAGGTAAGCTCACCGCTCACAGGTAGAGACACTGCTCACAGACACACCCATCACTCACAGGTAGACCCACCACTCACAGAGAGACCCACTGCTCACAGGTTGACTCATGGCTCACAGGTAGTCTCACCGCTCACAGGTAGACCCACTGCTAACAGGTAGACACACTGCTCACGGCTAGACTCACTGATCACAGGTAGACCCAGCGCTAACAGTTAGACCCACTGCTCACAGGTAGACCCACTGCTCACAAGTAGACCCACTACTCACATGTAGACCCACTGCTCACAGGTAGACCCACTGCTCACAGGAAGACCCACTGCTCACAGGTAGACACACGGCTCACAGGTAGACTCACCGCTCACAGCTAGACCTACAACTCACAGCTAGACCCACTGCTCACAGGTAGCCCCACCGCTCGCTGGTAGATCCAGCGCTCAGAGTTAGACCAACTGCTCACAGGTAGACCTACTGCTCACAGGTAGACCCTCTACTCACAGGTAGACCCACTGCTCACAGGAAGACCCACTGCTCACAGGTAGACACACGGCTCACAGGTAGACTCACCGCTCACAGCTAGACCTACAACTCACAGCTAGACCCACTGCTCACAGGTAGCCCCACCGCTCGCTGGTAGATCCAGCGCTCAGAGTTAGACCAACTGCTCACAGGTAGACCTACTGCTCACAGGTAGACCCACTGCTCACAGGTAGACCCAATGTTCACAAGTAGACCCACTACTCACATGTAGACCCACTGCTCACAGGTAGACCCACTGCTCACAGGAAGACCCACTGCTCACAGGTAGACACACGGCTCACAGGTAGACTCACCGCTCACAGCTAGACCTACAACTCACAGCTAGACCCACTGCTCACAGGTAGCCCCACCGCTCGCTGGTAGATCCAGCGCTCAGAGTTAGACCAACTGCTCACAGGTAGACCTACTGCTCACAGGTAGACCCTCTACTCACAGGTAGACCCACTGCTCACAGGAAGACCCACTGCTCACAGGTAGACACACGGCTCACAGGTAGACTCACCGCTAACAGCTAGACCTACAACTCACAGCTAGACCCACTGCTCACAGGTAGCCCCACCGCTCGCTGGTAGATCCAGCGCTCAGAGTTAGACCAACTGCTCACAGGTAGACCTACTGCTCACAGGTAGACCCACTGCTCACAGGTAGACCCAATGTTCGCAGCTAGACCCACTGCTAACTGGTGGACCCACTGTTCATAGGTAGACCCACTGGTCACATGTAGACCCACCGCTCACATGTAGACCCACTGCTTACAAGTAGGCCCACTGCTCACAGGTAGACCCACAGCTCACAGGTAAACCCACCGCTCACAGGTAGAGCCACCGCACAGAGTTAGACCCACCGCTCAGTTGTAGACTCACCGCTCAGAAAAGACTCACCGCTCACAGGTCGATTCACTGCTCACAGGTAGACCCATGGCACACAGATACACACACGTCTCACAGGTAGACCCACCACTCACAGGTAGACCCACCGCTCACAGGTAGACTCACTGCTCACAGGTAGACACACTGCTCACAGATAGAACCATCACTCACAGGTAGACTCACCACTCAGAGGTAGACTCACCACTCACATGGAGACCCAATGCTCACAGGTAGATCCAGCGCTCACAGGTAGACCCACCAGTCACAGGTAGACCCACCTCTCACAGGTAAGCTCACCGCTCACAGGTAGACACAATGCTCACAGGCATACCCACCACTCACAGGTAGACACACCACTCACAGAGAGACCCACCGCTCACAGGTAGACTCACCGCTCACAGGTAGTCTCACCACTCACAGGTAGACCCACTTCTAGCAGGTTGACCCACTGCTCACAGGTTGACCCACTACTCACAGGTAGACACACTGCTCACAGGTAGATTCAGTGCACACGGGTAGACTCAGTGCTCACAGATAGACCCACTGCTCACAGGTAGACCCAATGCTCACAGGTAGACCCAATGCTCACAGGTACACCCACCACTCACAGGGAGACCCATTGCTCACAGGTAGACCCACTGCTCACAGGTCGAGCCACAGCTCACAGGTAGACCCACCACTCACAGCTATACCCACTCCACATAGGTAGGCCCACTGCCCACAGGTAGACACACCACTCACAGGTAGACCCACTGCTCACAGATAGGCTAACCTCTCACAGGTAGACCTACTGCTCACAGGGAGTCTCAGTGCTCACAGGTAGGCCCACCGCTCACAGGTAGACCCACCGCTCTCAGGTAGACACACCACTCACAGGTGGACCCACGGTTCACAGCTAGACCCAACACTCACAGGTAAACCAAATTCTCACAGAATGACCAGCTGCTCACAGGTAGACCCACTGCTCACACATTGACCCACCACTCACAGGTAGACCCACTGCTCACAGGTAGACCCACCGCTCACAGGTAGACCCAATGTTCACAGCTAGATCCATTGCTCCCTGGTAGACCCACCGCTCATAGGTAGAGCCACTGGTCACATGTAGACCCACTGCTCACAAGTAGGCCCACTGCTCACAAGTAGGCCCACTGCTCACAAGTAGGCCCACTGCTCACAGGTAGACACAGTGCTCACAGGTAGACCCACAGCACACAGGTAAACCCACCGCTCACAGGTAGCGCCACCACACAGAGTTAGACCCACCGCTCAGTTGTCGACTCACCACTCAGAAAAGACTCACCGCTCACAGGTAGATACACTGCTCACAGGTAGACCCATGGCACACAGATACACACACGTCTCATAGGTAGACCCACCACTCACAGGTAGACCCACCGCTCACAGGTAGACTCACTACTCACAGGTAGACACACTGCTCACAGATAGAACCATCGCTCACAGGTAGACTCACCACTCAGAGGTAGACTCACCACTCACATGGAGACCCAATGCTCACAGGTAGATCCAGCGCTCACAGGTAGACCCACCAGTCACAGGTAGACCCACCGCTCACAGGTAAGCCCACCGCTCACAGGTAGACATAATGCTCACAGGCATACCCACCACTCACAGGTAGACACACCACTCACAGAGAGACCCACCGCTCACAGGTAGACTCACCGCTCACAGGTAGTCTCACCACTCACAGGTAGACCCACTTCTAGCAGGTCGAACCACTGCTCACAGGTTGACCCACTACTCACAGGTAGACACACTGCTCACAGGTAGATTCAGTGCACACGGGTAGACTCAGTGCTCACAGATAGACCCACTAGTCACAGGTAGACCCAATGCTCACAGGTAGACCCAATGCTCACAGGTACAACCACTCCACACAGGTAGACCCACTGCTCACAGGTAGACACACCACTCACAGGTAGACCCGCTGCTCACAGATAGACTAACCTCTCACAGGTAGACCTACTGCTCACAGGGAGACTCAGTGCTCACAGGTAGGCCCACCGCTCACAGGTAGACCCACCGCTCTCAGGTAGACACACCACTCACAGGTGGACCCACGGCTCACAGCTAGACCCAACACTCACAGGTAGACCAAATCCTCACAGAAAGACCAGCTGCTCACAGGTAGACCCACTGCTCACACATACACCCACCACTCACAGGTAGACCCACTGCTCACAGGTAGACCCACCGCTCACAGGTAGACCCAATGTTCGCAGCTAGATCCATTGCTCCCTGGTAGACCCACCGCTCATAGGTAGAGCCACTGGTCACATGTAGACCCATGGCTCACAAGTAGGCCCACTGCTCACAAGTAGGCCCACTGCTCACAGGTAGACCCAGTGCTCACAAGTAGACCCACAGCACACAGGTAAACCCACCGCTGACAGATAGAGCCACCGCAAAGAGTTAGACCCACCACTCAGAGGTAGACTCACTGCACACAGGTAGATTCACTGCTCACAGGTAGACCCACGGCTCACAGCTAGACCCACCAGTCACAGGTAGACCCAGCTCTCACAGGTAAGCTCACCGCTCACAGGTAGACACACTGCTCACAGACACACCCATCGCTCACAGGTAGACCCACCACTCACAGAGAGTCCCACCGCTCACAGGTTGACTCATCGCTCACAGGTAGTCTCACCCCTCATATGTAGACCCACTGCTAACAGGTCGGCCCACTGCTCACAGGATGACCCAATAGTCACAGGTAGACACACTGCCCACAGGTAGATTCAGTGCTCACGCGTAGACTCAGTGCTCACAGATAGACCCACTGCTCACAGATAGACCCACTGCTCTCAGGTAGACACACTGCTCACGGCTAGACTCACTGATCAAAGGTAGACCCAGCGCTCACAGTTAGACCCAGTTCTCACAGGTAGACCCACTGATGACAGGTGAACTCAATGCTCACAGGTAGCCCCAGCGCTCACAGGAAGACCCACTGCTCACAGATAGACCGACTGCTCACATGTAGTCCCACTACTCACATGTAGACCCACTGCTCACAGGTAGATCCACTTTTAGCAGTTAGAGCCACTGCTTACAACTAAACCCTCAGCTCACAGGTAGAACCACTGCTAACACGTAGACACACCACTCACAAGTAGACCCACTGCTCTCAGGTAGACACACTGCTCACAGGTAGACCCACTGCTCATAAGTAGTCCCACTGCTCAAAGGTAGACCCATCGCTCGCAGGTAGACCCACTGCTCACAGGTAGATACAATGCTCACAGTTAGACACGCTGCCCACAGGTAGACACATGGCTCACAGGTAGACTCACCACTCACAGCTAGACCTACAGCTCACAGCTAGACCCACTGCTCAAAGGTAGACCCACTGCTCACAGGTAGCCCCACCGCTCACAGGTAGACCCAGCGCTCAGAGTTAGACCAACTGCTCACAGGTAGACCTACTGCTCACAGGGAGACCCACTGCTCACAGGTAGACCCAATGTTCGCAGCTAGACCCACTGCTCACTGGTGGACCAACTGCTCATAGGTAGACCCACTGGTCTCATGTAGACCCACTGCTCACATGTAGACCCACTGCTCACAAGTAGGCCCACTGCTCACAGGTAGACCCACTGCTCACAGGTAGACCCACAGCTCACAGGTAAACCCACCGCTCACAGGTAGAGCCACCGCACAGAGTTAGACCCACCGCTCAGTTGTAGACTCACCGCTCATAAAGGACTCACCGCTCACAGGTAGACTCACTGCTCACAGTTAGACCCATGGCTCACAGATACACACACGTCTCACAGGTATACCCACGACTCACAGGTAGACCCACCACTCACATGGAGACCCAATGCTCACAGGTAGATCCAGCGCTCACAGGTAGACCCACCAGTCACAGGTAGACCCACCGCTCACAGGTAAGCTCACCACTCACAGGTAGACCCACCACTCACGGAGAGACCCACTGCTCACAGGTAGACTCACCGCTCACAGGTAGACCCACTGCTAACAGGTCGACGCACTGCTCACAGGTTGACCCACTACTCACAGGTAGACACACTGCTCACAGGTAGATTCAGTGCACATGGGTAGACTCAGTGCTCACAGTTAGACCCGCTGTTCGCAGGTAGCCCCACAGCTCACAGGTAGCCCCAGCGCTCACAGTTAGACCCACTGCTCACAGGTAGACCCACTGCTCACAGGTAGACCCACTACTCACAGGTAGACCCACTGCTCACAGGTAGAACCACTTTTCGTAGCTAGAGCCATTGCTTACAACTAAACCCTCTGCTCACAGGTAGAACCACTGCTAACACATAGACACACAACTCACAGATAGACCCACTGCTCAGAGGTAGACCCACCACCCACTGGTAGACCCACTGCTCACAGGTAGTCCCACTGCTCACAGGTCGACCCACAGTTCGCAGCTAGAGCCACTGCTCACAAGTAGACCCTCTGCTCACAGGGAGAGCCACTGCTTACAGCTAGACCCACCACTCACAGGTAGACCCACTGCTAACACGTAGACCCACTGCTCGCAGGTAGAGCCACAGCTCGCAGGTCGACCCACAGCTCACAGGTAGAACCACTGCTCAAATGTAGACCCACTGCTCACAGGAAGGATCAACACTCACACATAGACTACAGGTCACAGGTAGAACCACTGCTCACAGGTAGACCCACTGCTCTCAGGTAGACTCAGTGCTCACAGGTAGACCCACTGCGCACAGGTAGTCCCACTGCTCACAGGTAGACTCAGTGCTCACAGGTAGACCCACTGCTCACAGGTAGTCCCAATGCTCACAGGTAGACTCAGTGCTCACAGGTAGACCCACTGCTCACTGGTTGACCCACAGATCACAGGTAGACTCAATTCTCTGTGGTAGACCCACTGCTCAAAGGTAGACCCACCGCTCAAAGGTAGACTCACTGCTCACAGGTAGAACCACTGCTCACAGGTAGACCCACTGCTCACTGGTATTCCAACCGGTCACAGGTAGACCCATTACTGATAGGTAGACCCACTGCTCATAGGTAGACGCACCGCTGACAGGTAGACCCACTGCTCAGATGTAGACCTGCACCACACAGGGAGACTCACTGCTCACAGGTAGACCCACTGCTCACAGGTAGACCCACTGCTCACAGGTAGACCCACTGCTCACAGGTAGACTCAGTGCTCACAGGTAGACCCACTGCTCACTGGTTGACACACAGCTCACAGGACTACTCACTGCTCACAGGTAGATCGACGGCTCACAGGTAGACCCACAGCTCACAGGTAGACTCAGTTCTCTGTGGTAGACCCACTGCTCAAAGGTAGACCCACCGCTCAAAGTTAGACTCACTGCTCACATGTGGAACCACTGCTCACGGGTAGACCCACTGCTCACAGGTAGACCCACTGCTCACAAGTAGTCATACTGCTCACAGGTAGACCCGCTGCTCACAGGTCGACCCACTGCTCACAGGTAGACCCACAGCTCACAGGTAGACTCAGTGCTCACAGGTAGAACCACTGCTCACAGGTAGACTAAGTGCTCACAGGTAGAACCACTGCTCACAGGTAGACCGAATGCTCACAGGTAGACCCACCGCTCACAGGTAGACACACTGCTCACAGGTAGACCCGCTGCTCACAGGTCGACCCACTACTCACAGGTAGACCCACTGCTCATAGGTAGACCCACTGCTCACAGGTAGACCCACTGCTCACAGTTAGTCCCACTGCTCACAGGTAGACTCACTGCTCACAGGTAGACCCACTGCTCACAGGTAGACCCACTGCTCACAGGTAGACTCAGTGCTCACAGGTAGACCCACTGCTCACTGGTTGACCCACTGCTCACAGGACTATTCACAGCTCACAGGTAGATCCACAGCTCACAGGTAGACCCACGGCTCACAGGCAGACTCAGTTCTCTGTGGTAGACCCACTGCTCACAGGTAGACCCACTGCTCACAGGTAGACCCACTGCTCACAGGTAGACCCACTGCTCACAGGTATTCCCACTGCTCTCAGGTAGACTCACTGCTCACAGGTAGACCCACTGCTCACAGGTAGATCCACGGCTCACAGGAAGACCAAATACTCACAGGTAGACCCACTGCTCACAGGTAGACTCACTGCACAAGGCAACAAGCACAGCTCACAGGTAGATTCACTGCTCACAGTTAGACCCACTGCTCAGATGTAGAATGATTGCTCACAAGCAGACCCACCGCTCACAGGTAGAACCACTGCTCACAGGTAGATCGACTGCTCACAGGTAGAGCCACCGCTGACAGGTAGACCCACTGCTCAGAGGTAGACCCACTGCTCACTGGTATTCCAACTGCTCAGAGATAGACCCATAACTGATTGGTAGACCCACTGCTCACAGGTAGACGCACCGCTGACAGGTAGACCCACTGCTCAGATGTAGACCCGCTGCACACAGGTGGACTCACTGCTCACAGGTAGACCCACTGCTCACAGGTAGACCCACTGCTCACAGGTAGACCCACTGCTCACAGGTAGTCCCACTGCTCACAGGTAGACTCAGTGCTCACAGGTAGACCCACTGCTCACTGGTTGACCCACAGCTCACAGGTAGATCGACGGCTCACAGGTAGACCCACAGCTCACAGGTAGACTCAGTTCTCTATGGTAGACCCACTGCTCAAAGGTAGACCCACCACTCAAAGGTTGACTCACTGCTCACATGTAGAACCACTGCTCACGGGTAGACCCACTGCTCACAGGTAGACCCACTGCTCACAGGTAGACCCACTGCTCACAGGTAGACTCAGTGCTCATAGATAGAACCACTGCTCACAGTTGACCGAATGCTCACAGGTAGACCCACCGCTCACAGGTAGACCCACTGCTCACAGGTAGACACACTGCTCACAGGTAGACCCGCTGCTCACATGTCGTCCCACTGCTCACAGGTAGACCCACTGCTCACAGGTAGACCCACTGCTCACAGGTAGACCCACTGCTCACAGTTAGTCCCACTGCTCACAGGTAGACCCACTGCTCACATGTAGACCCACTGCTCACAGGTAGACCCAACGCTCACTGGTAGACCCACTGCTCACAGGTAGACCCAACTCTCACAGGTTGACCCACCGGTCACAGGTAGACCCACTACTGACAAGTCAACCCATTGCTCACAGGTAGACCCACTGCTCAAAGATAGACCCACTGCTCACAGGTAGTCCCACTGCTCACAGGTAGACTCAGTGCTCACAGGTAGACTTACTGCTCACAGGTAGACCCATTACTCACAGGTAGACCCACCACTCACAGCTAAACCCACTGCTCACAGGTAGACTCAGTGCTCACAGGTAGACTTACTGCTCACAGGTAGACCCGTTACTCACAGGTAGACCCACCGCTGACAGCTAAACCCACTGCTCACAGGTAGAGCAACTGCTCACAGGCAGACCCACCGCTCAGAGTAGACCCACTGCTCACAAGTAGACCCTCTGCTTGTAATGATCAGTAACCTGTCATTCTGGAATGGTACACTAGGTGGTGCTTTATGTATATAAGGGTGGGCTACCCACGATGCACTAGGCTACCCATAAGGCAGCAGTCAAGATGGAGGCCTCTACAGATACTGTACCTAGTCCACATGTGCTCAATAAAGTGTCTAGCAAAAGCTAGCTGTTCTTAATAAAAACAACTCGTTATTAATGAACATAACATGGTACCAGGATTGGTAAGATCTGCTGAATATTGTGCAACATGACATGGAGAATTTGAAGCCACCAGAGCATTTGAAACTCACAGGAAATATCGACTACAATTTGCAGACTTTTGAACAACAATTCGAACTCTACATTGCTGCCATCGGGTATGGTACGAAGCCAGACGCAAGGAAAATAGCATTGCTGCTCACGGTTGCAGGCCCACAGGTGATAGAGGTATTTAATACATTTGTATTTAATCCAGAGGAGAACAGAGAAAAATTAGACGATGTGCTAAAGAAGTTTGATGCACATTGTTCTCCCAAAAAGAATGAAACCTATGAGAGGTATATCTTCTGTTCTCGGACACAGCAACAAAATGAGACTTTTGATAGCTTTATAACTGATCTGAAACTGAAAGCACAGACATGTAATTTCTTTGATCTGAAAGCATCCATGATTCGTGACCAGATTGTGTTTGGTATTCATGATAAAAAAGTCAGGGAACGTCTGTTGAGAGAAATCGGACTAACATTGGAAATTGCTGTGAAAATATGCCAAGCCAGCGAGCTAGCTCGAAAGCACGCGAAGACTTTCAGTGAAATCAATAATGATGCGATTGTAATGAGCGATAATGCTGCTGTCGGTGCTGTGTCCTACAAGGGGAAGAATCGTGGGCAGAACAGAAATGAAAAGCAATCGGAGGATGAAATTTTTAATTGTAAACGCTGTGGTTACAAACACCAGTTAAGACAATGCCCAGCATTTGGAAAAATGTGCACAAAGTGTAATGGAAAGAATCACTTTTGTAATGTATGTACCTTTAAGGGGGGAACTACTTTCTACAGCTCATGTATACTGTAGTACCGGCAGTGACCACACCTGTATATAACGCTGAGTAGTAAACTGTTGTTTCAGTTGCAGTTTGAGCCATGTTGAGTAAACACCTGTTGTACTATTCTCTGCAGTCCTTTTCTTATTATTACACGGACGTAACAGTGGCGACGAGCAAGTTCGAACCTACCTGCAACTCTGCATCACCTCCCAGGGATTCGCTCCTGGAGAACAGTGGAAGAAGGTCGAGTCCAGAAGCACAGGCGTCGAACACGGGCAACCGCCCAGTCATCCAGCGGAGATTTGAGCATCGCAGGGGAGGCTGTCGAGAGCCAGGCATGGCTTTTCAGTCACGGTGGTCCAGCAAAATGGGCTGGCAACAGATACTGTGCAGACCCTTCCCGGACAGTGACGGGCTACAGCCCGACTGAGTGGCACAGAAAAAGGCCGAGCAGCATCGACGGGGGAGAGAGAAAGGGCAGGGCGCACAGGGCGCAGCCGGTGTTCAGGACCAAGCGGCGTCAACGGGGGAGAGAGGCGAGAGAGAGCAGAGCACAGCCGGTGTTCAAGGGCCGAGCAGCGTCAACGGGGGAGAGAGGCGTGCAGGAAAACGCGAGGCGCTGCCATTGCCATGAGGACCACAGAGAGCGGCGTTGGCAGCAGTGCAGGAGCAGCGCACGAAACCCACAGGGTGTCGCCATTTGCCACGAGGACCGCCGAGAGCGGCATTGGCAGCAGCGCGGGAGACGCTATTTTAAGCCGCAGCGGGGAAGAAAGGAAAGCGCGGGAGACGCCATTTTACGCCAGTCTAACCACACCCAAAAATGCCGAAGAGTGGCAGTATCACAGCATTCGACAATGAAGTCGAAGATTGGACGACATATGTCGAACGCATAGAAGTATACTGCAAGGCGAATGAAGTGCCAGATGACAAGAAAGCACTGGTATTGTTGAATTCAATGGGTGCAAAAACGTATGGCTTACTACAAAACCTAGTAACCCCAGAGAAGCCAGTAGAAAAGGATTTTGAAAACATAGTGTCAATCCTACAGGACCACTTAAACCCCACACCGCTGCTGATAGCAGAAAGATTCAAGTTTCACAAACGGAACCAGCATAAGGATGAAAGTAATGCTGAGTATTTAACGGAACTGCGCAAGCTATCAAAACACTGCCAGTTTGGAACGGGACTAGCAGATACTTTAAGGGACAAGTTTGTGTGTGGGCTTCAAAGTGAAGGAACCCAGAAATGGCTTCTATCAGAAAAGGATCTTACGCTGGACAAGGCTTTCAGCATTGCAGTATCACATGAAGCAGCAGAACGGGGCACTGCAGAGATACAACGGAGACTGCAAGAATATGGCACAAATGAAATGTCATACGGAACAGTGAAGTGCTATCGCTGCGGCAGAACAACACACGACCATAATGATTGCTGGTTCAAGGACAAAGTGTGCAGACAGTGTGGAAAAGTAGGACACATAGCAAGAGTCTGCAGGCCGGGAAAGAAAACCAGCAGCAAGAAATCGCCACAGGAGAAGTACAAGAAGGTACATAAGGTGACGGAGAGCAGTTCAGATGAACAGAAGAGTGATACAGACTCCGGAAGCAAGGAGCTGGGTTGTCTGAAACTACATAATGTGATCAAAATGGAGGATCACCAAACTATCTGGGTCACGTTCAAGATAGCAGGAGTCCAAGTGAAAATGGAATTGGACACAGGATCAGCTCTAACAGTCATAAACCGACGGGACTACGAGCGGCTATTCTCACACATACACTTGAGAGACACAAAAATTATTTTGAAGACGTACACGGGGCAAAAAGTCTACCCCAAAGGAAAAATAAGGGTGACCATTATATATAACGGTAAGGAAACACCAAAACTAGACCTGTATGTATTGCAAGATGGAGGACCACCATTACTGGGACGTGAATGGATCCGGAAAATACAACTGGATTGGCATTCCACACAGGCACTGACTGTGGCTGACAAAAAGGATGACGACGTCACACCTGGGCGACTGTCAAAGATCCTAACTGATGCAAAAGAACTGTTCCAGCAAGGACTCGGAACACTAAAAGGCATGACAGCGACGATTAAAATTGAAGAAAACGCAAGCCCAAAATTTTTAAGGCCAGACCGGTACCTTATGCGATCCGCCCAGCCGTCAAAGCAGAGCTGGAGAGTCTGGAATGTTCAGGTGTACTGTCCGAGGTAGACTGGAGCGAGTGGGCTACACCCATCGTCCCTGTGATGAAAAAGTCATTGAGCAGCACGCCTGGGGAACCAAGGAAGGTTCGCATCTGTGGGGACTTTAAGGTAACAGTGAACCCAGTCCTTCACACCGTACAATATCCACTTCCGCGGATTGAAGATATTTTCGGCTCGCTATTTGGAGGGAAACGCTTCACTAAGATTTATCTGGCCCAGGCGTATCTGCAAATGGAGGTAGAAGAAGCTTCAACAAAATACCTCACAATCAACACCCATAAAGGTCTCTACCAATACAACCGGCTGGTATTCGGGGTAGCATCAGCTCTGGCTATTTGGCAGAGGGCAATGGAACAAGTCCTGCAAGGGATCCAAGGGACCCAGTGTTATTTGGACGACATCCTGTTCACGGGCGAAAATGACAGTGATCACCTTGCCAACCTAGAGCAGGTGCTCACTAGATTGCAGGAATATGGGCTCCGAGCTAACCACCCCAAATGCGAGTTTTTTAGAAAACAGATCTCATATTGTGGCCACGTTATCGATAAAGAGGGGTTACATAAGTCCCCAGAGAAGATTGAGGCAGTAGTCAAGGCTCCAGCACCGGAAAATGTGTCACAACTGAGGTCGTTCCTCGGGCTGGTAAACTACTACCATAAGTTCTTGCCAAATTTGTCTACAATACTACACCCACTGAACACCCTGCTGCAAACTGGGGTGCCATGGAAGTGGAATGACGAATGTAGACGAGCTTTCCAGAAGAGCAAAACACTAATCACATCGAAAGAGGTATTGGCCCATTACAACCCAGTGTTACCAAATCGGTTGGCTTGTGATGCGTCACCCTATGGAGCGGTGCTGTCGCACAAATTCTCAGACGGCTCAGGGAGGCCAATAGCTTTTGCGTCACGATCACTAACCTCAGCCGAGCGTAACTATGCCCAGATTGACAGGGAGGCACTCAGCCCAGTGTGGGGAGTGAAAAAGTTCAATCACTATCTGCACGGGCAGAAATTCATCTTGCTGACTGATCACCAGCCTCTTGTCTCCATTTTTAATCTGAAGAAGGGTGTTCCAGTGATGACTGCGCAACGACTATAAAGATGGTCACTTTTTCTAGGGGCGCACCACTATGAGATTGAATATAAGGGCACGAAACAGCATGGAAATGCTGATGGGCTATCACGCCTGCCACTGCCTACTGCGGAGGAAGCACCAGCAGTGGATCCTGTCGAAATATTCCACTCGACTATAGTTGAATACCTACCGGTAACTAACGCTTGTATCGAAAAGGAAACCCGAAATGACCTGACACTGTCTCGGGTATATGATTTGACGGTGAAGGGATGGCCAGCATATGGCGACTCACTGTTGCCAGCATTCTCGACAAGGAGAGAACAGCTGTCAGTGTGCCGGGGGACCTTGATGTGTGGATCCCGAGTGGTAATTCCACCCAAGTTAAGGGAGAGAGTGCTCAATGAGCTTCATGAGGGTCATCTGGGAGGGGTAAAAATGAAAAGCCTAGCCAGGGCTTATGTGTGGTGGCCGGGAATCGATAAACAAATCGAGGACCTGACCAAGAGCTGCTCAGGATGCCAGAAAGTCCAAAATGCACCACCACATGCCCCTCTACACCCATGGGAGTGGCCCTCATCTCCATGGCAACGGGTGCATATTGATTTTGCTGGTCCATTCATGGACTCAATGTTTTTAATAGCCGTGGATGCGAACTCGAAATGGCCTGAGGTCATCAAAATGTCCTCCACTACCACGGAGAAAACTATTGCAGTCCTACGGACCATTTTTGCCAGGAATGGCTTGCCAGAACAGATTTGCTCTGACAACGGACCACAGTTTGTGTCTGAAGAGTTCCGGAGGTTCTTGAAAAAGAATGGGGTAAGACATTACACATCCGCCCCGTATCATCCAGCCACAAATGGATTGGCTGAGAGGTTCGTACAAACCCTTAAGAAGGCAATAAAGGCTATGTACAATGACAACATTCCGCTGCAGCACAAGGTGGACAATTTCCTGTTCGCCTACCGCTATGCGACACATGCAGTCACCAACCAGGCCCCAGCCACGATGTTCTTTAACCGAAGGTTAAGATCTCACCTGGATTTGCTCAGACCAAACGTACGAAGAGGTGTTGAGAGTAAGCAATTCCAGCACATCCATGAGAAGCCAACAAGGAGCTTCAATGTAGGGCAACCAGTCTTGGCCCGCGACTACCGAACAGAAAAATGGCAGCCAGGAACGATATGCACACGGCAGGGCCCACTAATGTAAACAGTGGACGTTGGGGAGAGCATCGTGAGACGCCATGCTGACCAGATCCTAGAGTCACAGGAATAAGTCAACCCTATGCCTCGCCCATACATACCTGGTGAAGAACCCGACGTACAGGTAGCATCTACCCCAGAAACAGTAGCATCGGAAGCTGATGAACCAACTGATGACAGGGGGCCAGAATCGCCTCCGCACCAAGAGCAAGACACTCGGGAAAGGCGCTATCCAAAAAGGATCAGGAAGCCTCCCCAAAGACTGAATTTATAAATAGACTATTTTCAGCTAATGTTGCATGTTAAAAGTGTTCATTGTAATTAGTTTGATATTTAATTGTTAAATGAGTGTTATGGTACTGTTAATCTAAAAGGGGAGGAATTGGAATGTATGTACCTTTAAGGGGGGAACTACTTTCTACAGCTCATGTATACTGTAGTACCGGCAGTGACCACACCTGTATATAACGCTGAGTAGTAATCTGTTGTTTCAGTTGCAGTTTGAACCACGTTGAGTAAACATCTGTTGTACCGTTCTCTGCAGTTCTTTTCTTATTATTACACGGACGTAACAACTTTGCCAAACAATGCTTTTCAAAAGTAAAAACAAAGAAAGGGCAACGAGTTAATGTGATTGAGGACACTGATTTAAGTGAGACATTTTTTGTACGAATGGTGTCATGTGACAATGTCAAAAATGATACAGAAAATGTGCAGCCCTCAGATATAGACAATGCTGAACATAAAATTAATGCAGTAAAAGAGGACAAATGGATGATCCCACTGCAGATAAATGGAGCATTAATTACATTGAAACTGGACACTGGGGCAAAAGCAAACTTAATCAGTATGAGTGACATTAAAAACATGAAAGAAAAGCCCAAAATACAGAAAAAGTCAGTACTACTGAAGGACTATAATGGACAGAAAATAGATAGCTTAGGTGTTTGCAGACTTAAAGTGACAGTCAAAGACAAAGTGCATCATCTCATGTTTTCTGTTGTGTCTGAAAGACTTGATTCACTACTGGGTGACAAAGCTTGTGAGGACTTAGGACTGGTCAAGAGAGTCTACCGTATAAACTGTGCCATAAGCAGACCAGATGACTCGGTGGATTCTGTAGTGAATAATTTCCAGAATGTGTTCAAAGGATTTGGAGTTCTACCATTCACTTACAAGATCCAGCTAAAGGAGGATGCTCAGCCAGTGGTACATGCTCCACGAAGAGTTCCAGCACCCCTGCGTGACCGGCTCAAGAATGAACTGGACAGAATGACCACACTAGGAGTCATCAGGAAAGTCGAAGTGCCAACAGACTGGGTTAACTCCATGGTATGTGTAAAGAAAAAGAACAATGATCTAAGAATATGCATGGATCCAAAGGACTTAAATGCAAACATAAAACGTGAACACTACCAGATTCCCAAGCGAGAAGAAATCACCAGTGAAATGTCAGGTGTCAGATACTTCACAAAGCTCGATGCCTCACAAGGATTTTGGCAACTAAAACTGGATGAAGAGAGCACCAAATACTGTACCTTCAACACACCATTTGGCAGGTATTGTTTCCTCAGAATGCCTTTCCGGATAATATCTGCATTTGAAATCTTTCATAGAGCGATGGAACACATAATTGAAGGTCTGGAAGGAGTTCGGGTCTATGTTGATGACATCGTCATCTGCGGCTCCACACTCAAAGAACACAATGAGAGACTGACTAAAGTGCTACAGAGCATACGCCGGAATGGACTGAAGCTCAACAAAGCCAAGTGTCAGTTTGGCATCCAGGAAGTCACTTTCCTAGGAGATAATCTATCTGGTAAAGGAATAGAGCCAGATATGGAAAAAGTAAACGCCATACTCAAAATGCCCCGACCCACTGACAAAAAAGGAGTGCTACGCATCATGGGGATGATAAACTTCATTGGAAAGTTCATTCCTAACTTGTCAGCCAAGACAGCCTGTCTGCAAGACCTGCTATGTAAAACAAATGAGTTCGCATGGACAGGAAGACATGAACAAGAGTGGATAAACCTCAAAACAGTGCTGACAACCACACCTGTACTCACCTTCTTTGACCCAACAAAAAGAATCAAAGTGTCAACGGATGCATCAAAAGATGGCCTAGGTGCGGTCTTGCTACAAGCAGAGGGTGAAGATTGGAAGCCTGTTGCCTATGCCTCCAGGTCTATGACTGATACTGAGTGTCGATACGCCCAGATTGAAAAGGAATATCTAGGCTTGGTAGTTGGACTAGAAAAGTTTCATGGCTACATATATGGACTTCCCACCTTCACAGTTGAGACAGACCACAGCCCACTGGTTGCCATCATAAAAAAGAACCTGAATGAGATGTCTCCAAGGATTCAACGACTCATGATGAAGCTGCAAAGATATGACTTTGAACTGATCTACACACCAGGCAAATACATAGTCTTAGCAGATGCACTATCCCGAGCACCCACAATGAGTCATGTGAGCTCTACTGAAGAAGACGTGGATGTTCATGTGAGTATGGTCACTGCTGCGCTGCCCATGTCAGACACAAAATCAAAGCAAATAGCAGAAGAAACAGTAAAAGATACAGTGTTACAAACAGTAATAGAGAATATTCATCATGGTTGGCCAAAAGGTTCCTGTCCAAAATATTTTCACATAAGGTCAGAACTGAGTGCCGCAAGTGGACTATTACTAAAACAGAACAGAATAGTCATTCCACATGCTCTACGTCAAGACATGCTCAAAAGGATTCATGAGGGACACCTCGGAATTGAAAAATGCAAAAGGAGAGCAAGAGACACTGTTTATTGGCCTGGCATAAATAAGGACATTGAGAACATGATAGGCAAATGTGAGACATGTCAGAAACACCAAAACAAACAAGCAAAGGAACCAATGATAGTAGCTGACATACCAACAGTACCATGGCAAAAGGTTGGTATGGACCTTTTTCATTTAAATGGTAAAGACTATCTAATAGTGATTGACTACTATTCTAACTATCCTGAGATGGCGCTGCTCTCAAGCACCACAGCAAGCAGTGTCATAATACATGTGAAATCCATCTTCGCCAGACATGGAATTCCCAGGATTGCCATTAGCGACAATGGTCCGTGCTTCAACTGTAAGGAGTGGCAACAGTTTGCAGCACATTATGACTTTCAACACACCACATCCAGTCCTTTGCATGCTCAGTTGAATGGTAAGGCAGAGAAAGGTGTTCAAGTTCTCAAGCAGCTACTGAAGAAAGCAACAGAAAGCAAGTCTGATCCTTATCTCGCCCTGCTGAGCTACCGAGCCTCACCTTTAGATTCTGGTTCTTCACCTGCTGAACTCCTAATGGGTCGCAAGTTGCGTACCACGCTACCCTGCTGTGCAAAAGAAAAGCAGAGTAAGGAACTGAGACAGAGACTTCAACTGTTAAAGCTGAAACAGAAATCATACTATGACAAGTCATCCAAAACTCTGAAACCATTGACAAGGGTTGATGTTGTCAGGATTGAGGATCCAGATGCATGGAACCGGAAAGCTACAGTTCTTGAGGAAGTAGGACCAAGGTCATACACTGTTAGAACTGAGGAAGGACAGATTCTCAGGAGGAACCGCCGTTCCCTCCTAAAAACACAAGAGACTATCGAAGAGCAAATCGGTGACAATGCCGCAACTGAACCTTGTCACTCACCACCAGAACAATCTAACACAAATACACATACAGGCTCTCATGAAAACACATCAGACTGACCTGTGCTGAGAAGATCCACACATGAAGTAAAAAAGCCTGATAGACTTAATCTTTGAGTACAAAGAAAACTACATTGAAAATATATTGACTGTTGAAGATGTTTATGTTGTTATTGATTGATATTGATTGATACTGATTTTGTTTAACCTCAAAGAAAGGGGGATGTAATGATCAGTAACCTGTCATTCTGGAATGGTACACTAGGTGGTGCTGTATGTATATAAGAGTGGGCTACCCATGATGCACTAGGCTACCCACAAGGCAGCAGTCAAGATGGAGGCCTCTACAGATACTGTACCTAGTCCACATGTGCTCAATAAAGTGTCTAGCAAAAGCTAGCTGTACTTAATAAAAACGACTAGTTATTAATGAACATAACACTGCTCACAGGTAGAACCACTGCTCACAGGTAGACCCACTGCTCACAGGTAGACACATTGCTCTCAGGTAGACTCACTGTTCACAGGTCGACCCACTGCTCACAGGTAGCCTCACAGATAACAGTTAGACCCACTGCTCACAGGTAGGCCCACTGCTCACAGGTAAACTGACTGTACACAGGTAGACCCACTGCTCACAGGTAGAACCAATGCTCACAGGTAGATCCACCGCTCACAGGTTGACCCGCCGCTCACAGGTAGACCCACCGCTCACAGGTAGACCCACTGCTCACAGGTGGATCCACCACTCACAGGTAGAACCTCTGCTCACAGGTAGACACAACTCTCACAGGTGGACCCATCGGACACAGGTAGACCCACTGCTCATAGGTAGACCCACTGCTCACAGGTAGTCCCAGGGCTCACAGGTAGTCTCAGTGCTCACAGGTAGACCCACTGCTCACAGGTAGACCCACTGCTCACAGGTAGACTCACTGCTCACAGGTAGCCCCACTGCTCACTGGTAGACCCACTGCTCACTGGTAGGCCCAAGTCTCACAGGTAGACCCATCGGTCACAGGTAGACCCACTGCTCACAATTAGATCTGCTGCTCACAGGTCAACTCACTGCTCACAGGTGGATCCACCACTCACAGGTAGAACCTCTGCTCACAGGTCGACACAACTCTCACAGGATGAACCATCGGTCACAGGTAGACCCACTGCTCATAGGTAGACCCACTGCTCACAGGTAGTCCCACAGCTCACAGGTAGTCTCAGTGCTCACAGGTAGACCCACTGCTCACAGGTAGACTCACTGCTCACAGGTAGACCCACTGCTCACTGGTAGACCCACTGCTCACTGGTAGGCCCAAGTCTCACAGGTTGACCCACCGGTCACAGGTAGATCCACTGCTCACAGGTAGATCTGCTGCTCACAGGTCGACTCACTGTTCACAGGTAGACTAACCACTCACAGGTAGACCTACCGCTGACAGGTGAACCCACTACTCACAGTTAGACCCACTGCTCACAGGTAGACCCACTGTTCACAGGCAGACACAGTGCTCACAGGCAGACCCACTGCTCAGAGGCAGACACAGTGCTCACAGTTAGACCCACCGCTCACAGGTAGACCCACCACTCACAGGTAGTCCCACTGCTCACAGGTAGACTCACTGCTCAAGGCTACAAGCACAGCTCACAGGTAGACTCACTGCTCACAGTTAGACCCACTGCTCAGATGTAGAACAATTGCTCACACGCAGACCCACCGCTCACAGGTAGAACCATTGCTCACAGGTAGATCGACTGCTCACAGGTAGAGCCACCGCTGACATGTATACCCACTGCCCAGAGGTAGACCCACTGCTCACTGGTAGTCCAGCCGCTCACAGGTAGACCCATTACTGATAGGTAGGCCCAATGCTCACAGGTAGACCCACCACTCACAGGTAGACCCACTGCTCAGAGGTAGACCCGCTGCCGACAGGTAGACTCACTGCTCACAGGTAGACCCATTCCTCACAGGTAGACCCAAAGCTCACAGTTAGGCCCATTGCTCACAGGTAGACTAACCACTCACAGGTAGACCCACGGCTCACAGGTAGATCCACTGCTCACTGGTAGACCGAATCCTCACAGGTAGACCCACTGCTCACAGTTAGGCCCATTGCTCACAGGTAGACTAACCACTCACAGGTAGACCCACGGCTCACAGGTAGATCCACTGCTCACAGGTAGACCGAATCCTCACAGGTAGGCCCACTGCTCACAGGTAGACCCAATGTTCGCAGGTAGACCCATTGTTCATAGGCAGACTCAGTGCTCACAGGTAGACCCGCTGCTGAGAGGCAGACTCTGCGCTCACAGGTAGACCCACCAATCACAGGTAGACCCTCTGCTCACAGGTAGACTCACTGCTTACATGTTGAACCACTGCTCGCAGCTAGAACCATTGCTCACAGGTAGACCCACTGCTCACAGGTCGACCCACTGCTCACAGGTAGACCCACTGCTCGCAGGTAGACCCACTGCTCACAGGTAGACCCACTGCTCACAGGTCTACTCACTGCTCACAGGTAGATCGACAGCTCACAGGTAGACCCACGGCTCACAGGTAGACTCAGTTCTCTGTGGTAGACTCACTGCTCACAGGTACACCCACCGCTGACAGCTAGACTCACTGCTCATAAGTACACCCACTGCTCACGGGTAGATCCACTGCTCACATGTAGACTCTGTGCTCACAGGTAGACCCACCACTCTCAGATAGACCCACTGCTTACAGGTAGACACACTGCTCACAGGTGGACCCGCTGCTCACAGGTCGACCCACTGCTCACAGGTAGACCCACTGCTCACAGGTAGAGCCACTGCTCACAGGTAGTCCCACTGCTCACAAGTAGACTCACTGCTCACAGGTAGACGAACTGCTCAAAAGAAGAACCACTGCTCACAGGTAGACTCAGTGCTCACAGGTAGACCCTCTGCTCACTGGTTGACTCACTGCTCACAGGTCTACTCACTGCTCACAGGTAGATCCACGGCTCACAGGTGGGCCCACGGCTCACAGGTAGACTCTGTTCTCTGTGGTAGACCCACTGCTCACAGGTAGATCTACCACTCACAAGTAGACTCATTGCTCACATGTAGAACCACTGCTCATGGGTAGACCCACTGCTCACATGTAGACTCAGTGCTCACAGGTAGACCCACTGCTCACAGGTGGACTGACTGCTCACAGGTAGACCCGCTGCTCACAGCCTGTCCCATTACTCACAGGTAGACGCACAGCTCACAGGTGGACCCACTGTTCACAGGAAGACCCACTGCTCACAGGTAGACCCACCGCTCACAGGTGGACCCATTTCTCACAGGTAGACCCACTGCTCACAGGTAGACCCAATGCTCACTGGTAGAGCCACTGCTCACAGTTAGACCCAACTCTCACAGGTAGACCCACCGGTCACAAGTAGACCCACAGCTCACAGGTAGATCTGCTGCTCACAGGTAGACTCACTGCTCACAGGTAGACTAACCACTCACAGGTAGACGCACTGCTAACAGGTGGACCGACTGCTCACAGGTAGAACAACTGATCACAGGTAGACCCACTGTTCACAGGCAGACTCAATGCTCACAGTTAGACACACGCCTCACAGGTAGACCCACTGTACACAGGTAGACCCACTGCTCACTGGTAGACCCACTGCTCACTGGTAGGCCCAAGTCTCACAGGTTGACCCAGCGGTCACAGGTAGACGCACTGCTCACAGGTAGATCTGCTGTTCACAGGTCGACTCACTGCTCACAGGTAGACTTAACCACTCACAGGTAGACCTAACGCTGACAGGTGAACCCACTGCTCACAGTTAGACCCACTGCTCACAGGTGGACCCACTGTTCACAGGCGGACACAGTGCTCACAGGCAGACCCACTGCTCAGAGGCAGACACAGTGCTCACAGTTAGACCCACTGTTCACAGGTAGACCCACCACTCACAGGTAGTCCCACTGCTCATAGGTAGACTCACTGCTCAAGGCTACAAGCACAGCTCACAGGTAGACTCACTGCTCACAGTTAGACCCACTGCTCATATGTGGAACGATTGCTCACAGGCAGACACACCACTCACAGGTAGAACCATTGCTCACAGTTAGATCGACTGCTCACAGGTAGACAACCGCTGACATGTATACCCATTGCTCAGAGGTAGACCCACTGCTCACTGGTAGTCCAGCCGCTCACAGGTAGAACCATTACTGATAGGTAGACCCACTGCTCACAGGTAGACCGGCCGCTCACAGGTAGACCCACTGCTCAGAGGTAGACCCGCTGCACACAGGTAGACTCACTGCTCACAGGTAGACCCATTGCTCACAGGTAGAACCAAAGCTCACAGTTAGGCCCATTGCTCACAGGTAGACTAACCACTCACAGGTAGACACAATGCTCACAGGTAGATCCACTGCTCATAGGTAGACCGAATCCTCACAGGTAGACCCACTGTTCACAGGTAGACCCAATGTTCGCAGGTAGACCCACTGTTCATAGGCAGACTCAGTGCTCACAGGTAGACCCACTGCTGAGAGGCAGACTCTGCGCTCAAAGGTAGACCCACCAATCACAGGTAGACCCTCTGCTCACAGGTAGACTCACTGCTCACATGTTGAACCACTGCTCGCAGCTAGAACCATTGCTCACAGGTAGACCCACTGCTCACATGTCGACCCACTGCTCACAGGTAGACCCACTGCTCACAGCTAAACCCACTGCTCACAGGTAGACCCACTGCTCACAGGTAGACTCAGTGCTCACAGGTAGACCTACTGCTCACTGGTTGATCCACTGCTCACAGATCTACTCACTGATCACAGGTAGATCCACAGCTCACAGCTAGACTCACTGCTCACAGGTACACCCAGCGCTCACAGCTAGACTCACTGCTCACATGTAGAACCACTGCTCACGGGTAGACCCACTGCTCACATGTAGACCCACCGCTCACAGATAGACCCACTGCTCACAGGTAGACACACTGCTTACAGGTGGACCCGCTGCTCACAGGTCGACCCACTGCTCACAGGCAGACTCAGTGCTCACAGGTAGACCCCCTGCTCACAGGCAGACACAGTGCTCACAGGTAGACCCACCGCTCACAGGTAGACCCACTGCTGGCAGCTAGACCCACTGTTCACAGGTAGACTCACTGCTCACAGGTTGACCCTATGCTCGCAGGTAGAACCACTTCTTACAGGTAGACCCACTGCTCACAGGTAGACCCACGGCTCACAGGTAGTCTCTGTTCTCTGTGGTAGACCCACGGCTCACAGGTAGACCCACCGCTCACAAGTAGATTCACTGCTCACATGTAGAACCACTGCTCATGGGTAGACCCACTGCTCATATGTAGACTCAGTGCTCACAGGTAGACCCACTGCTCACAGGTAGACCGACTGCTGACAGGTAGACCCAACGCTCACAGGTGGACCCACTGCTTACAGGAAGACCCACTGCTCACAGGTAGACCCACCACTCACAGCTGGACCCATTTCTCACTGGTTGACCCACCGGTCACAGGTAGACCCACTGCTCACAGGTAGATCCGCTGCTCACAGGTAGACTCATTGCTCACAGGTAGACTAACCACTCAAAGGTAGATGCACCGCTAACAGGTGGACCGACTGCTCACAGGTAGAACAACTGATTACAGGTAGACCCACTGTTCACAGGCAGACTCAGTGCTCACATTTAGACACATTCCTCACAGGTAGACCCACTGTACACAGGTAGACACAGTGTTCAGAGGTAGACACATTGCTCACAGGTAGACCCACCGCTCACTGGTAGACCCACTTTTCACAGGTAGACTCACTGCTCACAGCTAGAAGCACAGCTCACAGGTAGACTCAGTGCTCTCAGGTAGACCCAAAGCTCACAGCTAGACCCATTGCTCACAGGTAGACTCACTGCTCACAGGTGCACCCATTGCTCAAAGGTAGACCCAAAGCTCACATTTTAACCCTCTGATCACAGGTAGACTAACCGGTCACAGGTTGACCCACCGCTCACAGGTAGACCCACAGCCCACAGGTAGACCCAATGCTCGCAGGTAGACCCACTGCTCACAGGCAGACTCAGTGCTCACAGCTAGACCCCCTGCTCACAGGCAGACACAGTGCTCACAGGTAGACCCACCGCTCACAGGTAGACCCACTGCTGACAGCTAGACCCGCTGTTCACAGGTAGACTCACTGCTCACAGGTTGACCCTATGCTCGCAGGTAGACCCACTTCTTACAGGTAGACCCACTGCTCACATGTAGACCCACTGATCACAGATAGACTCACTGCTCACAGGTAGACCCACTGCTCACATGTAGACCCACTGCTCACAGGTAGACTCAGTGCTCACAGGTAGGCCCACTGCTAACAGGTAAATCCACGGCTCACAGGTAGACCCATTACTCACAGGTAGACCCACTGCTCACAGGTGGACCCCTGCTCAGAGGTAGAACCACTGCTCTCAGGTAGACCCAACTCTCACAGGTTGATCCAACGGTCACAGCAGACCAACTGTTCACAAGTAGACCCACTGCTCACAGGTAGACCCACTGCTCACAGGTAGACTCACTGCTCACAGGTAGACCCAGTGCTCACAGGTGGACCGACTGCTCACTGGTAGACCCACCGCTCACAGGTAGAACCACTGCTCACAATTAAACCCACTGCTCACAGGTAGACCCGCTGCTAGCAGGAAGTCCCATTACTCACAGGTAGACCCACTGCCCACAGGTGGCCCACTGCTCACAGGTAGACCCATTGCTCACAGGTAGACCCACCGCTCCCAGGAAGAGCCACTGCTCCCAGGTAGATCTGCTGCTCACAGGTAGACTCACTGCTCACAGGTAGACTAACCGCTCACAGGTAGACCCACCTCTCACAGGTGGCACCACTGCTCACAGGTAGACTTACTGCTCACATGTGGACACACTGCTCACAGGTAGACCCACTGCTCACAGCTAGACCCATTGCTCACAGGTAGACTCAGTGCTCACATGTAGACCCACTGCTCACAGGTAGACACACTGCTTACAGTTAGACCCACTGCTCACAGGTAGACCCACTGTTCACAGGTAGAACCACTGCTCACAGATAAACTCACTGCTCACAGGTAGACCCACTGCTCATAGCTACACCCATTGCTCACAGGTAGACTCAGTGCTCACAGGTAGACCCACTGCTCACAGGTGGACCCACTGCTCACAGGTCGACCCACGGCTCACAGGTAGATGCAACGCTCACAGGTAGACCCACTGCTCTCAGGTAGACCCACCGCTGACAGGAAGGGCCATTGCTCACAGGTAGGTCTGCTGCTCACAGGTAGACTCACTGCTCACAGGTGGAGCCACTGCTCACAGGTAGACCTGCTGCTCACAGGTAGACTCAATGCTCACAGGTTGACCCACTGCTCGCAGGTAGAACATTGGCTCGCAGGTAGACCCACTGCTCAATGTTCGACCCACTGCTCACAGGTAGACCCACTGCTCACAGTTAGGCCCACTGCTCACAGGTAGAAGCACTGCTCACAGATAGACTCACTGCTCACAGGTAGACCCACTGCTCACAGCTAGACCCATTGCTCACAGATAGACTCAGTGCTCACAGGTAGACTCACTGCTCACAGGTAGACCCACTGCTCACAGCTAGACCCATTGCTCACTGGTAGACTCAGTGCTCACAGGTAGACCCACTGCTCACGGGTAGGCCCACTGCTCACCGGTCGACACATTGCTCACAGTTAAACCCAACGCTCATAGGTTGACCCAATGCTCACAGCTAGACCCAACTCTTACAGATTGATCCACCAATCACAGGTTGACCCACTGCTCACAGGTAGACCCACTGCTCTCATGTAGACTCAGTGCTCACAGGTCGACCCACTGCTCACAGGTAGGCCCAATGCTAACAGGAATACTTACTGCTCACAGGTAGACCCACTGCTCACAGGTGGACTCACTGCTCACTGGTAGACTCAGTGCTCACAGGTAGACCCACTGCTCACAGGTAGACCCACCGCTCACAGGTAGACTCAATGCTCACTAGTAGACCCACAACTCACAGGAAGAACCACTGCTCACAAGTAGATACACTGCTCGCTGGTAGAGCCGCTGCTCGCAAGCAGTCCCATTACTCACAGGTAAACCCACTGCTCACAGGTGGCACACTGCTCACAGGTAGACCCACTGCTCACATGTAAACCCACGGCTCACAGGTAGAACCAACTCTAACAGGTTGACCCACCAGTCACAGGTAGACCCGCTGCTCACAGGTAGATCCGCTGCTCAGAGGTAGACTCGCTACTCACAGGTAGACTAACCGCTCACAGTTAGAGCCACCACTCACAGGTGGACCCAATGCTCACAGGTAAACTCACTGCTCACAGGAAGACCCACTGCTCACAGGTTGACCCAATGCTCACAGGTAGAGCCACTGTTCAAAGGCAGACTCAGTGCTCACAGCTAGACCCAATCCTCACAGGTAGGCTCACTGCTCACAGTTAGACCCAGCGCTCACAGGTAGACCCAATGCTCAAAGCTAGACCCACTGTTCACAGGCAGAGTCAGTGCTCACAGGTAGACCGACTGCTCACAGACAGTCTCAGTGCTCACAGTTAGAACCATTGATTACAGGTAGACCCACCACTCTCAGGTAGACCCACTGCTCACAGGTAGCCTCACTGCTCACAGCTAGAATCAAAACTCACAGGTAGACTCACTGTTCACCATTAGACCCACTGCTCACACACAGACCCACTGCTCACAGGTAGACCCACCACTCACAGGTAGACACACTGCTCACAGGTAGACTCACTGCTCACCGGTAGACCCACTGCTCACAGGTAGACTCACTGCTCAAAGGTAGCTCACTCCTCACAGGTACACACACTGCTCACAGTTTGACCCAATGCTCACAGGTAGAACCACTGCTCACAAGTAGACCTACCACTCACAGTTAGACCCATTGCTCACAGGTAGCCTCAACGCTCAGATTTGGACCCAATGCTCATAATTAGACCCATCACTCACAGGTAGACCCACTGCTCAAACGTGGACACACTGGTCACAGGCAGACCCACTGCTCACATGTAGAAACACCGCTCACAGGTTAATCCACTGCTCACAGGTAGTCACACTGCTCACACATAGACCCAGTGCTCACAGGTAGACCCACTGCTCACAGTTAGTCCCACTGCTCACAGGTAGAAACACCGCTCACAGGTTAACCCACTGCTTACAGGTAGTCACACCGCTCACACATAGACCTCGTGCTCACAGGTGGACCGACTGCTCACAGGTAGACCCACCGCTCACAGGTAGAACCACTGCTCACAATTAGACCCACTGCTCACAGGTAGACCCGCTGCTAGCAGGAAGTCCCATTACTCACAGGTAGACCCACTGCCCACAGGTGGCCCACTGCTCACAGGTAGACCCACTGCTCACAGGTAGACACACCGCTCACAGGAAGAGCCACTGCTCCCAGGTAGATCTGCTGCTCACAGGTAGACTCACTGCTCACAGGTAGACTAACCGCTCACAGGTAGACCCACCGCTCACAGGTGGCCCCACTTCTCACAGGTAGACCTACTGCTCACAGGTAGACACACTGCTCACAGGTAGACCCACTGCTCAAAGCTAGACCCATTGCTCACAGGTAGACTCAGTGCTCACAGGTAGACCCACTGCTCACAGGTAGACACACTGCTCACAGTTAGACCCACTGCTCACAGGTAGACCCACTGCTCACAGGTAGAACCACTGCTCACAGATAGACTCACTGCTCACAGGTAGACCCACTGCTCATAGCTAGACCCATTGCTCACAGGTAGACTCAGTGCTCACAGGTAGACCCACGGCTCACAGATGGACCCACTGCTCACAGGTAGACCCACTGCTCACCATTAGACCCAACGCTCACAGGTAGACCCACTGCTCTCAGGTAGACCCACCGCTCACAGGAAGAGCCATTGCTCACAGGTAGATCTGCTGCTCACAGGTAGACCCACTGCTCACAGGTAGACTCACTGCTCACTGGTAGACTCAGTGCTCACAGGTAGACCCACTGCTCACAGGTAGACCCACCGCCCACAGGTAGACACAATGCTCACTAATAGACCCACAACTCACAGGAAGAACCACTGCTCACAAGTAGATACACTGCTCGCTGGTAGAGCCGCTGCTCGCAGGCATTCCCATTACTCACAGGTAAACCCACTGCTCACAGGTGGCACACTGCTCACAGGTAGACCCACTGCTCACAAGTAGACCCACGGCTCACAGGTAGACCCAACTCTCACAGGTTGACCCACCAGTCACAGGTAGACCCACTGCTCACAGGTAGATCCGCTGCTCACAGGTAGACTCACTACTCACAGGTAGACTAACCGCTCACAGTTAAAGCCACCACTCACAGGTGGACCCAATGCTCACAGGTAGACTCACTGCTCACAGGAAGGCCCACTGCTCACAGGTTGACCCAATGCTCACAGGTAGAGCTACTGTTCACAGGCAGAATCTGTGCTCAAAGGTAGACCCAATTCTCACAGGTAGGCTCACTGCTCACAGTTAGACCCATCGCTCACAGGTAGACCCAATGCTCAAAGCTAGACCCACTGTTCACAGGCAGAGTCAGTGCTCACAGGTAGACCGACTGCTCAGAGACAGTCTCAGTGCTCACAGTTAGAACCACTGGTTACAGGTAGACCCACCACTCACAGGTAGACCCACTGCTCACAGGTAGCCTCAGTGCTCACAGCTAGAAGCAAAACTCACAGGTAGACTCACTGTTCACCGTTAGACCCAATGCTCACACCTTGACCCACTGCTCACAGGTAGACCCACCATTCACAGGTAGACCCACTGCTCACAAGTAGACTCACTGCTCACCGGTAGACCCACTGCTCACAGGTAGACTCACTGCTCACAGGTAGATGCACTGCTCTCAGGTAGATTCACCGCTCACAGGTAGATGCACTGCTCACAGGTAGACCCTCCGATCACAGGTAGACCCACTGCTCACAGGGAGACCCACAGCTCACAGATAGAACCACCGCTCAAAGGTAGACTCACTGCTCAAATGTAGCTCACTCCTCACAGGTACACACACTGCTCACAGGTTGACCCAATGTTCACAGGTAGAACCACTGCACACAAATAGATCTACCACTCACAGTTAGACCCACTGCTCACAGGTAGACCCAACGCTCAGATTTAGACCCAATGCTATTAATTAGTCCCATCACTCACAGGTAGACCCACTGCTCAAACGTAGACCCACTGCTCACAGATAGACTCAGTGCTCACAGGTAGACCCACTGCTCACTGGATGATCCACTGCTCACAGATCTACTCACTGATCACAGGTAGATCCACAGCTCACAGCTAGACTCACTGCTCACAGGTACACACAGCGCTCACAGCTAGACTCACTGCTCACATGTAGACCCACTGCTCACGGGTAGACCCACTGCTCACAGGTAGACCCACTGCTCACAGGTAGACTCACTGCTCACAGGTAGACCCACTGCTCACAGGTAGACCCACTGCTCACAGATAGACTCAGTGCTCACAGGTAGCCCCCCTGCTCACTGGTTGATCCACTGCTCACAGATCTACTCACTGATCACAGGTAGATCCACAGCTCACAGCTAGACTCACTGCTCACAGGTAGATCCACTGCTCACGGGTAGACCCACTGCTCACTTGTAGACCCACCGCTCACAGATAGACCCACTGCTCACAGGTAGACTCACTGCTCACAGATAGACCCACTGCTCACAGGTAGACTCACTGCTCAAAGGTAGACTCAGTGCTCACAGGTAGACCCACTGCTCACTGGTTGACCCACTGCTCACAGGTCTACTCACTGCTCACAGGTAGATCCATGGCTCACAGGTAGACCCACGGCTCACAGGTAGACTCTGTTCTCTGTGGTAGACCCACGGCTCACAGGTAGACCCACCGCTCACAAGTAGATTCACTGCTCACATGTAGAACCACTGCTCATGGGTAGACCCACTGCTCATATGTAGACTCAGTGCTCACAGTTAGACTCAATGTTCACAGGTTGACCCACTGCTCGCAGATAGAACATTGGCTCGCAGGTAGACCCACTGCTCACTGTTCGACCCACTGCTCACAGGTAGACCCACTACTCACAGGTAGGCCCACTGCTCACAGGTAGAACCACTGCTCACAGATAGACTCACTGCTCACAGGTAGACCCACTGCTCACAGCTAGACCCATTGCTCACAGGTAGACTCAGTGCTCACAGGTAGACCCACTGCTCACAGGTAGAACCACTGCTCACAGGTAGACTCACTGCTCACAGGTAGAACCACCGCTCACAGGTAGACTCAATGCTCACTAGTAGACCCACAACTCACAGGAAGAACCACTGCTCACAAGTAGATACACTGCTCGCTGGTAGAGCCGCTGCTCGCAGGCAGTCCCATTACTCACAGGTAAACCCACTGCTCACAGGTGGCACACTGCTCAAAGGTAGACCCACTGCTCACATGTAGACCCACGGCTCACAGGTAGACGCAACTCTCACAGGTTGACCCACCAGTCACAGGTAGACCCACTGCTCACAGGTAGATCCGCTGCTCACAGGTAGACTCACTGCTCACAGGAAGGCCCACTGCTCACAGGTTGACCCAATGCTCACAGGTAGAGCCACTGTTCACAGGCAGAATCAGTGCTCAAAGGTAGACCCAATTCTCACAGGTAGGCTCACTGCTCACAGTTAGACCCACCGCTCACAGGTAGACCCAATGCTCAAAGCTAGACCCACTGTTCACAGGCAGAGTCAGTGCTCACAGGTAGACCGACTGCTCACAGACAGTCTCAGTGCTCACAGTTAGAACCATTGGTTACAGGTAGACCCACCACTCACAGGTAGGCCCACTGCTCACAGGTAGCCTCAGTGCTCACAGCTGGAAGCAAAACTCACAGGTAGACTCACTGTTCACCGTTAGACCCAGACCGACTGCTCACAGGTAGACCCACCATTCACAGGTAGACCCACTGCTCACAAGTAGACTCACTGCTCACCGGTAGACCCACTGCTCACAGGTAGACTCACTGCTCACAGGTAGCTGCACTGCTCTCAGGTAGATCCACCGCTCACAGGTAGATGCACTGCTCACAGGTAGACCCTCCGATCACAGGTAGACCCACTGCTCACAGGGAGACCCACAGCTCACAGATAGAACCACCGCTCAAAGGTAGACTCACTGCTCAAAGGTAGCTCACACCTCACAGGTACACACACTGCTCACAGGTTGACCCAATGCTCACAGGTAGAACCACTGCTCACAAATAGATCTATCACTCACAGTTAGACCCACTGCTCACAAGTAGAACCAACGCTCAGATTTAGACCCAATGCTCATAATTAGACCCATCACTCACAGGTAGACCCACTGCTCAAATGTAGACCCACTGCTCACAGGTAGACCCACTGCTCACATGTAGAAACACCGCTCACAGGTTAACCTACTGCTCACAGGTAGCCACACCACTCACACGTAGACCCAGTGCTCACAGGTCGACCCACTGCTCACAGTTAGACCCACTGCTCACAGGTAGAACCACTGCTCACAGGTAGACCCACTGCTCACAGGTAGACACACTTCTCACAGGTCGACCCACTGCTCACAGGCAGACTTAGTGCTCACAGTAGACTCACTGCTCAAAGATAGAATCACTGCTCACAGGCATACACACTGCTCACAAGCAGACCCACTGCTCACAGGTAGGACCACTGCTCACAGGTTTGACCCACTGCTCACAGTAAGACCCACTGCTCACAGGTAGACCCACTGCTCACAGGTAGACACACTTCTCACAGGTAGACCCACCGCTCACAGGTAGACCCACTGCTCAGATGTAGACCCGCTGCACACAGGTAGACCCACTGCTCACAGGTAGACTCAGTGCTCACATGTAGACCCACTGCTCACAGGTAGACCCGCTGCTCACCGGTAGACTCACTGCTCACAGGTAGACCCATTGCTCACAGGTAGACTCACTGCTCGCACATAGACTCAGTGCTCACAGGTGGACCGACTGCTCACAGGTAGACCCACCGCACACAGGTAGAACCACTTCTCACAATTTGACCCACTGCTCACAGGTAGACCCACTGCTAGCAGGAAGTCCCATTACTCACAGGTAGAGCCACTGCCCACAGGTGGCCCACTGCTCACAGGTAGACCCACTGCTCACAGGTAGACCCACCGCTCACAGGAAGAGCCACTGCTCCCAGGTAGATCTGCTGCTCACAGGTAGACTCACTGCTCACAGGTAGTCTAACCTCTCACAGGTAGACCCACCGCTCACTTGTGGCACCACTTCTCACAGGTAGACCCACTGCTCACAGCTAGACCCATTGCTCACAGGTAGACTCAGTGCTCACAAGTAGACCCACTGCTCACAATAGACCCACTGCTCACAGTTAGACCCACTGCTTACAGTTAGACCCACTGCTCACAGGTAGAACCACTGCTCTCAGGTAGACTCACTGCTCACAGGTAGACCCACTGCTCATAGCTAGACCCGTTGCTCACAGGTAGACTCAGTGCTCACAGGTCGACCCACGGCTCACAGGTAGACCCATTACTCACAGGTAGACCCATTACTCACAGGTAGACCCACTGCTCACATGTGGAACCACTGCTCACAGGTAGACCCACTGCTCACCGGTAGACCCAACGCTCACAGGTAGACCCACTGCTCACAGCTAGACCGATTGCTCACAGGTAGACTCAGTGCTCACAGGTAGACCCACTGCTCACAGATAGACCCACTGCTCACAGGGAGACTCACTGCTCACAAGTAGACCCACTGCTCACAGCTAGACCCATTGCTCACTGGTAGACTCAGTGCTCACAGGTAGACCCACTGCTGACAGGTAGGCCCACTGCTCACCGGTCGACACACTGCTCACAGGTAGACCCAATGCTCATAGGTAGACCCACTGCTCACAGGTAGACCCAACTCTTACAGATTGATCCACCAGTCACAGGTAGATCCACAGCTCACAGGTAGACCCACGGCTCACAGGTAGACTCAGTTCTCTGTGGTAGACCCACTGCTCATAGGTAGACTCACCGCTCACAAGTAGACTCACTGCTCACATGTAGACCCACTGCTCACGGGTAGACCCACTGCTCACATGTAGACTCAGTGCTCACAGGTAGACCCACTGCTCACATGTAGACCCACGGCTCACAGATAGACCCAACGTCCACAGGTAGACCCACTGCTCACAGGTAGACACACTGCTCACAGGTAGACCCGCTGCTCACAGCCAGTCCCATTACACATAGGTAGACGCACAGCTCACGGGTGGACCCACTGCTCACAGGAAGACCCACTGCTCACAGGTAGACCCACCACTCACAGGTGGACCGACTTCTCACAGGTAGACACACTGCTCACAGGTAGACCCAATGCTCACTGGTCGACCCACTGCTCCCAGGTAGACCCAACTCTCACAGGTTGACCCTCCGGTCACAGGTAGGCCCACTGCTCACAGGTAGATCCGCTGCTCACAGGTAGACTCACTGCTCACAGGTAGACTAACCGCTCACAGGTAGATGCTCCGCTGACAGGTGGACTGACTGCTCACAGGCAGAACAACTGATCACAGGTAGACCCTCTGTTCACAGGCAGACTCTGTGCTAACAGTTCTACACAGTCCTCACAGGTAGACACACCGCTCACAGGTAGACTCACCGCTCACTGGTAGACCTACTGCTCACAGGTAGACTCACTGCTCACAGGTAGGCCCAATGCTCACAGCTAGACCCGCTGCTCACAGGCAGACTCACAGCTCAAAGGTAGACCCACTGCTCACAGGTAGACCCAAAGCTCACATTTAGGCCATCTGCTCACAAGTAGACTAACCGCTCACAGGTAGACCCACCACTCACAGGTAGACCCACAGCCCACAGGTAGACCCAATGCTCGCAGGTAAACCCACTGTTCACAGGCAGACTCCGTGCTCACAGGTAGATCCCCGGCTCACAGGCAGACACAGTGCTCACAGGTAGACGCACCACTCACAGGTAGGCCCACTGCTGACAGCTAGACCCACTGTTCACAGGTAGACTCACTGCTCACAGGTTGACCCACTGCGCACAGGTCGACCCACTGCTCAAAGATATATCCACGGCTCACAGGTAGACCCATTACTCACAGGTAGACTCACTGCTCACAGGTTGACCCACTGCTCACAGGTCGACCCACTGCTCAAAGATATATCCACGGCTCACAGGTAGACCCATTACTCACAGGTAGACCCACTGCTCACAGGTGGACCCCTGCTCAGAGGTAGAAGCACTTCTCACTGGTAGAACCAATGCTCATAGGTAGACCCACTGCTCTCAGGTAGACCCAACTCTCACAGGTTGATCCACCGGTCACAGTAGACCCACTGTTCACAGGTAGACCCACTGCTCACAGGTAGACCCATTGCTCACAGGTAGAATCAGTGCTCACATGTAGACCCACTGCTCACAGGTAGATCCACTGCTCGCAGGTAGACTCACTGCTCACAGGTAGACCCATTGCTCACAGGTAGACCCATTGCTCACAGGTAGATTCACTGCTCGCACATACATCCAGTGCTCACAGGTGGACCGACTGCTCACGGGTAGACCCACTGCTCACATGTAGACTCAGTGCTCACAGGTAGACCCACTGCTCACATGTAGACCCACGGCTCACAGATAGACCCACCGTCCACAGGTAGACCCACTGCTCACAGGTAGACACACTGCTCACAGGTAGACCCGCTGCTCACATACAGTCCCATTACTCACAGGTAGACGCACAGCTCACAGGTGGACCCACTGCTCACAGGAAGACTCACTGCTCACAGGTAGACCCACCGCTCACAGGTGGACCGACTTCTCACAGGTAGACACACTGCTCACACGTAGACCCAACGCTCACTGGTAGACCCACTGCTCACAGGTAGACCCAACTCTCACAGGTTGACCCTTCGGTCACAGATAGACCCACTGCTCACAGGTAGATCCGCTGCTCACAGGTAGACTCACTGCTCACAGGTAGACTAACCACTCACAGGTAGATGCACCGCTGACAGGTGGACCGACTGCTCACAGGTAGAACAACTGATCACAGGTAGACCCACTGTTCACATGCAGACTCAGTGCTCACAGTTAGACACAGTCCTCACAGGTAGACACACTGTATCCATGTAGACACATTGCTCACAGGTAGACACACAACTCACAGGTAGACTCACCACTCACTGGTAGACCCACTGCTCACAGGTAGACTCACTGCTCACAGCTAGAAGCACAGCTCACAGGTAGACTCACTGCTCACAGGTAGACCCAATGCTCACAGCTAGACCCGCTGCTCACAGGCAGAATCACAGCTCACAGGTAGACACACTGCTCACAGGTAGACCCAAAGCTCACATTTAGGCCCTCTTCTCACAGGTAGACTAACCGCTCACAGGTAGACCCACCACTCACAGGTAGACCCACAGCCCACAGGTAGACCCAATGCTCGCAGGTAGACCCACTGTTCACAGGCAGACTCCGTGCGCACAGGTAGATCCCCGGCTCACAGGCAGACACAGCGCTCACAGGTAGATGCACCACTCACAGGTAGACCCACTGCTGACAGCTAGACCCACTGTACACAGGTAGACTCACTGCTCACAGGTTGACCCACTGCTCACAGGTCGACCCACTGCTCAAAGATAAATCCATGGCTCACAGGTAGACCCATTACTCACAGGTAGACCCACTGCTCACAGGTGGACCTCTGCTCAGAGGTAGAAGCACTTCTCACTGGTAGAACCAATGCTCATAGGTAGACCCACTGCTCTCAGGTAGACCCAACTCTCACAGGTTGATCCACCAGTCACAGTAGACCCACTGTTCACAGGTAGACCCACTGCTCACAGGTAGATCCACTGCTCGCAGGTAGACTCACTGCTCACAGGTAGACCCATTGCTCACAGGTAGATTCACTGCTCGCACATACACCCAGTGCTCACAGGTGGACCGACTGCTCACAGGTAGACCCACCGCTCACAGGAAGAACCACTGCTCACAATTAGACCCACTGCTCACAGGTAAACACGCTGCTAGCAGGATGTCCCATTACTCACAGGTAGACCCACTGCTCACAGGTGGCCCACTGCTCACAGGTAGACCCACTGCTCACAGGTAGACCAACCGCTCACAGGAAGAGCCACTGCTCCCAGGTAGATCTGCTGCTCACAGGTCGACTCACTGCTCACAGGTAGACTAACCGCTCACAGGTGGACCCACCGCTCACAGGTGGCCCCACTGCTCACAGCTAGACCTACTGCTCACAGGTAGACGCACTGCTCACAGGTTGACCCACTGCTCGCAGCTAGACCATTTGCTCACAGGTAGACCCACTGCTCACAGTTCAACCCACTGCTCACAGGTAGACCCACTGCTCACAGATCGACCCACGGCTCACAGGTTGACCCATTACTCACAGTTAGACCCATTACTCACAGGTAGACCCACTGCTCACAGGTAGACCCACTGCTCACAGGTGGACCCACTGCTCACAGGTAGACCCACTGCTCACCGGTAGACACATTGCTCACAGGTAGACCCACTGCTCTCAGGTAGACCCACCGCTCACAGGAAGAGCCATTGCTCACAGGTCGATCTGCTGCTCACAGGTGGACTCACTGCTCACAGGTGGACCCACTGCTCACAGTTAGACCTGCTGCTCACAGGTAGACTCAATGTTCACAGGTTGACACACTGCTCGCAGCTAGAACATTGGCTCGCAGGTAGACCCACTGCTCACTGTTCAACCCACTGCTCACAGGCAGACCCACTGCTCACAGGAAGACCCACTGCTCACAGGTAGACCCACTGCTCACAGGTGGCCCACTGCTCACAGGTAGACCCACTGCTCACAGGTAGACCCACCGCTCACAGGAAGAGCCACTGCTCCCAGGTAGATCTGCTGCTCACAGGTAGACCCACTGCTCACAGGTAGATTACCCGCTCACAGGTAGACACACCGCTCACAGGTGGCCCCACTGTTCACAGGTAGACCTACTGCTCACAGGTAGACGCAATGCTCACAGGTTGACCCACTGCTCGCAGCTAGAACATTTGCTCACAGGTAGACTCACTGCTCACAGGTTGACCCACGGCTCACAGGTAGACCCATTACTCACAGTTAGACCCATTACTCACAGGTAGACCCACTGCTCACAGGTAGACCCACGGCTCACAGGTGGACCCACTGCTCACAGGTAGACCCACTGCTCACCGGTAGACCCATTACTCACAGGTAGACCCACTGCTCTCAGGTAGACCCACCGCTCACAGGAAGAGCCATTGCTCACAGGTCGATCTGCTGCTCACAGGTGGACTCACTGCTGACAGGTGGACCCACTGCTCACAGTTCGACCTGCTGCTCACAGGTAGACTCAATGCTCACAGGTTGACCCACTGCTCGCAGCTAGAACATTGGCTCGCAGGTAGACCCACTGCTCACTGTTCGACCCACTGCTCACAGGTAGACCCACTGCTCACAGGTAGACCCACTGCTCACAGGTAGAACCACTGCTCACAGGTAGACTCACTGCTCACAGGTAGACCCACTGCTCACAGCTAGACCCATTACTCACTGGTAGACTCAGTGCTCACGGGTAGACCCACTGCTCACAGGTAGGCCCACTGCTCACCGGTCGGCACACTGCTCACAGGTAGACCCAACGCTCATAGATAGACCCACTGCTCACAGGTAGACCCAACTCTTACAGATTGATCCACCAGTCACAGGTAGACCCACTGCTCACAGGTAGACCCACTGCTCTCATGTAGACTCAGTGCTCACAGGTCGACCCACTGCTCACAGGTAGACCCAATGCTCACAGGAAGACTTACTGCTCATAGGTAGACCCCCTGCTCACAGGTAGACTCAGTACTCACAGGTAGACCCACTGCTCACAGGTAGACCCACCGCTCACAGGTAGACCCACGGCTCACAGGTAGAACCAACTCTCACAGGTTGACCCACCAGCCACAGGTAGACCCACCACTCACAGGTGGACCCAATGCTCACAGGTAGACTCACTGCTCACAGGTAGACCCATTGCTCACAGGTTGACCCAGTGCTCACAGGTAGAGCCACTGTTCACAGGAAGACTCATTGCTCACAGGTAGACCCACTGCTCACAGATAGACCCATTGCTCACTGGTAGACTCAGTGCTCACAGGAAGGCCCACTGCTCACAGGTAGGCCCACTGCTCACTGGTCGACACACTGCTCACAGGTAGACCCAACGCTCAAAGCTAGACCCACTGTTCACAGGCAGAGTCAGTGCTCACAGGTAGACCGACGGCTCACAGACTGTCTGAGTGCTCACAGTTAGAACTGTTAAATCCGTGATCCTTGATGTATGGTGTCCTTCAATAAATAGACAGAGACTGCAGAGGAACAATCAACAGGTGTTTACTGGATGAGGGTTACTCTAAACTAACAGTACAGATCCCTACTCAGGGTTTATATACAGGTGTGTTCACTGCCGGTACCACAGTATACAGGAGCTGTCAAAAAGTAGTTCTCCCCTTAAAGGTACATACACTACAATTCCTCCCCTTTTAGATTAACAGTGCCATAACATTCATTTAACAATTAACACTTTTAACACACAACATTAACTGAAAATAGTCCATTTATAAATTCAGTCTTTGGGGCGGCTTCCTGATCCTTTCTGGATAGCGCCTTTCCTGAGTGTCTTGCTCTTGGTGCGGAGGCGATTCTGGCCCCCTGTCATCGGTTGGTTCATCAGCTTCCGATGCTACTGTTTCTGGGGTAGATGCTACCTGTATATCGGGTTCATCACCAGGTACGTGAGACATGGGGTTGACTCGTTCCTGTGACTCTCGGATCTGGTCGACATGGCGTCTCACAATGTTCTGCCCAACATCCACTGTGTACATTAGTGGCCCCTGCCATGTGCATATTGTTCCTGGTTGCCATTTCTCTGTTCGGTAGTCGCGGGCCAAGACTGGTTGCCCTACATTGAAGCTCCTTGTCGGCTTCTCATTGATGTGCTGGAATTGCTTATGCTCAACATCTCTTCGTACATTTGGTCTGAGCAAATCCATACGAGATCTCAACCTTCGGTTAAAGAACATCATGGCCGGGGTCTGGTTGGTGACTGCATGTGTCGCATTTCTGTAGGCTAACAGGAAATTGTCCACCTTATGCTGCAGTGGAATGTCGTCATCGCACATGGCCATTACTGCTTTCTTAAAGGTTTGTACGAACCTCTCAGCCAATCCATTTGTGGCTGGATGATACGGGGCGGATGTGTAATGCTTTACCCCATTCCTCTTCATAAATCTTCGAAACTCCTCGGACACAAACTGTGGTCCGTTATCAGAGCAAATCTGCTCTGGCAAGCCGTTCCTGGCAAATATGGTCCGTAGGACTGCAATAGTTTTCTCCGTGCTGCTGGAGGACATTTTGATCACCTCAGGCCATTTCGAGTGCGCATCCACGGCTATTAATAACATTGAGTACATGAATGGACCAGCAAAATCAATATGCATCCGTTGCCATGGAGGTGAGGGCCACTGCCATGGGTGTCGAGGGGCATGTGGTGGTGCATTTTGGACCTTCTGGCATCCTGAGCAGCTCTTTGTCAGGTCCTCGATTTGCTGGTCGATCCCCGGCCACCACACATAAGCCCTAGCAAGGCTTTTCATTTTCACCCCTCCCAGATGGCCTTCGTGAAGCTCATTGAGCACTCTCTCCCTTAACTTGGGTGATATTACCACTCGGGATCCACACATCACTGTCCCCTGGCATACTGACAGCTGTTCTCTTCTGGATGAGAATGCTGGCAACAGTGAGCCGCCATGTGTTGGCCATCCCTTCACCGTCAAGTCATATACCCGAGACAGTGTCGGGTCATTTCGGGTCTCCTTCTCTATATCAGCGTTAGTTACAGGCAAGCGTTCAATTATAGTCGAATGAAATATTTCGGCAGGGTCCACTGCTGGTGCTTCCTCCGCAGTAGGCAGTGGCAGGCGTGATAGCCCATCAGCGTTTCCATGCTGTTTCGTGCCCTTATATTCTATTTCATATTGGTTCGCCCCTAGAAAAAGGGACCACCTTTGTAGCCGTTGCGCAGTCATCACCGGAACGCCCTTCTTTGGATTAAAGATGGAGACAAGTGGTTGGTGGTCAGTCAGCAAGGTGAACTTCTGCCCGTGCAGATAGTGGTTGAACTTTTTCACTCCCCACATTAGGCTGAGGGCCTCCCTGTCAATCTGGGCGTAGTTACACTCGGCTGAGGTTACTGATCATGACGCAAAGGCTATTGGCCTCTCTGAGTCGTCCGAGAATTTGTGCGACAGCGCCGCTCCAATGCCATAGGGTGATGCGTCACACGCCTACCGAATTGGTAGTGCTGGATTGAAATGAGCCAACACCTCTTTTGATGTGATCAATTCTTTGCTCTTCTGGAAAGCTCGTTTACATTCGTCATTCCACTTCCATGGTACCCCCGTTTGCAGTAGGGTGTTCAGTGGGTGTAGTACGGTAGACAAATTTGGCAAGAACTTATGGTAATAGTTCACCAGCCCGAGGAATGACCTCAGTTGTGACACATTTTCCGGTGCTGGAGCCTTGACTACTGCCTCAATCTTTTCAGGGGACTTATGTAACCCCTCTTCATCAATAACGTGGCCACAATACGAGATCTGCTTCTGGAAAAACTCGCATTTGTGGCGATTAGCTCGGAGCCCATATTCCTTCAATCTAGTGAGCACCTGCTCCAGGTTGGCGAGGTGATCACTGTCATTTTCGCCCGTGACCAGGATGTCGTCCAAATAACACTGGGTCCCTGGAATCCCTTGCAGGACTTGATCCATTGCCCTTTGCCAAATAGCCGGAGCTGATGCTACCCCGAACACCAGCCAGTTTTATTGGTAGAGACCTTTATGAGTGTTGATCGTGAGGTACTGTTTCGAGGCTTCTTCTACCTCCATTTGCAGGTACGCCTGGCCAGATAAATCTCAGTGAAGCGTTTCCCTCCAGATAGCGAGGCGAACATATCTTCAATCCGTGGAACCGGATATTGTACCGTGTGAAGGACTGGGTTCACTGTCACCTTAAAGTCCCCACAGACGCGAACCTTCTTTGGTTCCCCAGGCGTATTACTCAATGACCTCTTCATTACAGGAATGATGGGTGTAGCCCACTCGCTCCAGTCCACTTTGGACAGTACTCCTGAACATTCCAAACCTTCCAGCTCTGCTTTGACAGCTGGGCGGATCGCATAAGGCACCGGTCTGGCCTTAAAAACTTTGGGCTTGCATTTTCCTCTATTTTGATCATCGCTGTTATGCCTTTTAGTGTTCCGAGTTCCTCCTGGAACACTTCTTGTGCGTCAGTTAGCATTTTTGACAGTCGCCCAGGTGTGACGTCATCATCCTTTTTGGCATCTACAGCCAGTGCTTGTATAGAATGCCAATCTAGCTGTATCTTCCGGGTCCATTCACGTCCTAGTAGAGGTGGTCCTCCCTCTGGCAATACATATAGGTCCATTTTTGGTGTTTCCTTGCCGTTATATGTAACGTTCACCCTTATTTTTCCTTTGGGGTAGACTTTTTGCCCCGTGTACGTCTTCAAAACGATCTCTGTATCTCTCAAGGGTATATGTGAGAATAGCCACTTGTAGTCCCTTCGGTTTATGACTGTTAGGGCTGATCCTGTGTCCAATTCCATTTTCACTTGGACTCTGGCTATCTTGAGCGTGACCCAGATAGTTTGGTGATCCTCCATTTTGATCACATTATGTATATTCAGACAACCCAGCTCCTTGCTTGCGGAGTCTGTATCCCTTTTCTGTTCGTCCGAACTACTCTCCGTCACCTTATGTACCTTCTTGTACTTCTCCTGTGGAGATTTCTTGCTGCTGGTTTTCTTTTCCGACCTGCAGACTCTTGCTGTGTGTCCTACTTTTCCACACTGTCTGCACACTTGGTCCTTGAACCAGCAATCCTTATGGTCGTGTGTTGTTCTGCCGCAGCGATAGCACTTCACTGTTCCGTATGCCATTTCATTTGTGCCATATTCTTGCGGTCTCCGTTGTATCTCAGCCGCGCCCCGTGCTGCTGCTTCATGTGATACTGCAATGCTGAAAGCTTTGTCCAGCTTAAGATCCTTTTCTGATAGAAGCCGTTTCTGGGTTCCTTCACTTTGAAGCCCACACACAAACTTGTCCCTTAAGGTATCCACTAGTCCCGTTCCAAACTGGCAGTGTTTCGATAGCTTGCGCAGTTCCTTTAAATACTCAGCATTACTTTCGTCTTTATGCTGGTTCCTTTTGTGAAACTTAAATCTTTCTGCTGTCAGCAGCGGTGTGGGGTTTAAGTGGTCCTGTAGGATTGCCACTATGCTTTCAAAATCCTTTTCCACTGGCTTCTCTGGGGTTACTAGGTTTCGCAGTAAGCCATACGTTTTTGCACCCATGGAATTCAACAATACCAGTGCTTTCCTGGCATCTGGGACTTCATTCGCCTTGCAGTACACTTCTATGCGTTCTACATATGTCGCCCAATCTTCGACTTCATTGTCGAACGCTGTGATACTGCCACTCTTCGGCATCCCTGGGTGTGGTTAGACTGGCTAAAAATGGCGTCTCCCGCGCTCTCCCTTCTTCTCCGCTGGCTCAAAATGGCGTCTCCCGTGCTTTCCTTTCTTCCCGTGCTCTCCCTTCTTCTCCGCTGTGGCTAAAAAAAAAATGGTGTCTCCCTTCTTCTTCGCGGACGCTGCTCGGCCCTTGAACACTGGTTGCGATGTGCGCGTTTTCCTGCGCGCCTCTCTCGTTGACGCCGCTCAGTCCTGAACCCCGGCTGCGCCCTATGCGCTTTACCCTCTCTCGTTGACGCCGCTCGGTCTTCAACCCCGGCTGCGCCCTGTGCGCTTTACCCTCTCTCTTACCCCTTCAATGCTGCTCAGCCTTTTTCTGTGCCGTCGGTCGGCTCCAGCCGCCGCTGCCCGGGAAGGGTCTGCGCCGTACCTGCTGCCAGCCCGCTGCGCTGGATCGTCGCAACTGGAGAACCAAGCCCAGCTCTCCACAGCCTCCTTTGTGATGTTCAAGTACTCTCTGCATGGTCGACGCCCGCACTTCTGGACTCGGCCTTCCCATTTCACTGCTCTCCCGGAGCGAATCCCTGGGAGGTGATGCAGAGTTGCAGGTAGGTTTGAATCCAATCGCCGCCAATGTTGAATCCATGAATCTTGATGTATGGTGTCCTTCAATAAATAGACAGAGACTGCAGAGGAACAATCAACAGGTGTTTACTTGATGAGGGTTACTCTAAACTAACAGTACAGATCCCTACTCAGGGTTTATATACAGGTGTGGTCACTGCCGGTACTACAGTATACAGGAGCTGTCTAAAAGTAGTTCTCCACTTAAAGGTATATACACTACAAGAACCACTGGTTACAGGTAGACCCACCACTCACAGGTAGACCCACTGCTCACAGGTTGCCTCACTGCTCACAGCTAGAAGCAAAACTCACAGGTAGACTCACTGTTCACCGTTAGACCCACTGCTCACACACAGACCCACTGCTCACAGGTAGACCCACCACTCACAGGTAGACCCACTGCTCACAGGTAGACTCACTGCTCACCGGTAGACCCACTGCTCACAGGTAGACTCACTGCTCATAGGTAGATGCACTGCTCTCAGGTAGATCCACCGCTCACAGGTAGATGCACTGCTCACAAGTAGACCCACCGATCACAGGTAGACCCAGTGCTCACAGGGAGACCCACAGCTCACAAATAGAACCACCGCTCACAGGTAGATTCACTGCTCACAGGTAGCTCAATCCTCACAGGTACACACACTGCTCACAGGTTGACCCATTGCTCACAGGTTGCCTCACTGCTCACAGCTAGAAGCAAAACTCACAGGTAGACTCACTGTTCACCGTTAGACCCACTGCTCACACACAGACCCACTGCTCACAGGTAGACCCACCACTCACAGGTAGACCCACTGCTCACAGGTAGACTCACTGCTCACCAGTAGACCCACTGCTCACAGGTAGACTCACTGCTCACAGGTAGATGCACTGCTCTCAGGTAGACCCACTGCTCATAGGTAGATGCACTGCTCACAGGTAGACCCATCGATCACAGGTAGACCCACTGCTCACAGGTAGACCCACCGCTCACATTTAGACCCACTGCTCACAGGTAGACCCACTGCTCACAGGTAGACACACTTCTCACAGGTAGACCCACTGCTCACAGGCAGACTTAGTGCTCACAGGTAGACTCACTGCTCAAACGTAGATTCACTGCTCACAGGCATACACACTGCTCACTCGTAGACCCACTGCTCACAGGTAGGACCACTGCTCACAGGTAGACCCACTGCTCACAGGTAGACCCACAGCTCACAGGTAGACCCACTGCTCACAGGCAGACACACCTCTCACAGGTAGACCCACCGCTCACAGGTAGACCCACTGCTCAGATGTAGACCCGCTGCACACAGGTAGACTCACTGCTCACAGGTAGACCCAATGCTCACAGGTAGACCCAAAGCTCACAGTTAGAACCATTGCTCACAGGTAGACTAACCACTCACAGGTAGACCCACGGCTCACAGGTAGATCCACTGCTCACAGGTAGACTGAATCCTCACAGGTAGACCCACTGCTCACAGGTAGTCCCAACGTTCACAGGTAGACCCACTGTTCACAGGCAGACTCAGTGCTCACAGGTAGACCCACTGCTGAGAGGCAGACTCTGCGATCACAGGTAGACCCACCGATCACAGGTAGACCCACTGTTAACAGGTAGACCCTCTGCTCACAGGTAGACTCACTGCTCACATATTGAACTGCTGCTCGCAGCTAGAACCACTGCTCAGAGGTAGACCCACTGCTCACAGGTAGTCCCACTGCTCACAGGTAGACTCACTGCTCACAGGTAGACCCACTGCTCACAGGTAGACCCACTGCTCACAGGTAGTCCCGGTGCTCACATGTAGACTCACTGCTCATAGGTAGATCGACGGCTCACATGTAGACCCACGGCTCACAGGTAGACTCAGTTCTCTGTGGTGGACCCACTGCTCACGGGTAGACCTACTGCTCACATGTAGACTCAGTGCTCACAGGTAGACCCACTGCTCACAGGTAGACCGACTGCTCACAGGTAGACCCACCGGTCACAGGTAGACCCACTGCATACAGGTAGACACACTGCTCACAGTTAGACCCACTGCTCACAGGTAGACCCTCCGCTCCGAGGTAGACCCACTGCTCACAGGCAGACTTAGTGCTCACAGGTCGACTCACTGCTCAAAGGTAGATTCACTGCTCACAGGCATACACACTGCTCACAAGTAGACCACTGCTCACAGGTAGGACCAATGCTCACAGGTAGACCAACTGCTCACAGGAAGACCCACTGCTCACAGGTAGACCCACTGCTCACAGGTAGACACACTTCTCACAGGTAGACCCACTGCTCACAGGTAGACCCACTGCTCAGATGTAGACCCGCTGCACACAGGTAGACTCACTGCTCACAGGTAGAACCAATGCTCACAGATAGACCCAAAGCTCACAGTTAGGCCCATTGCTCACAGGTAGACTAAACACTCACAGGTAGACCCACCGCTCACAGGTAGATCCAATGCTCACAGGTAGACCGAATCCTCACAGGTAGACCCACTGCTCACAGGTAGATTCAGTGCTCACAGGTAGACCCACTGCTGAGAGGCAGACTCTGCGCTCACAGGTAGACGCACCGACCACAGGTAGACCCACTGCTGACAGGTAGACCCTCTACTCACAGGTAAAATTACTGCTCACATGTTGAACCACTGCTCGCAGCTAGAACCATTGCTCACAGGTAGACCCACTGTTCACAGGTCGACCCACTGCTCACAGGTCGACCCACTGCTCACAGGTAGACCCACTGCTCACAGGTAGACCCACTGCTCACAGGTAGTCCCACTACTCACAGGTAGACTCACTGCTCACAGGTAGACCCACTGCTCACAGGTAGATCCACTGCTCACAGGTATACTCAGTGCTCACAGGTAGACCCACTGCTCACTGGTTGACCCACTGCTCACAGGTCTACTCACTGCTCACAGGTAGATCCACGGCTCACAGGTAGACCCACGGCTCACAGGTAGACTCAGTTCTCTTTGGTAGACCCACTGCTCACAGGTAGACCCACTGCTCACAGGTAGTCCCACTGCTCACAGGTAGACTCACTGCTCACAGGTAGACCCACTGCTCACAGGTAGACCAACTGCTCAAAGGTAGACTCACTGCTCACTGGTTGATCCACTGCTCACAGGTCTATTCACTGCTCACAGGTAGATCCACGGCTCACAGGTAGACCCACGGCTCACAGGTAGACTCCGTTCTCTGTGGTAGACCCACTGATCACAAGTAGACCCACCGCTCACAAGTAGGCTCACTGCTCACATGTTGACTCAGTGTTCACAGGTAGACCCACTGCTCAAAGGTAGATGACAGCTCACAGGTAGGCCCACCGCTCACAGGTAGATTCACTGCTCACAGGTAGACACACTGCTCACAGGTAGACCCGCTGCTCACAGCCAGTCCCATTACTCACAGGTAGGCGAACAGCTCACAGGTGGACCCACTTCTCACAGGTAGACCCACTGCTCACAGGCAGACCCAATGCTCACTGGTAGACCCACTGCACACAGTTAGAACCAACTCTCACAGGTTGACCCACCGGTCACAGGTAGACCCACTGTTCACAGGCAGACTCAGTGCTCACAGTTAGACACAGTCCTCACAGGTAGACCGACTGTACACAGGTAGACACACTGCTCACAGGTAGACACACCGCTCACAGGTAGACTCACCACTCACTGGTAGACCCACTGCTCACAGCTAGACTCACTGCTCACAGGTAGACTCACTGCTCAAAGGTAGACCCACTGCTCACAGGTAGACACACTGCTCACAGGTAGACTCAGTGCTCACAGGTAGACCCACTGCTCACTGGTTGACCCACTGCTCACAGGTCTACTCACTGCTCACAGGTAGATCCACGGCTCACAGGTAGACCCACGGCTCACAGGTAGACTCAGTTCTCTTTGGTAGACCCACTGATCGCAGGTAGACCCACTGCTCACAGGTAGACCCAATGCTCACAGGTAGACCCACTGCTCACAGGTAGTCCCACTGCTCACAGGTAGACTCACTCCTCACAGGAAGACCCACTTCTCACAGGTAGACCCACTGCTCACAGGCAGACCCAATGCTCACTGGTAGACCCACTGCACACAGTTAGAACCAACTCTCACAGGTTGACCCACCGGTCACAGGTAGACCCACTGTTCACAGGCAGACTCAGTGCTCACAGTTAGACACAGTCCTCACAGGTAGACCTACTGTACACAGGTAGACACAGTGCTCACAGGTAGACACACCGCTCACAGGTAGACTCACCACTCACTGGTAGACCCACTGCTCACAGGTAGACTCACTGCTCACAGGTAGACCCACTGCTCACAGCTAGACCCATTGCTCACAGGTAGACTCACTGCTCACAGGTAGACCCACTGCTCACCAGCAGACCCAATGCTCACAGGTAGACACACTGCTCTCAGTAGACCCACCGCTCACAGGAAGAGCCATTGCTCACAGGTAGATCTGAAGCTCACAGTTATAATCATTACTCACAGGTGGACCCACTGCTCACAGGTAGAACCACTGCTCACAGATAGACTCACTGCTCACAGGTAGACCCACCACTCACAGCTAGACCCATTGCTCACAGGTAGACTCACTGCTCACTGGTAGATCCACGGCTCACAGATAGACCCATTACTCACAGGTAGACTCACTGCTCACATGTAGACTCAGTGCTCACAGGTAGACCCACTGCTCACAGGTAGACCCACCGCTCACAAGAAGAACCACTGCTCACAAGCAGATACACTGCTCACAGGTAGATCCACGGCTCACAGGTAGACCCATTACTCACAGGTAGACCCACTGCTCACAGGTGGATCCACTGCTCACAGATAGACTCACTGCTCACAGATAGACCCACTGCTCACAGCTAGACCCATTGCTAACTGGTAGACTCAGGGCTCACAGGTAGACCCATAGCTCATAGGTAGGCCCACTGCTCAGCGGTTGACACACTGCTCACAGCTAGATCCACGGCTCACAGGTAGACCCATTACTCACAGGTAGACCCACTGCTCACAGGTGGACCCACTGCTCACAGGAAGACCCACTGCTCACCAGCAGACCCAACGCTCACAGGTAGACACACTGCTCTCAGTGGACCCACCGCTCACAGGAAGAGCCATTGCTCACAGGTAGATCTGAAGCTCACAGTTATAATCATTATTCACAGGTGGACCCACTGCTCACAGGTAGACCTGCTGCTCACAGGGAGACTCAATGCTCACAGTTTGACCCACTGCTCGCAGCTAGAACATTTGCTCACAGGTAGACCCACTGCTCACAGTTGGACCCACTGCTCACAGATAGACCCACTGCTCACAGGTAGACCCACTGCTCACAGGTAGAAACACTGCTCACAGATAGACTCACTGCTCACAGATAGACCCACTGCTCACAGCTAGACCCATTGCTCACTGGTAGACTCAGTGCTCACAGGTAGACCCATTGCTCATAGGTAGGCCCACTGCTCACCGGTTGACACACTGCTCACAGGTAGATCCACGGCTCACAGGTGGACCCACTGCTCACAGGTAGACCCACTGCTCACAGGTAGATCCACTGCTCACAGGTAGACCCACTGCTCACATGTAGACTCAGTGCTCACCGGTAGACCCACTGCTCACAGGTAGACACAATGCTCACAGGAAGACTTACTGCTCACAGGTAGGCCCACTGCTCACAAGTAGACTCAGTGCTCACAGGTAGACCCACTGCTCGCAGCTAGAACATTTGCTCACAGGTAGACCCACTGCTCACAGTTCGACCCACTGCTCACAGTTATACCCACTGCTCAATGGTAGACCCACTGCTCACAGGTAGAACTACTGCTCACAGATAGACTCACTGCTCACAGGTAGACCCACTGCTCACAGCTGGACCCATTGCTCACAGGTAGACTCACTGCTCACTGGTAGATCCACGGCTCACAGATAGACCCATTACTCACAGGTAGACTCACTGCTCACATGTAGACTCAGTGCTCACAGGTAGACCCACTGCTCACAGGTAGACCCACCGCTCACAGGAAGAACCACTGCTCACAAGTAGATACACTGCTCACAGGTAGATCCATGGCTCACAGGTAGACCCATTACTCACAGGGAGACCCACTGCTCACAGGTGGATCCACTGCTCACAGATAGACTCACTGCTCACAGATAGACCCACTGCTCACAGCTAGACCCATTGCTTACTGGTAGACTCAGGGCTCACAGGTAGACCCATAGCTCACAGGTAGGCCCACTGCTCAGCGGTTGACACACTGCTCACAGCTAGATCCACGGCTCACAGGTAGACCCATTACTCACAGGTAGACCCACTGCTCACAGGTGGACCCACTGCTCACAGGTAGACCCACTACTCACCAGCAGACCCAACGCTCACAGGTAGACACACTGCTCTCAGTGGACCCACCGCTCACAGGAAATGCCATTGCTCACAGGTAGATCTGAAGCTCACAGTTATAATCATTACTCACAGGTGGACCCACTGATCACAGGTAGACCTACTGCTCACAGGGAGACTCAATGCTCACAGGTTGACCCACTGCTCGCAGCTAGAACATTTGCTCACAGGTAGACCCACTGCTCACAGTTCGACCCACTGCTCACAGATAGACCCACTGCTCACAGGTAGACCCACTGCTCACAGGTAGAAACACTGCTCACAGATAGACTCACTGCTCACAGATAGACCCACTGCTCACAGCTAGACCCATTGCTCACTGGTAGACTCAGTGCTCACATGTAGACTCAGTGCTCACAGGTAGACCCACTGCTCACAGGTAGACCCACCGCTCACAGGAAGAACCACTGCTCACAAGTAGATACACTGCTCACAGGTAGATCCACGGCTCACAGGTAGACCCATTACTCACAGGTAGACCCACTGCTCACAGGTGGATCCAATGCTCACAGATAGACTCACTGCTCACAGATAGACCCACTGCTCACAGCTAGACCCATTGCTTACTGGTAGACTCAGGGCTCACAGGTAGATACATAGCTCACAGGTAGGCCCACTGCTCAGCGGTTGACACACTGCTCAAAGCTAGCTCCACGGCTCACAGGTAGACCCATTACTCACAGGTAGACCCATTGCTCACAGGTAGACCCACTGCTCACATGTAGAATCAGTGCTCACAGGTAGACCCACTTCTCACAGGTAGACCAACTGCTCACAGGTAGACTCACTGCTCACTGGTAGACTCAGTGCTCGCAGGTAGACCCACTGCTCACAGGTAGACCCACCGCTCACAGGTAGACTCAATGCTCACATGTAGACCCACCACTCACAGGAAGAACCACTGCTCACAAGTAGATACACTGCTCTCTGGTAGAGCCGCTGCTCGCAGGCAGTCCCATTACTCACAGGTAAACCCACTGCTCACAGGTGGCACACTGCTCACAGGTAGACCCACTGCTCACAGGTAGTCCCACTGCTTACAGGTAGACTCACTGCTCACAGGTAGACCCACTGCTCGCAGCTAGAACATTTGCTCACAGGTAGACCCACTGCTCACAGTTCGAGCCACTGCTCACAGTTATACCCACTGCTCACAGGTAGACCCACTGCTCACAGGTAGACCCACTGCTCACAGCTAGACCCATTGCTCACTGGCAGACGCAGGGCTCACAGGTAGACCCATAGCTCACAGGTAGGCCCACTGCTCAGCGGTTGACACACTGCTCACAGCTAGATCCACGGCTCACAGGTAGACCCATTACTCACAGGTAGACCCACTGCTCACAGGTGGACCCACTGCTCACAGGTAGACCCACTGCTCACCAGCAGACCCAACGCTCACAGGTAGACACACTGCTCTCAGTGGACCCACCGCTCACAGGAAGAGCCATTGCTCACAGGTAGATCTGAAGCTCACAGTTATAATCATTACTCACAGTTGGACCCACTGCTCACAGGTAGACCTACTGCTCACAGGGAGACTCAATGCTCACAGGTTGACCCACTGCTCGCAGCTAGAACATTTGCTCACAGGTAGAGCCACTGCTCAGAGTTCGACCCACTGCTCACAGATAGACCCACTGCTCACAGGTAGACCCACTGCTTATAGGGAGAAACACTGCTCACAGATAGACTCACTGCTCACAGATAGACCCACTGCTCACAGCTAGACCCATTGCTCACTGGTAGACTCAGTGCTCACAGGTAGACCCATTGCTCACAGGTAGGCCCACTGCTCACCGGTTGACACACTGCTCACAGGTAGATCCACGGCTCACAGGTGGACCCACTGCTCACAGGTAGACACACTGCTCACAGGTAGACCCACTGCTCACAGGTAGACCCACTGCTCACATGTAGACTCAGTGCTCACCGGTAGACCCACTGCTCACAGGTAGACACAATGCTCACAGGAAGACTTACTGCTCACAGGTAGACCCACTGCTCACAGGTAGACTCAGTGCTCATAGGTAGACCCACTGCTCGCAGCTAGAACATTTGCTCACAGGTAGACCCACTGCTCACAGTTCGACACACTGCTCACAGTTATACCCACTGCTCAAAGGTAGACCCACTGCTCACAGGTAGTACCGCTGCTCACAGATAGACTCACTGCTCACAGGTAGACCCACTGCTCACAGCTAGACCAATTGCTCACAGGTAGACTCACTGCTCACTGGTAGAACCACTGCTCACAGATAGACTCACTGCTCACAGGTAGACCCACTGCTCACAGCTAGACCCATTGCTCACAGGTAGACTCACTGCTCACTGGTAGATCCACGGCTCACAGATAGACCCATTACTCACAGGTAGACTCACTGCTCACATGTAGACTCAGTGCTCACAGGTAGACCCACTGCTCACAGGTAGACCCACTGCTCACAGGTGGATCCACTGCTCACAGATAGACTCACTGCTCACAGATAGACTCACTGCTCACAGCTAGACCCATTGCTTACTGGTAGACTCAGGGCTCACAGGTAGACCCATAGCTCACAGGTAGGCCCACTGCTCAGCGGTTGACACACTGCTCACAGCTAGATCCACGCCTCACAGGTAGACCCATTACTCACAGGTAGACCCATTGCTCACAGGTAGACCCACTGCTCACATGTAGAGTCAGTGCTCACAGGTAGACCCACTTCTTACAGGTAGACACAATGCTCACAGGAAGACTTACTGCTCATAGGTAGACCCACTGCTCACAGGTAGACTCACTGCTCACTGGTAGACTCAGTGCTCGCAGGTAGACCCACTGCTCACAGGTAGACCCACCGCTCACAGGTAGACTCAATGCTCACATGTAGACCCACCACTCACAGGAAGAACCACTGCTCACAAGTAGATACACTGCTCACTGGTAGAGCCGCTGCTCGCAGGTAGTCCCATTACTCACAGGTAGAACCAATGCTCACAGGTGGCACACTGCTCACAGGTAGACCCACTGCTCACAGGTAGTCCCACTGCTTACAGGTAGACTCACTGCTCACAGGTAGACCCACTGCTCGCAGCTAGAACATTTGCTCACAGGTAGACCCACTGCTCACAGTTCGAGCCACTGCTCACAGTTATACCCACTGCTCACAGGTAGACCCACTGCTCACAGGTAGAACCACTGCTCACAGATAGACTCACTGCTCACAGGTAGACCCACTGCTCACAGCTAGACCCATTGCTCACAGGTAGACTCACTGCTCACAGGTAGATCCACGGCTCACAGGTAGACCCATTACTCACAGGTAGACCCACTGCTCACAGGTGGACCCACTGCTCACAGGTAGACCCACTGCTCACCAGCAGACCCAACGCTCACAGGTAGACACACTGCTCTCAGTAGACCCACCGCTCACAGGAAGAGCCATTGCTCACAGGTAGATCTGAAGCTCACAGTTATAATCATTACTCACAGGTGGACCCACTGCTCACATGTAGCCCTACTGCTCACAGGGTGACTCAATGCTCACCGGTTGACCCAGTGCCCGCAGCTAGAACATTTGCTCACAGGTAGACCCACTGCTCACAGTTCGACACACTGCTAACAGATAGACCCACTGCTCACAGGTAGAAACACTGCTCACAGATAGACTCACTGCTCACAGATAGACCCACTGCTCACAGCTAGACCCATTGCTCACTGGTAGACTCAGTGCTCACAGGTAGGCCCATTGCTCACAGGTAGGCCCACTGATCACCGGTTGACACACTGCTAACAGGTAGATCCACGGCTCACATGTGCACCCACTGCTCACAGGTAGAACCACTGCTCACAGGTAGACCCACTGCTCACAGGTAGACCTTCTGCTCACATGTAGACTCAGTGCTCACAGGTAGGCCCACTGCTGACAGGTAGACACAATGCTCACAGGAAGACTTACTGCTCACAGGTAGACCCACTGCTCACAGGTAGACTCACTGCTCACTGGTAGACTCAGTGCTCACAGGTAGACCCACTGCTCACATGTAGACCCACTGCTCACAGGAAGGGCCACTGCTCCCAGGTAGATCTGCTGCTCACAGGTACACTCACTGCTCACAGGTAGACTAACCGCTCACAGGTAGACACACCATTATCAAGAAGCCCCACTGCTCACAGGTAGACCTACTGCTCACAGGTAGACGCACTGCTCACTGGTTGACCCACTGCTCGCAAATAGAACATTTGCTCACAGGTAGACCCACTGCTCACAGTTCGACCCACTGCTCACAGTTAGACCCACTGCTCACAGGTAGATCCACTGCTCACAGGTAGAACCACTGCTCACAGATAGACTCACTGCTCACCGGTAGACCCACTGCTCACAGCTAGACCCATTGCTCACAGGTAGAATCACTGCTCACAGGTAGATCCACGGCTCACAGGTAGACCCATTACTCACAGGTAGACGCACTGCTCACAGGTGGATCCACTGCTCACAGGTAGACCCACTGCTCACCAGCAGACCCAACGCTCACAGGTAGACACACTGCTCTCAGTAGACCCACCGCTCACAGGAAGAGCCATTGCTCACAGGTAGATCTGCTGCTCACAGTTATACTCATTACTCACAGGTGGACCCACTGCTCACAGGTAAACCTACTGCTCACAGGCAGACTCAACGCTCACAGGTTGACCCACTGCTCGCAGCTAGAACATTTACTCGCAGGTAGACCCACTGATCACAGTTCGACCCACTGCTCACAGATAGACCCACTGCTCACAGGTAGTCCCACTGCTCACAGGTAGAAACACTGCTCACAGATAGACTCACTGCTCACAGGTAGACCCACTGCTCACAGTTCGACCCACTGCTCACACTTATGCCCACTGCTCACAGGTAGACCCACTGCTCAGAGGTAGAACCACTGCTCACAGATAGACTCACTGCTCACAGGTAGACCCACTGCTCACAGCTAGACCCATTGCTCACAGGTAGAATCACTGCTCACAGGTAGATCCACGGCTCACAGGTAGACCCATTACTCACAGGTAGACCCACTGCTCACAGGTGGATCCACTGCTCACAGGTAGACCCACTGCTCACCAGCAGACCCAACGCTCACAGGTAGACACACTGCTCTCAGTAGGCCCACCGCTCACAGGAAGAGCCATTGCTCACAGGTAGATCTGCTGCTCACAGTTATACTCATTACTCACAGGTGGACCCACTGCTCACAGGTAAACCTACTGCTCAAAGGCAGACTCAATGCTCACAGGTTGACCCACTGCTCGCAGCTAGAACATTTGCTCGCAGGTAGACCCACTGCTCACAGTTCGACCCTCTGCTCACAGATAAACCCACTGCTCACAGGTAGACCCACTGCTCACAGGTAGAAACACTGCTCACAGATAGACTCACTGCTCACAGGTAGACCCACTGCTCACAGCTAGACCCATTGCTTACTGGTAGACTCAGGGCTCACAGGTAGACCCATTGCTCACAGGTAGGCCCACTGCTCACCGGTTGACACACTGCTCACAGGTAGATCCACGGCTCACAGGTAGACCCATTACTCACAGGTAGACCCATTGCTCACAGGTGGACCCACTGCTCACAGGTAGACCCACTGCTCAAAAGTAAACCCACTGCTCACAGGTAGACCCACTGCTCACATGTAGAGTCAGTGCTCACAGGTAGACCCACTTCTCACAGGTAGACACAATGCTCACAGGAAGACTTACTGCTCACAGGTAGACCCACTGCTCACAGGTAGACTCACTGCTCACTGGTAGACTCAGTGCTCGCAGGTAGACCCACTGCTCACAGGTAGACCCACCGCTCACAGGTAGACTCAATGCTGACATGTAGACCCACCACTCACAGGAAGAACCACTGCTCACAAGTAGGTACACTGCTCACTGGTAGAGCCGCTGCTCGCAGGCAGTCCCATTACTCACAGGTAAACCCACTGCTCACAGGTGGCACACTGCTCACAGGTAGACCCACTGCTCACAGGTAGTCCCACTGCTTACAGGTAGACTCACTGCTCACAGGTAGACCCACTGCTCACAGGTAGACTCAGTGCTCACAGGTAGACCCACTGCTCGCAGCTAGAACATTTGCTCACAGGTAGACCCACTGCTCACAGTTCAACCCACTGCTCACAGTTATACCCACTGCTCACAGGTAGACCCACTGCTCACAGGTAGAACCACTGCTCACAGCTAGACCCATTGCTCACAGGTAGACTCACTGCTCACAGGTAGATCCACGGCTCACATGTAGACCCATTACTCACAGGTAGACCCACTGCTCACAGGTGGACCCACTGCTCACAGGTAGACCCACTGCTCACCAGCAGACCCAACGCTCACAGGTAGACACACTGCTCTCAGATAGACTCACTGCTCACAGGTAGACCCACTGCTCACAGCTAGACCCATTGCTCACAGGTAGACTCACTGCTCACTGGTAGATCCACGGCTCACAGATAGACCCATTACTCACAGGTAGACTCACTGCTCACATGTAGACTCAGTGCTCACAGGTAGACCCACTGCTCACAGGTAGACCCACCGCTCACAGGAAGAACCACTGCTCACAAGTAGATACACTGCTCACAGGTAGATCCACGGCTCACAGGCAGACCCATTACTCACAGGTAGACCCACTGCTCACAGGTGGATCCACTGCTCACAGATAGACTCACTGCTCACAGATAGACCCACTGCTCACAGCTGGACCCATTGCTTACTGGTAGACTCAGGGCTCACAGGTAGACCCATAGCTCACAGGTAGGCCCACTGCTCAGCGGTTGACACACTGCTCACAGCTAGATCCACGGCTCACAGGTAGACCCATTACTCACAGGTAGACCCATTGCTCACAGGTAGACCCACTGCTCACATGTAGAGTCAGTGCCCACAGGTAGACCCACTTCTTACAGGTAGACACAATGCTCACAGGAAGACTTACTGCTCACAGGTAGACCCACTGCTCACAGGTAGACTCACTGCTCACTGGTAGACTCAGTGCTCGCAGGTAGACCCACTGCTCACAGGTAGACCCACCGCTCACAGGTAGACTCAATGCTCCCATGTAGACCCACCACTCACAGGAAGAACCACGGCTCACAAGTAGATACACTGCTCACTCGTAGAGCCGCTGCTCGCAGGTAGTCCCATTACTCACAGGTAAACCCACTGCTCACAGGTGGCACACTGCTCACAGGTAGACCCACTGCTCACAGGTAGTCCCACTGCTTACAGGTAGACCCACTGCTCGCAGCTAGAACATTTGCTCACAGGTAGACCCACTGCTCACAGTTATACCCACTGCTCACAGGTAGACCCACTGCTCACAGGTAGAACCACTGCTCACAGATAGACTCACTGCTCACAGGTAGACCCACTGCTCACAGCTAGACCCATTGCTCACAGGTAGACTCACTGCTCACAGGTAGATCCACGGCTCACAGGTAGACCCATTACTCACAGGTAGACCCACTGCTCACAGGTGGACCCACTGCTCACAGGTAGACCCACTGCTCACCAGCAGACCCAATGCTCACAGGTAGACACACTGCTCTCAGTAGACCCACCACTCACAGGAGGAGCCATTGCTCACAGGTGGATCTGAAGCTCACAGTTATAATCATTACTCACAGGTGGACCCACTGCTCACATGTAGGCCTACTGCTCACAGAGTGACTCAATGCTCACCGGTTGACCCAGTGCCCGCAGCTAGAACATTTGCTCACAGGTAGACCCACTGCTCACAGTTCGACACACTGCTAACAGATAGACCCACTGCTCACAGGTAGACCCACTGCTCACAGGTAGAAACACTGCTCACAGATAGACTCACTGCTCACAAATAGACCCACTGCTCACAGCTAGACCCATTGGTCACTGGTAGACTCAGTGCTCACAGGTAGACCCATTGCTCACAGGTAGGCCCACTGCTCACAGGTAGACACAATGCTCACAGGAAGACTTACTGCTCACAGGTAGACCCACTGCTCACAGGTAGACTCACTGCTCACTGGTAGACTCAGTGCTCACAGGTAGACCCACTGCTCACAGGTAGACCCACTGCTCACAGGAAGGGCCACTGCTCCCAGGTAGATCTGCTGCTCACAGGTACACTCGCTGCTCACAGGTAGACTAACCGCTCACAGGTAGACACACCATTATCAGGAAGCCCCACTGCTCACAGGTAGACCTACTGCTCACAGGTAGACGCACTGCTCACTGGTTGACCCACTGCTCGCAACTAGAACATTTGCTGACAGGTAGACCCACTGCTCACAGTTCGACCCACTGCTCACAGTTAGACCCACTGCTCACAGGTAGACCCACTGCTCACAGGTAGAAAGACTGCTCACAGATTGACTCTCTGCTCACAGGTAGACCCACTGCTCACAGCTAGACCCATTGCTCACAGGTAGTCTCACTGCTCACAGGTAGATCCACGGCTCACAGGTAGACCCATTACTCTCAGGTAGACCCACTGCTCACAGGTGGATCCACTGCTCACAGGTAGTTCCACTGCTCACCAGCAGACCCAATGCTCACAGGTAGACACACTGCTCTCAGTAGACCCACCGCTCACAGGAAGAGCCATTGCTCACAGGTAGATCTGCTGCTCACAGTTATACTCATTACTCACAGGTGGAACCACTGCTCACAGGTAGACTCAATGCTCACAGGTTGACCCACTGCTCGCAGCTAGAACATTTGCTCACAGGTAGACCCACTGCTCACAGTTCGACCCACTGCTCACAGATAGACCCACTGCTCACAGGTAGACCCACTGCTCACAGGTAGAAACACTGCTCACAGATAGACTCACTGCTCACAGATAGACCCACTGCTCACAGCTAGACCCAATGCTCACTGGTAGACTCAGTGCTCACAGGTAGACCCATTGCTCACAGGTAGGCCCACTGCTCACCGGTTGACTCACTGCTCACAGGTAGATCCACGGCTCACAGGTGGACCCACTGCTCACATGTAGACTCAGTGCTCACAGGTAGACCCACTGCTCACAGGTAGACACAATGCTCACAGGAAGACTTACTGCTCACACGTAGACCCACTGCTCACAGGTAGACCCACTGCTCACTGGTAGACTCAGTGCTCACAGGTAGACCCACCGCTCACAGGTAGTCTCAATGCTCACATGTAGACCCACCACTCACAGGAAGAACCACTGCTCACAAGTAGATACACTGCTCACTGGTAGAGCCGCTGCTCGCAGGCAGTCCCATTACTCACAGGTAAACCCACTGCTCACAGGTGGCACACTGCTCACAGGTAGACCCACTGCTCACAGGTAGACCCACTGCTCACAGGTAGTCCCACTGCTTACAGGTAGACTCACTGCTCACAAGTAGACCCACTGCTCACAGGTAGACCCACTGCTCACAGGTAGACCCACTGCTCACTGGTTGAACCATTGCTCACAGGTCTACTCACTGCTCACAGTTAGATCCACGGCTCACAGGTAGACCCACGGCTCACAGGTAGACTCAGTTCTCTTTGGTAGACCCACTGATCACAGGTAGACCCACTGCTCACAGGTAGACCCGCTGCTCACAGGTAGACCCACTGCTCACAGGTAGTCCCACTGCTCACAGGTATACTCACTGCTCACACCTAGAACCACTGCTCACAGGTAGACCCACTGCTCACAGGTAGACTCACTGCTCACTGGTTGATCCACTGCTCACAGGTCTATTCACTGCTCAGAGGTAGATCCACGGCTCACAGGTAGGCCCACGGCTCACAGGTAGACTCCGTTCTCTGTGGTAGAGCCACTGATCACAAGTAGACCCACCGCTCACAAGTAGACTCACTGCTCACAGGTAGACCCACTGCTCACAGGTAGACTCACTGCTCACATGTAGACCCAGTGTTCACAGCTAGACCCACTGCTCAAAGGTAGACCGACTGCTCACAGGTTGGCCCACTGCTCACAGGTAGATTCACTGCTCACAGGTAGACCCACTGCTCACAGGTGGACCCGCTGCTCACAGCCAGTCCCATTACTCGCAGGTAGGCGCACAGCTCACAGGTGGACCCACTTCTCACAGGTAGACCCACTGCTCACAGGCAGACCCAACGCTCACTGGTAGACCCACTGCTCACAGTTAGACCCAACTCTCACAGGTTGACCCACCGGTCACAGGTAGACCCACTGTTCACAGGTAGACTCAGTGCTCACAGTTAGACACAGTCCTCAATGGTAGACCCACTGTACACAGGTAGACACAGTGCTCACATGTAGACACACCGCTCACAGGTAGACTCACCACTCACTGGTAGACCCACTGCTCACAGGTAGACTCACTGCTCACAGCTAGAAGGACAGCTCACAGGTAGACTCACTGCTCACAGGTAGACACACTGCACACAGGTAGACCCAAAGCTCTCATTTAGGCCCTCTGCTCACAGGTAGACTAAACGCTCACAGGTAGACCCACCGCTCACAGGTAGACACACAGCCCACAGGTAGAACCAATGCTCGCAGGTAGACCCACTGTTCACAGGCAGACTCAGTGCTCACAGGTCGACCCCCTGCTCATAGGCAGACACAGCGCTCACAGGTAGACCCACCGCTCACAGGTAGACCCACTGCTGACAGCTAGACCCTCTGTTCACAGTTAGACTCACTGCTCACAAGTTGACTCAATGCTCACATGTAGAACCACCACTCACAGGAAGAACCATTGCTCACAAGTAGATACACTGCTCACTGGTAGAGCCGCTGCTCGCAGGCAGTCCCATTACTCACAGGTAAACCCACTGCTCACAGGTGGCACACTGCTCACAGGTAGACCCACTGCTCACAGGTAGACCCACTGCTCACAGGTAGTCCCACTGCTTACAGGTAGACTCACTGCTCACAGGTAGACCCACTGCTCACAGGTAGACCCACTGCTCACAGTTAGATTCAGTGCTCACAGGTAGACCCACTGCTCGCAGCTAGAACATTTGCTCACAGGTAGACCCACTGCTCACAGTTCGACCCACTGCTCACAGTTAGACCCACTGCTCACAGGTTCACCCACTGCTCACAGGTAGAACCACTGCTCACAGATAGACTCACTGCTCAAATGTAGACCCACTGCTCACAGCTAGACCCATTACTCACAGGTAGACCCACTGCTCACCAGCAGACCCAACGCTCACAGGTAGAGCCACTGCTCTCAGTAGACCCACCGCTCACAGGAAGAGCCATTGCTCACAGGTAGATCTGAAGCTCACAGTTATACTCATTACTCACAGGTGGGCCCACTGCTCACATGTAGACTCAGTGCTCACAGGTAGACCCACTGCTCACAGGTAGACACAATGCTCACAGGAAGACTTACTGCTCACAGGTAGACCCACTGCTCACAGGTAGGCTCACTGCTCACTGGTAGACTCAGTGCTCACATGTAGACCCACCACTCACAGGAAGAACCACTGCTCAGAAGTAGATACACTGCTCACTGGTAGAGCCGCTGCTCGCAGGCAGTCCCATTACTCACAGGTAAACCCACTGTTCACAGGTGGCACACTGCTCACAGGTAGACCCACTGCTCACAGGTAGACCCACTGCTCACAGGTAGTCCCACTGCTTACAGGTAGACTCACTGCTCACAGGTAGACCCACTGCTCACAGGTAGACCCACTGCTCACAGGTAGACTCAGTGCTCACAGGTAGACCCGCGGCTCACAGGTAGACTCAGTTCTCTTTGGTAGACCCACTGATCACAGGTAGACCCACTGCTCACAGGTAGACCCACTGCTCACAGGTAGACTCACTGCTCACTGGTTGATCCACTGCTCACAGGTCTATTCACTGCTCAGAGGGAGATCCACGGCTCACAGGTAGGCCCACGGCTCACAGGTAGACTCCGTTCTCTGTGGTAGAGCCACTGATCACAAGTAGACCCACCGCTCACAAGTAGACTCACTGCTCACAGGTAGACCCACTGCTCACAGGTAGACTCACTGCTCACATGTAGACCCAGTGTTCACAGGTAGACCCACTGCTCAAAGGTAGAACGACTGCTCACAGGTAGGCCCACTGCTCACAGGTAGATTCACTGCTCACAGGTAGACCCACTGCTCACAGGTAGACCCGCTGCTCACAGCCAGTCCCATTACTCGCAGGTAGGCGCACAGCTCACAGGTGGACCCACTTCTCACAGGTAGTCCCACTGCTCACAGGCAGACCCAACGCTCACTGGTAGACCCACTGCTCACAGTTAGACCCAACTCTCACAGGTTGACCCACCGGTCACAGGTAGACCCACTGTTCACAGGCAGACTCAGTGCTCATAGTTAGACACAGTCCGCACTGGTAGACCCACTGTACACAGGTAGACACAGTGCTCACAGGTAGACACACCGCTCACAGGTAGACTCACCACTCACTGGTAGACCCACTGCTCACAGGTAGACTCACTGCTCACAGCTAGAAGGACAGCTCACAGGTAGACTCACTGCTCACAGGTAGACCCAAAGCTCACAGCTAGACCCACTGCTCACAGGTAGACTCACTGCTCACAGGTAGACACACTGCACACAGGTAGACCCAAAGCTCATATTTAGGCCCTCTGCTCACAGGTAGACTAACCGCTCACAGGTAGACCCACCGCTCACAGGTAGACCCACAGCCCACAGGTAGACCCAATGCTCGCAGGTAGGCCCACTGTTCTCAGGCAGACTCAGTGCTCACAGGTCGACCCCCTGCTCACAGGCAGACACAGCGCTCAGTTAAATCCACGGCTCACAGGTAGACCCATTACTCACAGGTCGACCCACTGCTCACAGGTGGACCCCTGCTCAGAGGTAGAACCACTGCTCACTGGTAGAACCAACGCGCACAGGTAGCCCCACTGCTCTCAGGTAGACCCAACTCTCACAGGTTGATCCACCGGTCACACTAGACCCACTGTTCACAGGTAGACCCACTGCTCACAGGTAGACCCACTGCTCACAGGTAGACTCAGTGCTCACAGGTAGACCCATTGCTCACAGGTAGACTCACTGCTCACACATAGACCCAGTGCTCACAGGTAGACCGACTGCTCACACGTAGACGCACCGCTCACAGGTAGAACCACTGCTCACAATTAGGCCCACTGCTCACAGGTAGACCCGCTGCTTGCAGGAAGTCCCATTACTCACAGATAGACCCACTGCTCACGGGTGGCCCACTGCTCACATGTAGACCCACTGCTCACAGGTAGACCCACTGCTCACAGGAAGAGCCAATGCTCCCAGGTAGATCTGCCGCTCACAGGTAGACTCACTGCTCACAGGTACACTAACCGCTCACAGGTAGACGCACTGCTCACAGGTTGACCCACTGCTCGCAGCTAGAACATTTGCTCACAGGTAGACCCACTGCTCACAGTTCAACCCACTGCTCACAGTTAGACCCACTGCTCACAGGTAGACCCACTGCTCACAGGTGGACCCAATGCTCACAGGTAGACCCACTGCTCACCAGCAGACCGAACGCTCACAGGTAGACCCACTCCTCTCATGTAGACCCACCGCTCACAGGAAGAGCCATTGCTCACAGTTAGATCTGCTGCTCACAGTTATACTCATTGCTCACAGGTGGACCCACTGCTCACAGGTAGACCTACTGCTCACAGGCAGACTCAATGCTCACAGGTAGACCCACTGCTCACAGGTAGACCCAACGCTCACAGGTATACCCACTGCTCACAGGTAGTGCCACCATTCACAGGTAGTCTCACTGCTCACAGGGAGACCCACTGGTCACAGGTAGACTCACTGCTCACAGGTAGACCCAACATGCACAGGTAGACCCTCTACTCACAGGTAGACCCACTGCTCACAGGTAGACCCACTGCTCACTGGTAGACCCACTGCTCACAGGTAGACCCACTGCTCACAGGTTGAACCTGTACTCACAGGTAGACCCACTGCTCACAGGAAGACCCACAGCTCACAGGTAGACACAAAGCTCACAGGTAGAACCACTGATCACAGGTAGGCCCACTATTCACATGTAGACCCACTGCTCACAGGTTGACCCTGTACTCACAGGTAGACCCACTGCTCACAGGAAGACCCACAGCTCACAGGTAGAACCACTGATCACAGGTAGACCCACTATTCACAAGTAGACCCACTGCTCACATGTAGACCCACTGCTCACAGGTAGACCCGCTGCTCGCAGATAGACCCAAAGCTCACAGGTAGACCCATTGCTCACAGGTATACTCACTGCTCAAAGGAAGACCCAACACTCACAGTTAGAACCACTGCTCACAGGTAGACCCACTGCTCACAGGTAGACCCACTGCTCACAGGTAGACCCACTGCTCACAGATAGAAACTCCACTCACAGGTAGACAAACGGCTCACAGGTAGACTCACTGCTCACAGGTAGACACAACACTCACAGGTAGACCCACCATCACAGTTTGACCTACCACTCACAGCTAGACCCACCACTCACAGGTAGATCCACTGCACAGAGGTTGACTCACTGGTCACAGGTAGACCCACTGCTCACAGGTTGACCCAGTACTCACAGGTAGGCCCACTGCTCACAGGTAGAACCACATCTCACAGGTAGACACACTGCTCACACGTTGTCACACGGTTCGCAGGTAGACGCAGTGCTCATAGTTAGACCCACTGCTCACAGGTAGACCCAGAGCTCACAGGCAGACCCACCACACACAAGTAGACCCACTGCTCACAGGTAGAAGCACTGCTCACAGGTAGACCCACCACTCATAGGTAGACCCACTGCTCACAGATAGACCCACCACTCATAGGTAGACCCACTGCTCACAGGTAGAAGCACCACTCACAGGTAGACCCACCACTCACATGTAGACTCACCACTCACAGGTAGTCCCACCACTCACAGGTAGACCCACCACTCACAGGTAGACCCATTGATCACTGGTAGACCCACTGCTCACAGGGGGACCCACCACTCACAGGTAGACCAAACGCTCACAGTTAGGCCCACTGCTCACAGGTAGACCCACCACTCACAGTTAGACGCTCCAGCCACAGGTAGACCCACCACTCACAGGTAGAACCTCCACTCACAGGTAGACAAACGGCTCACAGGTAGACTCACCATGCACAGGTCGACCCACTGCTCACAGGTAGACCCACTGCTCACAGGCAGACCTACCAGTCACAGGTAGAACCACTGCTCACATGTGGACCCGCTGCTTACAGGTAGACCCGCCACTCACAGGCAGACCCACTGCTCACAACTAGACCCACTGCTCACAGGTAGTACCACCACTCACAGCTTGACCCACAGCTCACAGGCAGACCCACCGCTCACAAGTAGACCCACTGCTCACAGGTAGACCCACTGCTCACAGATAGACCCACAGCTCACAGGCAGTCCCACAGCTCACAGGTAGACTCACCGTTCACAGGTAGGCCCATCCGCCTACCGGCAGAACCTCCGCTCACAGGTAGACTGACCCCTAATAGGTAGAACCACTGTTCACATTAGACCCCCTGCTCACAGATAGACCCATTACTCACAGGTAGAACCACTGTTCACAGTAGACCCACCACTCACAGGCAGACTCACGACTCACAGGTAGACCCACGGCTCATAGGTATAGCAACTGCTCACAGGTAGACCCACTGCTCACAGTTAGACCCACTGCTCACAGGTAGACCCACTGCTCACAGGTAGGACCACCACTCACAGGTATACTCACTGCTCACAGGTAGTGCCACCATTCACAGGTAGTCTCACTGCTCACAGGGAGACCCACTGGTCACAGGTAGACTCACTGCTCACAGGTAGACCCAACATGCACAGGTAGACCCACTACTCACAGGTAGACCCACTGCTCACAGGTAGACCCACTGCTCACTGGTAGACCCACTGCTCACAGGTAGACCCACTGCTCACAGGTTGACCCTGCACTCACAGGTAGACCCACTGCTGACAGGAAGACCCACAGCTCACAGGTAGACACAAAGCTCACAGGTAGAACCACTGATCACAGGTAGGCCCACTATTCACATGTAGACCCACTGCTCACAAGTTGACCCTGTACTCACAGGTAGACCCACTGCTCACAGGTAGAACCACTGATCACAGGTAGACCCACTATTCACAAGTAGACCCACTGCTCACATGTAGACCCACTGCTCACAGGTAGACCCGCTGCTCGCAGATAGACCCAAAGCTCACAGGTAGACCCATTGCTCATAGGTATACTCACTGCTCACAGGAAGACCCAACACTTACAGTTAGAACCACTGCGTACAGGTAGACCCAAAGCTCACAGGTAGACCCATTGCTCACAGGTATACTCACTGCTCACAGGAAGACCCAACACTCACAGGTAGAACCACTGCACACAGGTAGTCTCACTGCTCACAGGCAGACTCACTGCTCATAGGTAGACCCACTGCTCACAGGTGGACTGACCACTCACGGGTAGACCCACTTCTCACAGGTAGACACACCACTCACAGATAGGCCCACCGCTCACAGGTGGACCCACTCCTCACAGTTTGACTGACCGCTCACAGGTAGACCCACCGCTCACAGGTAGACCCACCACTCCCATGTAGACCCACTGCTCACAGGTAGACCCACTGATCACAGGTAGACCCACTATTCACATGTAGACCCACTGCTCACAGGTTGACCCTGTACTCACAGGTAGACCCACTGCTCACAGGAAGACCCACAGCTCACAGGTAGAACCACTGATCACAGGTAGACCCACTGTTCACAAGTAGACCCACTGCTCACAGGTAGACCCACTGCTCACAGGTAGACCCGCTGCTCGCAGATAGACCCAAAGCTCACAGGTAGACCCATTGCACACAGGTATGCTCACTGCTCACAGGAAGACCCAACACTCACAGTTAGAACCCCTGCACACAGGTAGACCCAAAGCTCACAGGTAGACCCTTTGCTCACAGGTATACTCACTGCTCACAGGAAGACCCAACACTCACAGGTAGAACCACTGCACACAGGTAGTCTCACTGCTCACAGGCAGACTCACAGCTCACAGGTAGACCCGCTGCTCACAGGCGGACTGACCACTCACAGGTAGACCCACTTCTCACAGGTAGACACACCACTCACAGATAGACACACCACTCACAGGTGGACCCACTGCTCACAGGTGGACTGACCGCTCACGGGTAGAACCATTGCTCGCAGTAGACCCACACATCACAGGTAGACTCACCACTCACAGGCAGACCCACGGCTCATAGGTAGAACCACTGCTCACAGGTAGACCCACTGCTCACAGCTGGACCCACTGCTCACAGGTAGACATAGAAACATAGAAACATAGAAGATAGGAGCAGGAGAAGGCCATTCGGCCCTTCGAGCCTGCTCCGCCATTCAATGAGATCATGGCTGATCATCCAATTTCAGTACCCTGTCCCTGCCTTCTCCCCATATCCCTTGATCCCTTTAGCCTCAAGGAATATATCCAACTCTTTCTTGAATATATTTAATGAACTGGCCTCCACCGCCCTCTGTGGCAGAGAATTCCACAGGTTCACCACTCTCTGGGTGAAGAAATTCCTCCTCATTTCAGTCCTAAATGGCTTACCCCTTATCCTTAGACTATGGCCCCTGGTTCTGGACTCCCTGGCCATCAGAAACATCCTTCCTGCATCTAGTCTGTCCAGACCTGACAGAATTCTATAGGTTTCGATGAGATCCCCTCTCAATCTTCTAAACTCCAGTGAGTATAAGCCCAATCGACACAATCTCTCCTCATACGTCATTCCTGCCATCCCAGATATCAGCCTGGTGAATCTTCGCTGCACTCCCTCCATGGCAAGAACGTCCTTCCTCAGGTAAGGTGACCAAAACTGCACACAATACTCAAGGTGCGGTCTCACCAAGGCCCTGTACAACTGTAGCAAGACACCCTTGTTCCTGTACTCGAACCCTCTTGCTACGAAGGCCAACATATCATTTGCCTTCTTAACCGCCTGCTGCACCTGCATGCTTACCTTCAGCGACTGGTGCACAAGAACACCCAGGTGTCTTTGCACTTCCCCTTCTCTTAATCTATTGCCATTCAAATAATAATCTGCCTTCCTGTTTTTGCCACCAAAGTGGATAACCTCACATTTATCCACATTATAGTGCATTTGCCATGTTTCTGCCCAATCACCCAACCTGTCCAAATCGTATTGGAGTTTCACGACATCCTCCTCACAGCTTACCCTCCCACCCAGCTTTGTGTCGTCTGCAAATTTGGAGATATTACATCCAATTCCCTCGTTCAGATCATTAATATATATTGTGAACAGCTGGGGTCCTAGGACTGATCCTTGCGGTACCCCACTAGTCACTGCCTGCCACTCGGAAAACGACCCGTTTATTCCAACTCTTTGCTTTCTGTCCGCCAACCAGTTCTCTATCCAAGTCAATACCTTGCCCCCAATCCCATGTGCCTTAATTTTGCACATTAATCTCTTGTGTGGGACCTTATCGAAAGCCTTCTGAAAGTCCAAATACACCACATCCACTGGTTCTCCCTTAGCAATTTTACCAGTTACATCCTCAAAAAATTCCAATAGATTAGTCAAGCATGATTTATCTTTTGTAAATCCATGTTGACTTTGCCCGATCCTGTCACTGCTTTCCAAGTGCTCTGCTATTACATCTTTTATAATAGACACTAGCATTTTCCCCACAACCGATGTCAGGCTTACCGGTCTATAATTCCCCGCTTTTTCTCTACCACCTTCTTTGAATAGTGGGGTAACATTAGCTACCCTCCAATCCATGGGTACCGTTCCAGAGTCTATTGAGTTCTGGAAGATGACCAGCAATGCATCTATATCTCTTGGGCCACTTCCTTAAGTACCCTGGGATGTAGACCATCAGGGCCTGGGGATTTATCGGCCTTCAGCCCCATCAATTTTCCTAACACCATTTCCCTACAACTACTGGTTTCTTTCAGTTCCTCCCTTTCATCAGACCCTATGTTCCCCGGCATCTCTGGGAGGTTATTTGTGTCCTCCTTTGTGAAGACAGAACCAAAGTATGTATTTAGTTGGTCTGCCATTTCCTTGTTTCCCATTATAAATTCCCCTGATTCTGACTGTAAGGGACCTACGCTTGACTTCACCAATCTTTTTCTCTTCACATATCTATAAAAGCTTTTACAGTCAGTTTTTATGTTCCTTGCTAGCTTACTCTCATATTCTATTTTCCCTTTCTTAATTAATCCCTTTGTCCTCCTTTGTTGACTCCTAAACTGCTCCCAATCCTCAGGATTATTGCTTTTTCTAGTCAATTTATATGCCCTCTCCTTGGATCTTATGCTAGCCCTAACTTTCCTTGTTAGCCACGGTTGAGTCACCTTTTTTGTTTTATTTTTATGCCAAACTGGGATGAAGAAATTCTGTAGCTCATCCATTCGGTCTTTGAATGTTTGCCATTGCCTATCCACTGTCAACCCTTTGAGTGACATTCCCCAATCAATCCTACCCAACTCGCTCCTCAGACCACCGTAGTTTCCTTTATTTAAATTGAGGACCCTTGCCTCTGAGTCAACTACTTCATTCTCCATCTTAATGAAGAATTCGATCATATTATGATCGCTCCGACCCAAGGGGCCTCGTACAACAAGATTGCTAATGAATCCTTTCTCGTTGCATAATACCCAGTCTAAGATGGCCTGATCTCTGGTTGGTTCCTCGACATATTGGTCCAGGAAACCATCCCGTAAACACTCCAGGAATTCCTCCTCCACAGCATTGTTACTAATTTGGTTGGCCCAATCTATATGTAGGTTAAAGTCACCCATGGTGACTGCTGTGCCCTTATTGCACGCTTCTTTAATTTCCCTTTTAATGCCATCCCCAACCTCCGCCTTACTGTTTGGAGGTCTATATACCACTCCCACTAATGTTTTTTTCCCCTTAGTATTTCTCAATTCTCCCCATACAGATTCCACATCATCAGAGCTAATATCCTTTATTACAATTGTATTAATCCCTTCTTTAACCAGTAATGCTACCCCACCTCCCTTTCCTTTTTGCCTATCTTTCCTGAATATCGAATACCCCTGGATGTTGAGTTCCCAGTCTTGGCCATCCTCGAGCCATGTTTCTGTAATCCCAACCAAATCCAATTCGTTTACCTCTATTTGCGCAGCCAATTCATCCACCTTATTACAAATGCTCCTCGTATTAAGACACAAAGCCTTCAGGCTTGTTTTTTTAACGCTCTTAGACCTATTAGAATTATTATTTACTGTGGCCACATTTGATTTAAACCGTTGATTTCTCTGACTGCCACTTTTGTTTTTCTGCTTCCTATCTTTTGCTTTTATCCCTGGTTTCCTTTCCTCTGTCTCCTTGCTCAGGTTCCCAACCCCCTGCCATTTTAGTTTAAACCCCCCGAACAGTGCTAGCAAACCTCCCCGCAAGGATATTTGTCCCGCTCTGGTTCAGGTGCAACCCGTCCGACTTGTACAAGTCCCACCTTCCCCAGAAGCAGGCCCAGTGCTCCAGGAAACTAAAGCCCTCCCTCCTGCACCAACTCTTTAGCCACGCATTCATCTGCTCTACCCTCCTATTCCTATACTCACTAGCACGTGGCACTGGGAGTAATCCAGAGATTACAACCTTTGAGGTCCTACTCTTTAATCTGCTACCTAGCTCCCTAAATTCTTGCTGTCGGACCTCATCCCTCTTCCTACCTATGTCATTGGTCCCAATGTGAACCATAACCTCTGCCTGTTCACCCTCCTCCTTCAGAATGCCCTGCAGCCGTTCAGTGACATCCTTGACCCTGGCACCAGGGAGGCAACAAACCATCCTGGAGTCACGTCTACGGCCACAGAAACGCTTATCTGTTCCCCTTACGATAGAATCCCCTACCACTATTGCTCTCCCACTCTTTTACCTCCCTTCCTGAGCAGCAGAAGCACCCCTGGTGCCAGGAAGTTGGCTGCTGCTGCCTTCCTCTGGTAAGTCATCCCCCTCAACAGTATCCAAATTGGTATACCTGTTTGAAAGGGGGATGGCCACAGGGGTCCACTGCACTACCTGCCTGCCTCTACTGCTCTGCCTGATGGTCACCCATTTCCCTTCTGCCTGTGCAGCACTACCTGCGGTGTGACCAACTCATCAAACGTGTAATCCACGACCCTCTCAGCATCGTGAATGCTCCAAAGCCCATCCATCCACAGCTCCAGCGCCTCCATGCGGTCTGCTAGTAGCTGCAGCTGGATGCATTTCTGGCACACGTGGTCGTCAGGGACACTGGCAGTGTCCCTGAATTGCCACATAGAGCAAGAGGAGCATAACACGGGGCTGGGCTCTCCTGGCATGACTTACCCCTTTAATTAATTTAAATTAATTCAATACCAGCAGTTAAAGATATACTCTAGGGCGCTTGTATGGTTTACCAACAGTCCCCGCTGCACCAGAAAGACCTTAGCAATTATAAACCACAGAGTTAAAGTTTAAAAAATAGAGAAATACTCACCAACCAATCACTTACCTGCTCCCTGCTGACGTCACACTCTGATTACTTTTTACCTCTCTCCCCGCTGCTGAGTTGGTCGGGCCTCGCCTCGCTCCTCCTTTTATAGCCGGCCTTGGTGCTCTCCTGGTCCGATCTGGTCGGGCCTCGCCACGCTCCTCCTTTTATACCCGGCCTCGGTGCTCTTCTAGTCCGATCTGGTCGGGCCTCGCCTCACTCCTCCTTTTATACCAGGCCTCGGTGTTCTCCTGGTCCGATATGGTCGGGCCTCGCCTCGCTCCTCGCTCCTCGTACCACTGCTCACAGGTAGACCCACCACTCAAAGGTAGACCCACTGTTCGCAGGTAGACCCACTGCTCACAGGTAGACCCACTGCTCACAGGTAGACCCACTGCTCACTGGTAGACCTCCACTCGCAGGTAGACCCACTGCTCACAGGTAGACCCACCATACACATGTAGGCCCACTGCTCACAGGTAGACCCTGCACTCACAGGTTGACCCACAGCTCACAGGTAGAACCACTGATCACAGGGAGACACACTATTCACATGTAGACCCACTGCTCACATGTAGACCCACTGCTCACAGGTAGACCCGCTGCTCGCAGATAGACCCATAGCTCACAGGTAGACCCATTGCTCACAGGTATACTCACTGCTCACAGGAAGACACAACACTCACAGGTATAACCACTGCACACAGGTAGTCTCACTGCTCACAGGCAGGCTGACTGCTCACAGGTAGACCCACAGCTCACAGGTTGACCCACTGCTCACACGTAGACCCACTGCACACAGGTAGACCCACCGCTCACAGGTAGACTCACCGCTCACAGGTAGACCCACTGCTCACAGGTAGACCCACTGCTCACAGTTAGACCCACTGCTCACACGTAGACCCACTGCTCACATGTAGACCCATTACTCACATGTAGACCCACAGCTCACAGGTAGACCCACCGCTCACAGGTAGACCAATTGCTCACATGTAGACTCACTGCTCACAGGCAGACCCCCTGCTCATAGGTAGACTCAACGCATACAGGAATACCCACTGCTCGCAGGTAGTCCCACCGGTCAGAGGTAGACCCACTGCTCACAGTTAGACCCACTGGTCACAGATAGACTCACTGCTCACAGGTAGACCCAACCCTCACAGGTAGAACCACTGCTCACAGGTAGACCCACGGATCACAGGTAGACCCACCAGACACAGGTAGACACACTGCTCACAGGTAGACTCAGTGCTCATAGGTAGACACACTGCTCACAGGTATACCCACAGCTCGCAGGTAGACCCACTGCTCACAGGTAGAACAACTGCTCACAGGTAGACTCAGTGCTCATAGGTAGACCCACCGCACACATGTAGACCCACTGCTCACAGGTAGACCCACAGCTCACAGGTTGACCCACTGCTCACACGTAGACCCACTGCGCACAGGTAGACCCACCGCTCACAGGTAGACTCACCGCTCACAGGTAGAACCACTGCTCACAGATAGACCCACTGCTCACAGTTAGATCCACTGCTCATACGTAGACCCACTGCTCACATGTAGACCCATTACTCACATGTAGACCCACAGCTCACAGGTAGAACCACCGCTCACAGGTAGACCAATTGCTCACATGTAGACTCACTGCTCACAGGTAGACCCCCTGCTTATAGGTAGACCCAACGCTTACAGGAATACCTACTGCTCACAGGTTGACCCACCGGTCACAGGTAGACCCACTGCTCACAGTTAGACCCACTGGTCACAGGTAGACTCACTGCTCACAGGTAGACCCAACCCTCACAGGTAGACCCACTGCTCACAGGTAGACCCACTGCTTACAGTTAGACCCACGGATCACAGGTAGACCCACCACTCACAGGTTGACTCACTGCTCACAGGTAGACCCACAACTCACAGGTAGACCCACCACTCACATGTAGACCCACCAGACACAGGTAGACACACTGCTCACAGGTAGACTCACTGCTCACAGGTACACCCACCGCTCACAGGTAGACCCAATGCTCACAGGCAGGCCCAAGGCTCACAGGTAGACCTACTGCTCACAGGTAGACCCACCGCACACATGTGGACCCACTGCTCACAGGTAGACCGACAGCTCACACGTAGACCCAATGCTCACAGGTAGCATCACCGCTCACAGGTAGATCCACTGCTCACAGTTTGACCTAGTACTCACAGGTAGACTCAGTGCTCATAGGTAGACACACTGCTCACAGGTAGACCCACAGCTCGCAGGTAGAACCATTGCTCACAGGTAGAACCACTGCTCACAGGTAGACTCAGTGCTCATAGGTAGACCCACTGCTCACAGGTAGACCCACAGCTTGCAGGTAGACCCACTGCTCACAGGTAGAACCACTGCTCACAGGTAGACTCAGTGCTCATAGGTAGACCCACTGCTCACAGGTAGACCCACCAGACACTGGTAGACACACAGCTCACAGGTAGACTCACTGCTCACAGGTACACCAACCGCTCACAGGTACACCCAATGCTCACAGGCAGACCCAAAGCTCACAGGTAGACCTACTGCTCACTGGTAGACCCACCACACACATGTAGACCCACTGCTCACAGGTAGACCCGCTGCTCACAGGTAGACCCAGTACTCACTGGTAGACCCACTGCTCACAGGTAGACCCACAGCTCGTAGGTAGACCCACTGCTCGCAGGTAGACCCACTGCTCACAGGTAGACTCAGTGCTCATAGGTAGACCCACTGCTCAAAGGTAGACCCGCAGCTCACAGGCAGTCCCACTGCTCACAGGTAGACACAACGTTCACAGTTAGACTGACCCCTAATAGGTAGAACCACTGTTCACAGGTAGACCCACTGCTCACAAGTAGACCCACTGCACACAGGTAGACCCAATGCTCACAGTTAGACCCACTGCTCACAGGTAAACCCACTGCTCACAGGTAGGCCCACTGCTCACAGGTAGGCTCACCACTCACAGGTAGCCCCACTGCTCACAGGTAGACCCACTGCTCACAGGTAGACCCACTGCTCACAGGTGGACTGACCGCTCACAGATTGACCCACAGCTCACAGGTAGACCCACCACTCACATGTAGACCCACCAGACACAGGTAGACACACTGCTCACAGGTAGACTCACTGCTCACAGGTACACCCACCGCTCACAGGTAGACCGAATGTTCACAGGCAGACCTAAGGCTCACAGGTAGACCTACTGCTCACAGGTAGGCCCACCGCACACATGTGGACCCACTGCTCACAGGTAGACCGACAGCTCACACGTAGACCCAATGCTCACAGGTAGCATCACCGCTCACAGGTAGATCCACTGCTCACAGTTTGACCCAGTACGCACAGGTAGACTCAGTGCTCATAGGTAGACGCACTGCTCACAGGTAGACCCACAGCTCACAGGTAGACCCACAGCTCGCAGGTAGAACCATTGCTCACAGGTAGAACCACTGCTCACAGGTAGACTCAGTGCTCATAGGTAGACCCACTGCTCACAGGTAGACCCACAGCTCACAGGTAGACCCACTGCTCAGAGGTAGAACCACTGCTCACAGGTAGACTCAGTGCTCATAGGTAGACCCACTGCTCACAGGTAGACCCACAGCTCACAGGCAGTCCCACTGCTCACAAGTAGACCCACCAGACACAGGTAGACACACTGCTCACAGGTAGACTCACTGCTCACAGGTACACCCACCGCTCACAGGTAGACCCACTGCGCACAGGTAGAACCACTGCTCACAGGTAGACTCAGTGCTCATAGGTAGACCCACTGCTCACAGGTAGACCCAATGCTCACAGGCAGACCCAAAGCTCACAGGTAGACCTACTGCTCACAGGTAGACCCACTGCACACATCTAGACCCATTGCTCACAGGTAGACCCGCTGCTCACAGGTAGACACAATGCTCACAGGTAGACTCACCGCTCACAGGTAGACCCACTGCTCACAGGTTGACCCAGTACTCACAGGTGGACCCACTGCTCACAGGTAGACCCGCTGCTCACAGGTAGACTCAGTGCTCACTGGTAGACCCACTGCTCACAGGTAGACCCACAGCTCACAGGCAGTCCCAGTGCTCACAAGTAGACCCACTGCTCAAAGGTAGACTCACTGCTCACAGGTAGACCCACGGCTCACAGGTAGACCCACCACTCACAGGTAGACTCACTGCTCACAGGTAGACCCACAGCTCACATGTAGACCCACTACTCACACGTAGACCCACCAGACACAGGTAGACACACTGCTCACAGGTAGACTCACTGCTCACAGGTACACCAACCGCTCACAGGTACACCCAATGCTCACAGGCAGGCCCAAAGCTCACAGGTAGACCTACTGCTCACAGGTAGACCCACCGCACACATGTAGACCCACTGCTCACAGGTAGACCCGCTGCTCACAGGTAGAATCAATGCTCACAGGTAGAACCACTGCTCACAGTTAGGCTCACCACTCACAGGTAGTTCCACCATTCACAGGTAGACCCACTGCTCACAGGCGGGCCCACTGCTCAGAGGTATACCCACTGCTCACAGGTAGACCCACTGCTCACAGGTAGACCCACTGCTCACAGGTAGAACCACTGCTCACAAGCAGACCCACCGCTCACAGGTAGACTCACTGCTCACAGGTGGACTGACCACTCACAGGTAGACCCACCGCTCACAGGTAGACTCACTGCTCACAGGTAGACCCACTGCTCACAGGTAGTCCCACTGCTCACATGTGGACTGACCACTCATATTTAGACCCACCGCTTACAGGTAGACTCACTGCTCACAGGTAGACCCACTGCTCACAGGTAGACCCACTGCTCACAGGTAGTCCCACTGCTCACATGTGGACTGACCACTCATATTTAGACCCACCGCTTACAGGTAGACTCACTGCTCACAGGTAGACCCACTGCTCACAGGTGGACCCACCGTTCACAGGTAGACCCTTTGCTTACAGGTAGACCCAGCTCTCAGAGGTAGATAATTTGCTCACAGGGAGACCCACCTCTCACAGGTAGACTCTTTGCTCACAGGTAGACCCACCTTTCACAGGTAGAGCCACTGCTAACAAATAGACTGAATGCTCACAGGCAGACCCACCACTCACAGGTAGACCCACCGCTCACAGGTAGAACTACTGCTCACGGGTCAACTCACCGCTCACATTAGACCCACTGCTCACAGGTAGACTGAACGCTCACAGGTAGACACACCGCTCACAGGTAGACCTACTGCTCACAGGTAGACCCACTGCAGACATCTAGACCCATTGCTCACAGGTAGACCCGCTGCTCACAGGTAGACACAATGCTCACAGGTAGACTCACCGCTCACAGGTAGACCCACTGCTCACAGGTTGACCCAGTACTCACAGGTGGACCCACTGCTCACAGGTAGACCCGCTGCTCACAGGTAGACTCAGTGCTCACTGGTAGACCCACTGCTCACAGGTAGACCCACAGCTCACAGGCAGTCCCAGTGCTCACAAGTAGACCCACTGCTCAAAGGTAGACTCACTGCTCACAGGTAGACCCACGGCTCACAGGTAGACCCACCACTCACAGGTAGACTCACTGCTCACAGGTAGACCCACAGCTCACATGTAGACCCACTACTCACACGTAGACCCACCAGACACAGGTAGACACACTGCTCACAGGTAGACTCACTGCTCACAGGTACACCAACCGCTCACAGGTACACCCAATGCTCACAGGCAGGCCCAAAGCTCACAGGTAGACCTACTGCTCACAGGTAGACCCACCGCACACATGTAGACCCACTGCTCACAGGTAGACCCGCTGCTCACAGGTAGACCCAATGCTCACAGGTAGAACCACTGCTCACAGTTAGGCTCACCACTCACAGGTAGTTCCACCATTCACAGGTAGACCCACTGCTCACAGGCGGGCCCACTGCTCAGAGGTATACCCACTGCTCACAGGTAGACCCACTGCTCACAGGTAGACCCACTGCTCACAGGTAGAACCACTGCTCACAAGCAGACCCACCGCTCACAGGTAGACTCACTGCTCACAGGTAGACCCACTGCTCACAGGTAGTCCCACTGCTCACATGTGGACTGACCACTCATATTTAGACCCACCGCTTACAGGTAGACTCACTGCTCACAGGTAGACCCACTGCTCACAGGTAGACCCACTGCTCACAGGTAGTCCCACTGCTCACATGTGGACTGACCACTCATATTTAGACCCACCGCTTACAGGTAGACTCACTGCTCACAGGTAGACCCACTGCTCACAGGTGGACCCACCGTTCACAGGTAGACCCTTTGCTTACAGGTAGACCCAGCTCTCAGAGGTAGATAATTTGCTCACAGGGAGACCCACCTCTCACAGGTAGACTCTTTGCTCACAGGTAGACCCACCTTTCACAGGTAGAGCCACTGCTAACAAATAGACTGAATGCTCACAGGCAGACCCACCACTCACAGGTAGACCCACCGCTCACAGGTAGAACTACTGCTCACGGGTCAACTCACCGCTCACATTAGACCCACTGCTCACAGGTAGACTGAACGCTCACAGGTAGACACACCGCTCACAGGTAGACCTACTGCTCACAGGTAGACCCACTGCACACATCTAGACCCATTGCTCACAGGTAGACCCGCTGCTCACAGGTAGACACAATGCTCACAGGTAGACTCACCGCTCACAGGTAGACCCACTGCTCACAGGTTGACCCAGTACTCACAGGTGGACCCACTGCTCACAGGTAGACCCACTGCTCACAGGTAGACTCAGTGCTCACTGGTAGACCCACTGCTCACAGGTAGACCCACAGCTCACAGGCAGTCCCAGTGCTCACAAGTAGACCCACTGCTCAAAGGTAGACTCACTGCTCACAGGTAGACCCACGGCTCACAGGTAGACCCACCACTCACAGGTAGACTCACTGCTCACAGGTAGACCCACAGCTCACATGTAGACCCACTACTCACACGTAGACCCACCAGACACAGGTAGACACACTGCTCACAGGTAGACTCACTGCTCACAGGTACACCAACCGCTCACAGGTACACCCAATGCTCACAGGCAGGCCCAAAGCTCACAGGTAGACCTACTGCTCACAGGTAGACCCACCGCACACATGTAGACCCACTGCTCACAGGTAAACCCGCTGCTCACAGGTAGACCCAATGCTCACAGGTAGAACCACTGCTCACAGTTAGGCTCACCACTCACAGGTAGTTCCACCATTCACAGGTAGACCCACTGCTCACAGGCGGGCCCACTGCTCAGAGGTATACCCACTGCTCACAGGTAGACCCACTGCTCACAGGTAGACCCACTGCTCACAGGTAGACCCACTGCTCACAGGTAGAACCACTGCTCACAAGCAGACCCACCGCTCACAGGTAGACTCACTGCTCACAGGTGGACTGACCACTCACAGGTAGACCCACCGCTCACAGGTAGACTCACTGCTCACAGGTAGACCCACTGCTCACAGGTAGTCCCACTGCTCACATGTGGACTGACCACTCATATTTAGACCCACCGCTTACAGGTAGACTCACTGCTCACAGGTAGACCCACTGCTCACAGGTAGACCCACTGCTCACAGGTAGTCCCACTGCTCACATGTGGACTGACCACTCATATTTAGACCCACCGCATACAGGTAGACTCACTGCTCACAGGTAGACCCACTGCTCACAGGTGGACCCACCATTCACAGGTAGACCCTTTGCTTACAGGTAGACCCAGCTCTCAGAGGTAGATAATTTGCTCACAGGGAGACCCACCTCTCACAGGTAGACTCTTTGCTCACAGGTAGACCCACCTTTCACAGGTAGAGCCACTGCTAACAAATAGACTGAATGCTCACAGGCAGACCCACCACTCACAGGTAGACCCACCGCTCACAGGTAGAACTACTGCTCACGGGTCAACTCACCGCTCACATTAGACCCACTGCTCACAGGTAGACTGAACGCTCACAGGTAGACACACCGCTCACAGGTAGACCTACTGCTCACAGGTAGACCCACTGCACACATCTAGACCCATTGCTCACAGGTAGACCCGCTGCTCACAGGTAGACACAATGCTCACAGGTAGACTCACCGCTCACAGGTAGACCCACTGCTCACAGGTTGACCCAGTACTCACAGGTGGACCCACTGCTCACAGGTAGACCCGCTGCTCACAGGTAGACTCAGTGCTCACTGGTAGACCCACTGCTCACAGGTAGACCCACAGCTCACAGGCAGTCCCAGTGCTCACAAGTAGACCCACTGCTCAAAGGTAGACTCACTGCTCACAGGTAGACCCACGGCTCACAGGTAGACCCACCACTCACAGGTAGACTCACTGCTCACAGGTAGACCCACAGCTCACATGTAGACCCACTACTCACACGTAGACCCACCAGACACAGGTAGACACACTGCTCACAGGTAGACTCACTGCTCACAGGTACACCAACCGCTCACAGGTACACCCAATGCTCACAGGCAGGCCCAAAGCTCACAGGTAGACCTACTGCTCACAGGTAGACCCACCGCACACATGTAGACCCACTGCTCACAGGTAAACCCGCTGCTCACAGGTAGACCCAATGCTCACAGGTAGAACCACTGCTCACAGTTAGGCTCACCACTCACAGGTAGTTCCACCATTCACAGGTAGACCCACTGCTCACAGGCGGGCCCACTGCTCAGAGGTATACCCACTGCTCACAGGTAGACCCACTGCTCACAGGTAGACCCACTGCTCACAGGTAGACCCACTGCTCACAGGTAGAACCACTGCTCACAAGCAGACCCACCGCTCACAGGTAGACTCACTGCTCACAGGTGGACTGACCACTCACAGGTAGACCCACCGCTCACAGGTAGACTCACTGCTCACAGGTAGACCCACTGCTCACAGGTAGTCCCACTGCTCACATGTGGACTGACCACTCATATTTAGACCCACCGCTTACAGGTAGACTCACTGCTCACAGGTAGACCCACTGCTCACAGGTAGACCCACTGCTCACAGGTAGTCCCACTGCTCACATGTGGACTGACCACTCATATTTAGACCCACCGCTTACAGGTAGACTCACTGCTCACAGGTAGACCCACTGCTCACAGGTGGACCCACCGTTCACAGGTAGACCCTTTGCTTACAGGTAGACCCAGCTCTCAGAGGTAGATAATTTGCTCACAGGGAGACCCACCTCTCACAGGTAGACTCTTTGCTCACAGGTAGACCCACCTTTCACAGGTAGAGCCACTGCTAACAAATAGACTGAATGCTCACAGGCAGACCCACCACTCACAGGTAGACCCACCGCTCACAGGTAGAACTACTGCTCACGGGTCAACTCACCGCTCACATTAGACCCACTGCTCACAGGTAGACTGAACGCTCACAGGTAGACACACCGCTCACAGGTAGACCTACTGCTCACAGGTAGACCCACTGCACACATCTAGACCCATTGCTCACAGGTAGACCCGCTGCTCACAGGTAGACACAATGCTCACAGGTAGACTCACCGCTCACAGGTAGACCCACTGCTCACAGGTTGACCCAGTACTCACAGGTGGACCCACTGCTCACAGGTAGACCCGCTGCTCACAGGTAGACTCAGTGCTCACTGGTAGACCCACTGCTCACAGGTAGACCCACAGCTCACAGGCAGTCCCAGTGCTCACAAGTAGACCCACTGCTCAAAGGTAGACTCACTGCTCACAGGTAGACCCACGGCTCACAGGTAGACCCACCACTCACAGGTAGACTCACTGCTCACAGGTAGACCCACAGCTCACATGTAGACCCACTACTCACACGTAGACCCACCAGACACAGGTAGACACACTGCTCACAGGTAGACTCACTGCTCACAGGTACACCAACCGCTCACAGGTACACCCAATGCTCACAGGCAGGCCCAAAGCTCACAGGTAGACCTACTGCTCACAGGTAGACCCACCGCACACATGTAGACCCACTGCTCACAGGTAAACCCGCTGCTCACAGGTAGACCCAATGCTCACAGGTAGAACCACTGCTCACAGTTAGGCTCACCACTCACAGGTAGTTCCACCATTCACAGGTAGACCCACTGCTCACAGGCGGGCCCACTGCTCAGAGGTATACCCACTGCTCACAGGTAGACCCACTGCTCACAGGTAGACCCACTGCTCACAGGTAGACCCACTGCTCACAGGTAGAACCACTGCTCACAAGCAGACCCACCGCTCACAGGTAGACTCACTGCTCACAGGTGGACTGACCACTCACAGGTAGACCCACCGCTCACAGGTAGACTCACTGCTCACAGGTAGACCCACTGCTCACAGGTAGTCCCACTGCTCACATGTGGACTGACCACTCATATTTAGACCCACCGCTTACAGGTAGACTCACTGCTCACAGGTAGACCCACTGCTCACAGGTAGACCCACTGCTCACAGGTAGTCCCACTGCTCACATGTGGACTGACCACTCATATTTAGACCCACCGCTTACAGGTAGACTCACTGCTCACAGGTAGACCCACTGCTCACAGGTGGACCCACCGTTCACAGGTAGACCCTTTGCTTACAGGTAGACCCAGCTCTCAGAGGTAGATAATTTGCTCACAGGGAGACCCACCTCTCACAGGTAGACTCTTTGCTCACAGGTAGACCCACCTTTCACAGGTAGAGCCACTGCTAACAAATAGACTGAATGCTCACAGGCAGACCCACCACTCACAGGTAGACCCACCGCTCACAGGTAGAACTACTGCTCACGGGTCAACTCACCGCTCACATTAGACCCACTGCTCACAGGTAGACTGAACGCTCACAGGTAGACACACCGCTCACAGGTAGACCTACTGCTCACAGGTAGACCCACTGCACACATCTAGACCCATTGCTCACAGGTAGACCCGCTGCTCACAGGTAGACACAATGCTCACAGGTAGACTCACCGCTCACAGGTAGACCCACTGCTCACAGGTTGACCCAGTACTCACAGGTGGACCCACTGCTCACAGGTAGACCCGCTGCTCACAGGTAGACTCAGTGCTCACTGGTAGACCCACTGCTCACAGGTAGACCCACAGCTCACAGGCAGTCCCAGTGCTCACAAGTAGACCCACTGCTCAAAGGTAGACTCACTGCTCACAGGTAGACCCACGGCTCACAGGTAGACCCACCACTCACAGGTAGACTCACTGCTCACAGGTAGACCCACAGCTCACATGTAGACCCACTACTCACACGTAGACCCACCAGACACAGGTAGACACACTGCTCACAGGTAGACTCACTGCTCACAGGTACACCAACCGCTCACAGGTACACCCAATGCTCACAGGCAGGCCCAAAGCTCACAGGTAGACCTACTGCTCACAGGTAGACCCACCGCACACATGTAGACCCACTGCTCACAGGTAAACCCGCTGCTCACAGGTAGACCCAATGCTCACAGGTAGAACCACTGCTCACAGTTAGGCTCACCACTCACAGGTAGTTCCACCATTCACAGGTAGACCCACTGCTCACAGGCGGGCCCACTGCTCAGAGGTATACCCACTGCTCACAGGTAGACCCACTGCTCACAGGTAGACCCACTGCTCACAGGTAGACCCACTGCTCACAGGTAGAACCACTGCTCACAAGCAGACCCACCGCTCACAGGTAGACTCACTGCTCACAGGTGGACTGACCACTCACAGGTAGACCCACCGCTCACAGGTAGACTCACTGCTCACAGGTAGACCCACTGCTCACAGGTAGTCCCACTGCTCACATGTGGACTGACCACTCATATTTAGACCCACCGCTTACAGGTAGACTCACTGCTCACAGGTAGACCCACTGCTCACAGGTAGACCCACTGCTCACAGGTAGTCCCACTGCTCACATGTGGACTGACCACTCATATTTAGACCCACCGCTTACAGGTAGACTCACTGCTCACAGGTAGACCCGCTGCTCACAGGTGGACCCACCGTTCACAGGTAGACCCTTTGCTTACAGGTAGACCCAGCTCTCAGAGGTAGATAATTTGCTCACAGGGAGACCCACCTCTCACAGGTAGACTCTTTGCTCACAGGTAGACCCACCTTTCACAGGTAGAGCCACTGCTAACAAATAGACTGAATGCTCACAGGCAGACCCACCACTCACAGGTAGACCCACCGCTCACAGGTAGAACTACTGCTCACGGGTCAACTCACCGCTCACATTAGACCCACTGCTCACAGGTAGACTGAACGCTCACAGGTAGACACACCGCTCACAGGTAGACCCACCGCTCACAGATCGACCCACTACTCACAGGTAGACTGAATGCTCATGGGTAGACCCACCACTGACAGGTGGATCCATTTCTCTCGGGTAGACCTAACGCTATGGGTGGAGACTGAGTCTGAACCATGCATTTTAATTGAAAATATTTAATTGTTTTGACTCATTCATTCAGGCGAATAAGGCAGACAATCAGCCAGCTAAAACATGTGAAGCATTTGCCTAACGGCGATATACTGAAATAACTTAAAGCAGTTGCTTGTCGGGGTTTTTTTTGCAGAAATGCTGATCAGCTTCTGACTTTTATGACCTTTGGAGCTGGCAGGCCGTTATTACTGCTGATGATGTCATGAGTGGAAGGACCACCAGTGTGTAAGCATTGGGAACCATGGAACCCACTAGAACAGTGATTATCTCAGGACTTGCTTCGATCAAATGGGGAGCCAAGTGCAGGGATTGTGTTCAGTGCTGGTATAAGCAAATTCCTGAACTGAGCAAATCATTGCCAAGTCTCAATTTGCTGCTCGCACATGGAGTGCCTGCACAGCCAGTCCGTGCAAGCCTGGTTGTTAGAAGGGTTGTTAGGATCTTTCTCCTGACCAGTCCTGCGTAGTCAAGCTAAAGCTCACTGTGTCCGTACAGTTGGATTCATGCGGATGCCGTTCAGAGATTGAAGCGTGATTGCACTCCGTCAAAGGTGCGTGTCTTTCTTTTCTATTTTTCCGATCCCTCCTTCCACTGAGACGTATGTGTGTGTAGACGTTAGGTGAGGACAGAACAGTGCCTAGCTCTGAGATACCGCCCCCCACTCCCACCATCATTGCATAGCTTGTCTTGGTGTTAAGTAATTCAATATTTTCAATGGATTTTCCTCACACAGTAAGTCCAGTTAAGAAGCAAGGAAGTGGTGGCACTAGTATCATGCAAAACTGTACTTCAAAAAGTAGGTGCATTATTCCCTGCAGCGGACATAGAACTAGCTCAATACAATTGTGGCCTGGTCACATTGGATTTACACAAGAGTGTGTAAAACCTCCATTAACTTTATTTCTAATGGTGGAGTATTTGAGATGTACATCTCTCTTTCCTTTTGTATTTTACCCCCTTTCCTTTGACTGCATAGCTTGATGCGGCAAGGACAGGGCACAATATAGTGGGTACTGTAGTGTAGTAATTATGTAACTAGTAGGATGAGAAATCCAGAGGCACGGACCAATAATCCAGTAGAACGTGAGTTCAAATCCCACCAGGGCAGTTTGAGAATTTGAATTCACTTTAAAAAGAAAACTGGAAATAAAAAGCTGGTTTCAGTAAAAGTGACCATGCCCCAAACCCATTCCACGAATACCTTTCCAGCCCATACACTCATCCCATAATGTCCGGGCCGGGTTAGAGGCCAGGTCCTGAAGCTGAATGGCCATTGTGTTTCACCCACTCTTGCCACCCAGTCCCTCCTTAACACTCTGAAACCCTTTAATTATAATCCTCAAACAGAATAATAAAACCAATTGCACAAGTCTTTCAAAAGCAGAACAGTTGAGATCAAAGAAGAGTCTGACTAACCGCCAAGTAAACAGTCTGTCGGATTGTTGTAAAAACCCAACTGGTTCACAAATGGCCTTTAGGGAAAGAAAGCTGCCATTCTTACCCGGTCTGGGCCTATATGCGACTCCAGACCCACACTAACGTGGTTGACTCTTAACTTCCCTAGCAAACTGCTATACAGAATAATACAACTGCTATGCTTCAAGAAGAAGACCCACATCCACCTTCTCAGGGCAATTGGGGATGGGCAATAAATGCCAACCTTGCCAGTGACGACCACACCCCGAGAATGAATTAAAAAAATATCTCCTGCCAGGCTTCCTGCCGTGGAGGGTCCAGCCTGAAACTGAGTAGGGTCTGGATGGGAGAGGGGTGATGATAGGAGGTATTCTGAGCTTCTGAGGTGAGCAGCAAAATAGATCTCAGAACTTGAGCCCTGATTCCACCTCTCACTTCCCCTCCTCCCCCATCGCCTCCCATCCTGCCACTTGTTTCTTCACCCAGAGAGTGGTGAACCTGTGGAATTCTTTACCACAGAAGGCAGTAGAGGCCAATTCATTAAATATATTCAAGATGGAGTTGGATATATTTCTTAAGGCTAAAGGGATCAAGGGATATGGGGAGAAGGCAGGGACAGGGTACTGAATTTGGATGATCAGCCATGATCGCATTGAATGGTGGAGCAGGCTCGAGGGGCCAAATGGCCTACTCCTGCTCCTATCTTCTATGTTTCTATGTTTCTATGTTGACTGGTTTTGGTCTTACCGTGCAAGGAAAATCCATGTAATTAGTTAAACACCTACACATTGAGCGTTGCAGGCTACCCAACCAGAGCTGAGCTCGATTCTGGCCTCATCCAACATCCACACACAAATAGACATTCCAGCAGGGGAGGTCATCAGGAATGAGGGTCCTGGTGGATTTACCCTGCTGTAACCCCAGGGGCACTGGCAGCAGTTAATTTGATCTTTTTCTGAAACTTTTCCTTTTTCCGTTCCTATTGCCTTATCTGTGTGACCTGAACTATCTGAGGCTGTTTACTTGGCGGTTAGTCAGGCCTCGTCTTTGATCTCAACTGTTCTGCTTTTGAAAGACTTGTACAATAGGTTTGATATTCTGTTTGAAGATTATAATTAAAGGGTTTCAGGGGGTTAAGGGGGATTGGGTGGCACAGTGGGTGAAACACAATGGCCATTCAGCTTCAGGACCTGGCCTCTAATCCAGCCCGGATATTATGGGATGAGTGCATGGGCTGGATGGGTCCTCCGTGGAATGGGTTTGGGGCAGTTCCACCCTCATTCCCAGTGGGCTGGGATTCACAGCAGAAAACTGTCCATAATTCAGCAGTCGTGGGAAGTGGAAAATTTCGCAAAAAGCGGTTGGTGAGTAGGGAAGGTGCATTCTGGGATTGGGTCAGCAGCTGACCTGGAAGCGCTGGATGCTGACACCTGACAAGAGCGAGAGGTTTTACAGCTCTTAAATACTTCAGTCTTTAGTGAGGACAAAATTCATGACAATAAAAGTGTTTAAAATATGGAGGGAAAAAATTATCTGTTTAAATTGAGCAAAAAATAAATAAATTGCCCGTGCAGACCCGATTGGTAGCACAGTGAGTTCATCCACACCATTTTTTATTAAACAGGACATCAGTGCCCCTTTTAAGATAATTATTTCCATTGTTGACAAATCAAGGCCCAAGAAACCCTTCAGTGTAAAACCAAAGGAGATTCTATGTTTTTATCTCACCAAATTCCATCTGGCAGCTCTGTCTTGGCTGCAAGCTATTTTCCTGTGACAGGGCTGGCTGCGCGCGTGTGAGTGAGAGAGGGATTTGGCAGGCAGACAGTGCTTTATAACTGAGAGAAACAGAAAGGGGAAAGTTCTGCCACAGATAGACAGACTCTGCTCCGTGCTCAGTCCCCTCCTCACAGCCCGTCTGTGCAAACTAGCGCCTGTTCTGTGCCAATTTCCCTCAGGATTGTGTCGAGTACAAACGAGTTCTTCACAAAGCTGTCAAGTGGGTGTCAGAACGGCCTCGGATCTTGCATTAAAGTAACGTTGCGAGGTCCTTTTTCCATCAGTTTGACCTCACTCATTCACTGTATCTGGGCAGTGATCATTCATACTGCAAGGACTTTATTTGAGAATCATTTGTTTTTTTTTTGTTTCAACCATCTTATTTTTTTAAAGAATGAGAGTATCTGGAGCTTGGCCGTGACCCAAGACACATTGGATCTTGACTCCCTCATAATCCGGCCTCACGATGAATTCCATGCTCTCTGCTGCAGTGATGCTCCTCTTCGCTCAAGTAACACAAGGTCTTCCCAGCATTTATCACAGAGGCTGGCTGCGGCTGCTACAGGAAGGGGACGGCTGTGGGGAGTGCTGGCCAGAGCAGTGCCCTGACCCGCAGGGCTGCATGGCCGGGACAGTGCTGGACCGGTGTGACTGCTGCCCCGAGTGCGGCAATGCCGAGGGGCAGATCTGCGACCTCGATAACACCAATCACTTCTATGGGAGGTGCGGAGAGGACTTGGAGTGTCTGCTGGACACCGACGCCGCCTTCTTCGGGGAGATCCCGGAACCCCAGTGCACGTGCCGATCCCAGGAAAGCGTGTGCGGATCGAACGGAAGGACGTACAACAACATCTGCAGATTCAAGGAAGCGTTTCACACAAACAGACACAGCAACCTCAGCCTTGCTCACAGGGGGCCCTGTGAGACAGGTAACCATTTGTTAGTTTCATTACCCGTATTGCCTGCTGTGTTTTTACATCGGCTGTTCTTCAGGACTGTTTACAGCAACTCACAACATCTGCATCTATTTATTGTACAATAGTCCTGCCACAGATTGATACCAGTAATTTTTGTGGGATTTAATTACAGATGGTGATGCGACCACTACAAATAGCCTCAGCGTATCATTCATTCTGGACATTAGCTACTTACTGCAAATTTACATTTTAAAAATTATTCAAACTGAGGTCAATCAACTCACTTTTGCAGATCACATTGCAATACAAAGTAAAGAGTGCATTACACGGTGCAGTACAGAGTGCACTGTGTATTACAGGTTACACAGTGTAATAGAGCAGTAGTTCTCAAACTGGGGTCCACAGGCTCCTGGAGGTCCAGAGAGATTTTCCAGAGGGTCCACGAAATAATGTGAAAGTGCTTAGCGAGCAGGGCCAGCCTTACAGGTGGCCGATGCAGGTGACTGCCCAGGGCGTTGTGGTCAGTGGGCACCGTGGTCAAGCATAAGCGAATGAGTGGCGGCCGGAGGCGGGCTTCGTGCAAGCCGGGAGGCGGGAGCAGATTGCGGCCGCCACATGTGCAGCATAGAGGGGCTGGCTGTCTCACCTAGGAGGGGAGCGCGCATTAAAGAGCGCTGAGAGCGGTACGAAGATCGCCAGGTAGACCTGGGGGTGCGAGGTGAGTTCAGCCTTATTCAAGAAAGGGGAATTTTTTAAACTATTTAAGTACTACATACTTAAACTCAAAGAAAGGGCGCCAACATACGAGTTCACCCAGGGCACCATTTTCCATAAGGCCGGCCCTGTTACAGGGTAAAATTGTAAAAACGACTTCTTATTTACAGGGCCTGGAAACTCCGCAATAATGCCCTGTGGAAGCTGACAGTTACAGAGCAAACAAAAACAAATACTGATATAAATATACACTGCCTTTAGAACACATTTTGCGATTTTGTCATTCTGGCAACTATTTGCTTCTGTACAACACAGACACCCTTAAAAAAAGTTGATCAATGGTAGTTTGTGAGTAAATTACTTTAAAATGGGAAAGTATATGAAACAACCTCATACTGCCATTACAAGTACTTCAGCTGAAGTCATGGACAGTGCTGAGTCCAGTAGCAAGAAACAAAAGAAGAACAGAAAGTATGAGAAGAGTTAGAAGAATTTGGATTTATGGAGCTCAGTGATAGCCGCGATGTGTTGTGTGCTTATAAATTTTTATCCAAAGAAACAATGAAGCCTGCAAAACTAAAGCGACACCTCACAGCAAAGCATCTGGAATATAAAGATAATAAATCGAAAAACTGCCTTGAACAAAAGAAAGAATATAGTCACCAGAAAACTCAAATGACAAATATCACATCGGTTCCAGAAAAGATCCTGAAAACATATTTTTTAACAGCGTTTCAGATTGTTAAAAGCAAAAAAGCCCATACTATCGGAGTGGAGCTGATTCTTCCAGCTACTGTAGAAATATGCAGAGTGATGGTGAGTGAAGACGCAGCACAAATGTTGAAGGCTGTACCACTTTCTAATGACACAGTTAGAAGAATGGAGGAATTCTCAAGAGATATATGGGGGAAAATTTGGTTGCTTTGCGCCTCCCGTTAGCGCCCTAAGAGGGCGCTGATGGGACGCAAAGCAACTAGTGCCCGGGCGTGGTAATGGTTGCGCCGCTCGTGAAATTGACCAGACATTTTGCGGCGGCGCTAAACACTACCGCCACGATCTACTGCACCCACAAATCGTGACTTCAGTCGAGCGTGCAACGCCCTGGTAGCACCCCGGACCGGATATTGAGTGGCGCCCCCTGCCTTACCACCTGCCGCTAGCAATGACAGGTTGAGGGGAGCGTTTTGCAGTCAGGAAGGGACTGGGGGAGCGCTATTTAAAGGTGAGCACTTCCTGCCTTTGTTTGTCGGCAACATTTTTGCACCACGCATTCTGAGAGAGAGAAAGAGACTTCTGGAGGGATTCAACGCTGTGTGAAGGAGTTTTGGGTACTGAGCAGCACTTTGCAGGTTCATTTTGATTTGACTTTCCTTGCATTGATTTAGAAGAGACTATGGGGTCTGCACTCTAAGCTCTTCCCTTGGGTCTCTCCATTGTTCTTCCCAGCAGGTCATACCTAGCACAAAGGAAGTTGGCTGTGGTTGTTGGAGGTCATTCATCTCAATCACATGGCATCACTGCAGGAGTTCCTCAGGGCAGTGTCCTAGGCCCAACCATCTTCAGCTGTTTCATCAATGACCTTCCCTCCATCATAAGGTCAGAAGTGGGGATGTTCGCTGATGATTGCACACTGTTCAGCACCATTCAAGACTCGTCAGATACTGACACAGTCCGTGTCCATATGCAGCAAGACCTGGACAACATTCAGACTTGGGCTGACAAGTGGCAAGTAACATTCGCACCACACAAGTGCCAGGCAATGACCATCTCCAACAAGCGAGACTCTAACCATCTCCCCTTGACATTCAATGGCATTACCATCGCTGAATCCCCCACTATCAACATCCTGGGGGTTACCATTGATCAGAAACTGAACTGGACCAGCCATATAAATGCTGTGGCTACAAGAGCAGGCCAGAGGCTGGGAATTCTGCGGCGAGTGTCTCACCTCCTGACTCCCCAAAGCCTTTCCACCATCTACAAGGCACAAGTCAGGAGTGTGATGGAATACTCTCCACTTGCCTGGATGAGTGCAGCTCCAACAACACTCAAGAAGCTCGACACCATTCAGGATAAAGCAGCCCGCTTGATTGGCACTCCATCCACCACCTTCAACATTCACTCCCTCCACCACCGGCGCACTGTGGCTGCAGTGTGTACCATCTACAAGATGCACTGCAGCAACTCGCCAAAGCTCCTTCAACAGCACCTTCCAAACCCGCAACCTCTACCACTTAGAAGGACAAGGGCAGCAGACGCATGGGAACATCACCACCTACAAGTTCCCCTCCAAGCCACACACCATCCTGACTTGGACCTGTATCGCCGTTCCTTCACTGTCGCTGGGCCAAAATCCTGGAACTCCCTTCCTAACAGCATTGTGGGTGTACCTACACCATATGGACTGCAGCGGTTCAAGAAGGCGGCTCAGCACCATCTTCTCAAGGGCAATTAGGCATGGGCACTAAATGCGGGCCTAGCCAGCCAGCGACGCCCACATCCCATCGATGAATAATTTTTTTTTTTAAAAGATTTGATTTACAGGTCTCGCCAGGCCGAGATTCAAAGCTGCAATGAACAGGGTGTGGATGGAGAGCAAGATCAACACTCCCCTTTAAGAACTGGCTGGCGCAAGTGTGTCTGTGTTCCATTGCTGACTGACATCACATGAGCTTCGCCAACGCTCTGAGGTAGCGCCTCGCTCCTCGGTGTTAGTGCCTTGAGAGAGGTGTGTCGCACCTGATTTAGCGCTCCAATTACCTACAGGAACGATAGAAGCCAAGTTTGCAGTCGGAGATGATAATTAGCAGCAGGTGCTAAATTTTGTGCCCAGCCGATAATTGCGCCCCAAGCGGGGCGATACCAAATTTTTCCCCCATAAAATGCTAATTGACAGAAAGACTTTGCGAATGTGAACAGTTTGCAATTCAGCTCGATGAGACAACTGACGTCATAGAGTCATAAAGTCATAACGGCACAGAAGGAGGCCATTCGGCCCATTGAGTCCGTGCCTGCTCTCTGTAGAGCAATCCAGTGAGTCCCATTCCCCCGCTCTATCCCTGTAGCCCTGCAAGTTTATTTCCCTCAAATGCCTATCCAGTCTCCCCTTGAAAAGATTGAGTGTCTCCGCTTCCACCACTTCCGTCGGCCGCGAGTTCCAGGTCCTCACCACTCGCTGCGTAAAAAAGTTTTTCCTTGTTGGTAACGCAGCACAATTATTAGTTTACGTTTGCCAAGTTTGGCTGGGGGAAATTTTAGAAGAGTTTCTTATTTGTCAGGCGTTACCAGAATAAGCAATGGGTGAGGGGATATTCAAGTTACTGGATAATTTGATGGAATCAGAATCGTTTAAGTGGGAGAAGTGTGTTACTGTTTTCAAAGATGGTGGTGCCGCTATGACAGGCAATATGAGCGGTGTTGTTGCAAGAATAAGAGCCGTAAACCCACAGGTAATCGTGACACATTGGGCTAAAAATTTGACTGTGTGGCACCCGTTGTTTGGGCGCTACAGGTGCTGTTTTAGGTCAAAAATGGCATCCAAGTCGCATGCACACAATTCTGGTGCGGGTCGCGCCGGATGCCATATTGGTGAGGGGGTTAGCATCGGTGCTGGGGATGGGCACCAGAAGTATATAGAGTAGTAACATTGTGACGGCAATCAGTGTGCAATGCTGATTTGATGCCAGCACTGCCATTTTTATCCTCAATGCTGGAGCTAACGCCCTGTGTTAACCTCACACTGCTGGACATACGTTCAGCAGCAGCAAGGACCTCCTACCAGCGACATTTAAAGGGATCAGCAACCACTCTCAGTTGCTGATTAATTACTATAGGCTCTGTGTAAATTTGCGGAAGTGTTTGGAGCTTTCTGAGTTGTTTAATGTTGGTGAGGTGACAGGGAGTGGTGCTGCAAATGAAGAAGGCCTTGCTTCTGACTTCAAGGGTTCTGGTCAGACCGCTTGCTCCCAGTCATTGGTGCTCTCGTTGTCATCCTCCTTGGCCTGCAGCATGACAGGGCGATGGAGCAGAGGCAGCGAAGAAGAGGACAAGCTGCTCACAGAGGGAGGAGGAGGTGGAGGGGGAGAAGGGCTCTCAGCAGGTGGCCTTACCCACCTAGGGTCATCCGAGAGCAATTCTCTTACCTCAACCTGAGCCAGGAGCAGTGTGTGAGGTGTCTGCACTTTACTAAGGAGGTGCTCACAGAACTCTGCCACCTCTTGCAACCAGACCTGCAGCCTTAGGGCAAGGACAGTGCTGCCAGTGGCTGTGAAGGTGACCGTGGACCTGACTTTCTTTGCGTCAGTGTAGTGGGTGGTGTGTGGGGTCAGCTTTACCTCTGACTTATGAGCGGTTCAAATTACTCCGACTCCCTTGGTTCTAGACCTTGGACTTATTTGGGGGTTGTGATAAAAGTGCAGCAGACAACTGGTTTTGGTGCAAGAACTTTGAATTTTATTTGAGAAAAGAAAATACAACACAATAATAACACTAATAAAATGGGGAAACACTTCAACAAACACGAGGGAAAATTACAGTAGACAAATATCTCACCCCTCCCAATCCCACCTTACTAGCTAAGTTAGGCTCTAAAGACCAGTGATAATGCTCACCAAACGACTCCTTGACAGTTGAGCTGGTTCACAATTTCAGGGTTCATTAGTTGTGTTGGTTGGGGCCTGCCATACCCCGGACGCGGTAGAGGACTTCACCTGCGTATCTGGTCAGTCTTCGCAAGTCCGCTGATGTGGTAGGGTGTGTCTTGGATCTATCAGGTGAGTACCCAATTTTCTTTGGTTAGAAATAGGGCTTAGAGTCTTTTGAATAAAATTTTACCCAGGGGTAAGTCAGGAATAGTTTGTAGAGTGGAAAAACTTTCAAATCTTCGGTTTCTTCTGAGTTGGTTTTCCGTTGGTCGCGGTGGCCCAATATTACCCAGTTGGCTGAGGGTAATATTTGGTTGGTTGTTTCGTGGGGCCCTTGGTGCTGCGAGGTGTCCGATGGTGTGTTACTTCTTCTTCTTCTTCGAGAGAGAGAGAGAGAACTGCTTTGAGATGTTGCTCCTTGATCTTGATGTTACTCGATGATGGCTCTGAAACTTGTACTTGGAACTGTTGCTCTCTCTAACCATTGAACAGGCCTCCAATTATACTAATCGAGGCCTGCTAATCTGCGCGCCAAATCTGTTTAGGTTTATTGTTAGATTTTGGCGGGCTTGTTAACATTGAGTTGTGTAAATTGTTTAAGCAGTTTCGGGATGGCTCCCTGAGCTGTTGAAGTAGTTTAAAAATGTGAGAAGTGGTTTCGGGATGGTTTCCTGAGCTGTTGAGCTCTTATTTAATTGTAGTAAAATGTCCTCAGTGTTTGAGTTTCCCGTGGGGTCTGAGTTTCTTTATAGGTTGGCGAAGCGATTTTTTTTATGCATGTTTTTGGATGGGTCCTGTGAGGCTGTTCTGCCGTGGGTCTATTGTTATAATGTAAATTGTCTGATAGGGGCTGAGTGACGTTTAGTTCCCCCAGACAGTTTGACTATCTCGAATACTCAAACTGTCTACTGCAGAGGTAGATCCCAAATTCTGTAACAGCCTTTTTCTGTACAGGCCCGAACATATCCAAAGTCAATTTTTAATAGGGTATTCCTTCTTTTTGGGGGATCTGTTAATTTTGAGAATCCTACATCGGGATCCTTCCAGGCTGGAGCAGGCGTCTTCTATAACATCTCCCAGTTCACTGTCCACTGCTGCATAAGAGCTGTTTATGCCAGGAGAGGGCACTTCATTGTCTTTCTCTCTGACCAGAGAGAAGCAAGCAGACTGTGCATAATGCTGCCATCCTGAGAGAGGACAGCAGGTCCGTCCTCCACGGAGCCACTGCCACTCCTCCGGGGCGGCACCTCAGCAATCCTAGCCATCTGTTGGACGACAGATTGCTCGACTGCTGTGAAACCCTGCAAGCCCCTTTGAACACTGGTAAACCCAGCCATGATGGCAGCTGTCTAAGCTTGCATGGCAGAAGTCTGAGCTTCAACTGCAGAACCCAGATGTTGGGTGGCTTCTGCTTGTGTTGCAATGGAAGCTGAGGCATCGATCATCAGACGCTGCATCATGGTTGGGTCCACAAGTGCGCTAATGGATCTGCCCACCCCTTCTATGCTGGAAAGGATGGGCTCCAGGCTCTGCGCAAAGCCCTATGCAAGGTTGGTGGCAGACTCCTCCATGCTCCTTGACATTGCATTCAGGTTTTCTGGCAGACCTGCCAATGCACCAAGCATTTCATTGTGCATACCCATCAGCGTTCTTCTGTAGGCTGCCCCATCGAAGTCCTGATCTGATCTCTCTGCAGTAGAACTCGTGTGCGATGTCACCCTCTGGGGAGCTGGCACCTGCACTACCCTTTCCCCCTGCCCTGGCTATTGCCCACTTGTGCCCGGTGAGTCACCACGTGCAGATCCCGCCTCTAAGCTACCCTCTAAACTCAGCACAGCACCAGTATCTGAGCTGGTGGCTGTGATTGTCAGATTGAGTGATGGTGTTTCTTCTTCTTCACTCTTCTCTCCCTCATCTTCTACAACCACTGGCTGGGCAGGTTGGATTTATTGGGTATCTGAAATGAGAAAGGCACAAGGGTAGGGTTGTGGTGAGGGGAGGGGGCAAAGCAAGAGGTGCATGCCTACACTATGTGCAGATTGTAAATCAGAAGCGATTGTGGGATGAGGGGAAAGTGGGATGTGAGAAGGTGGGTAACGTATGAGGATACCGGCATCTTGTATTCTTTCAGCCCCACTGCTGGCCACAGGCTCAGCCATGCCCTGCCCAAGAATGGCCAGCACCATCTCCTCCAAGGGGGTGAGGTGATGCAGGCCTGTCCCCCGCCAGTCAGGTTCTGCTGGAGCCAGTTATGCGCCACCTTTTCCTCCAAGAGAAAGGGAAATCTGTCAGTGAGTGTGGTGTAATGTGTTTGGCTGATGTGCCTGTTATGGCTGAATAGCTGACAGTGTGTGCAAGCTGTGAGTTGTGGATGTCCGGCTTGTAGCAGTGGTAAGTGTGTGCGGGTGAGGTGAAGCTATGAATGTGAGGTGTGACTGGTGATAGCTAGAGATTGTTGGTAGGCGAGTGATGGGGGTGTGGTGCATTAAGCAGTGTGTGAGGCTTGTGGTGCAGATGGTGGGATATGGCATTTGAAGATGAATTCATTGACCCTTGATCACACGTGTGAGATCATTAAACTTCTTCCTGCATTGTGTCCAGGTCCTCGGGGCTGCACTGCTGGCATTCACCACAGTGGCTATCTGCTCCCATTGCACTTTGCCCTGCTGCCTGGAGAGCCTCCTATTGACCTGCTGCACCAAGGCCTCCAGTGCTGCATCAGAGAACCTTGGTTCATGCTTTCTCCCCTGTTCTGCCATCATTAGTTGTTTTTTTGCTCAGACAGTTGAATGATGATCTTCAGGCAGAATGCACCTCCCCTTTATGAGGTGCAGACTACCTTTACATAGTGCAGGCTAGCTTTAACTTGTGCTAGCCTTGCACAAACTTGGGCCCCCCCCTGCTGAGCATTCAGCCACTCAGTACCACGTTCAGTGCGGGGTTGAACACCGCACAAAGTTCGCATGCTGCCTGCAGACCTCCAAACGGGCACGGGCTGCTAGCGTATCATGATCCCCGTGCCCGTTTTCGGTGGTAAATGAATTTCTAGGCCATTTTATGTTGCAGCGCCAAGCCCTTACTTCAAAAAGAATGGAAGCCAAATTATATCACGACCACCAGACATCCCAAAATGCTTTACAGCCAATGAAGTACTTTTGAAGTGTTGTAATGTAGGAAACACGGCAGGCAATTTGCGCACAGCAAGGTCCCACAAACAGCAATGTGATAATTAGCAGATAAACTGTTTTAGATGTTGATTGATGGATAAATATTGGCCAGGACACCGGGGTTAACTCCCCTGCTCTTCTTCAAAATAGTGCCATGGGATCTTTTACGGCCTCGGTTTAACATCTCATCCGAAAGACGGCACCTCCAACAGTGCAGCACTCCCTCAGTACTGCACAGGAGTGACAGCCTATATTTTGTGTTTGAGTCTCTGGAGTGGAACTGTGAACCCACAACCTTCTGACACAGAGGCGAGAGAGTGCTACCAACTGAGCCACAGCTGACACTGTGTTAAGTGTAGCTGTGACAGGTGTGAATTTTCTGAAGTCCAGACCCGTGAATTCACATCTGTTGGCAAAGCTGTGTTCAAAAATGGGTGCAGGACATGAAAAAGTTATTGTTTCACATTGAAGTATGTTGGTTATCATGCGGCAGAGTCCTAGAAAGAGTTTTTCAGCTTCGTAAAGAGCTGCTTGCTTTTCTTTCTGTGCAGAATTCTGCATTAGCTGAAAACTTCTCTGACCAATTATGGATAATGAAACTTACATACCTTGCTGACATTTTTAACATTTTACACTGAATATCTCAATACAAGGGGGAAATACAACCACACTCAAAGTGAGTGACAAAATTGCAACATTTAGGAAGAGATCTGGAAAACTAGCCTGAGCAATAGAGTTTTAGATATGTTCCCGCTACTGACTGAGTTTCTGGGTGCAAACATAATGGCCCAGAAATTTGGGTCAGGGGCTTCCCGCGGGTGCAAGCCCCCGACCTGCACTTACCTTGCGCGCCAGCCATTGAGCTGTGCGCCGCCATGGGATTCCGATCCGGGGCCTGGTCCAGCTGCCAGCGCGCAGTTCTTGCGTACCCCAGGGGCGCAGTTAGTTCGATGCGTCCCCTGGGATCACGTGGGTCATGGGGAGCCAATCGGAGCAGGGAATGCTCCATTCATAAGTCTGACAGGAAGTGCTGTCAAGACTTATAAATACTACGGCCCCAAAATAGCACTAAATCTTCAAATAAATTTTTTTTAAATCACATTTTTTAAATAAACTATAAATTACATGAAATAACTATTTTAAACAATAATTTAAATTTTTGAAAAAAATAATTTTATTTTCTAACGGGGCTAAAAATAAACTTACATTGCTTAAAGTATTTAAAAATAATAAACCTGTGGAAAAAATGTTTTAATTTTAATTAATTCACCACTTACCTTGTAAAAAGCAGGCCTTATGCCTGCTTTTTACATTTCTAAATTCTGCAGGCTTACGTCCCCGGGAAAACCTGTAAAAAAGACCAAAGTTCGATCCTGCGCACGCATGTGACCTCTGAACCCCTTCGTTCAGAGGTACGGAAGTGCCGGTTTCCCACGCATGCGCAGTGCATGCAGGAAACTGGCACTTCCATTGGGCCTACGGGTGAGTAACCCGTGCGTACTCACCCGTGTAGACCCGAATTTCTGGGCCAATTGGCAGCTGAGTGTGTGAAAGAAAAGATCATTGCTTAACTTGCAACGCCGGCAGAGTACATCAGTGTTTACTTTAAGATATAAACACAGATAAGTACGATTGGGTTCGGGATCCATTTTCAATGTTTGCTATGTCATCTTTGCTGCCCAAGACTAAGTGGAAAAACAGAAGAGGAGCTGGTGGAACTGTCCTGTGACCGCTCGCTGAAAGTGAAGTTTCAGGAACAAACACCTTCTGTTGCTGCGGAGGTCCCAGAATTGGTAAAAGATGCAATGAAAGTGTTGCTACCATTCCCAACAACATACAATTGTGAAACCTCATTTTCGGCTATGGCAGCAATGAAGACTAGATACAAGTCTCGCCTGGAAGTGGAGAATGATTTATGAGTGTCATTGTCAAATTTCACACCAAGGATAGACAGACTCTGCAGTGAGAAGCAGGCACACCCATCTAACTGATATCTGTAAGTAAATAACTTTTTTAAAAGCATTATAAAAAAAACAATTTACATGCAGCACTCTCATATTATGAGTATTATATAGTATTATAATTTAGATGGGGGGTCCGTGATTACTAATCCATTTGAAAACAGATCCTTCAAACAAAAAAGTTCGACAACCACTGTACTACAGTGCACTGAGCATTACGCACGGTGTAATAGAATGCACTGTGTATTATGCACGGTGTAATAGAATGCACTGTGTATTATGTACGGTGTAATAGAATACACTGTGTACTACGAATGGTGTAATAGAATGCACTGTATATTACACAGGGTGTAAGAGAGTACATTGTGTATTACGCACGGTGTAATAGAATGCACTGTGTATTACACAAGGTGTAATAGAATGCACTGTGTATTACGCACAGTGTAATAGAATGCACTGTGTATTACACTCGGTGTAATAGAATGCACTGTGTATTATGCACGGTGTAATAGTGTGCACTGTGTATAAAGCATGGTCTAACAGAATGCACTGTGTATTATGCATGGTGTAATAGAGTACACTGTGTATTACGCACAGTGTAGTAGAGTGCACTGTGTATTATGCATGGTGTAATAGAATGCACTTTGTATTACGCATGGTGTAGTAGAGTGCACTGTGTATTATGCACGGTGTAATAGAATGCATTATGTATTATGCACGATGTAATAGAGTGCACTCTGTGTTACGCATGGTGTAATAGTATGCACTGTGTATTATGCATTGTGTAATAGAGTGCACTGTGTATTACGCACGGTGCAACAGAATGCACTATGTATTACGTACAGTGTAATAGAATGCACTGCATATTACGCACGGTGTTATAAAGTGCACTCTCTATTATGCACACGGTAGCAGAGTGAACTGTGTATTATGCACGGTGTACTAGAATGCACTATGTATTACGCACAGTGTAATAGAGTGCACTGCGAATTACGCACGGTGTAATAGAATGCACAGTGTATTACGCACGTTGTAATAGATTGCAGTGTGTATTGCACAATGTGTAATAGACTGAACTGTGTATTACAAATGGTGTAATAGAGTGCACTGTGTATTATGCGCGGTGTAATAGAATGCACTGTGTATTACGCACGGTGTAATAGAGTGCACTGTGTATTACGCACGGTGTAGTAGAATGCACTGTGTATTATGCATGGTGTAATTGAATGCACTGTGTATTACGCATGGTGTGATTGAATGCACTGTGTATTACGCATGGTGTAATAGCGTGCAGTGTGTATTACACATGGTGTAATATAGTGCACTGTGCATTACGCACACTGTAATAGAGTGCAATGTGTATTACGCACGGTGTAATAGAATGCATTGTGCACTACACACAGTGCAATCGAATGAACTGCGTATTATGCACGGTGTAATAGAATGCACTGCATATTACACACGGTGTAATAGAATGCACTGTGTATGACACACGGTGTAATAGAGTGCACTGTGTATTACGCACAGTGTAGTAGAATGCACTGTGTATTATGCATGGTGTAATTGAATGCACTGTGTATTACGCATGGTGTGATTGAATGCACTGTGTATAAGGCACGGTGTAATAGCGTGCAGTGTGTATTACACATGGTGTAATATAGTGCACTGTGCATTACGCACACTGTAATAGAGTGCAATGTGTATTACGCACGGTGTAATAGAATGCATTGTGTATGACACACAGTGCAATCGAATGAACTGCGTATTATGCACAGTGTAATAGGGTGCAATGTGTATTACGCAGGGTGTAATAGTATGCACTGTGTATTACACACGATGTACTAGAGTGCATTGTGTATTATGCATGGTGTAATAGAATGCACTGTGTATTACACACGATGTACTAGATTGCACTCTGTATTACACATGGGGTATTAGAATGCACTGTGTATTATGCACGATGTAATAGAGTGCACTGTCTATTATGCGTGGTGCAATAGAATACACTGTATATTGCACACGGTGTAATAGAGTGCACTGTGTATTATGCAGGGTGTAATAGAATGCACTGTGTATTACACACTGTGTAATAGAATGCACTGTGTATTACGCACGGTAATAGAATGCTCTGTGTATTACGCATGGTGTAATAAAATTCACTGTGTATTACGCACGGTGTATTAGACAGCACTGTGTATTAGGTACGTTGTAATAGAATGCACTGTGTATTAGACATGGTGTAATAAAGTGCGCTGTGTATTACGCACGGTGTAATAGAGTGCACTGTGTATTAGGCACGTTGTAATAGAATGCACTGTGTATTAGGCACGGTGTAATAGAATGCACTGTGTATTGTGCATGGTGTAACAGAATGCACCATGCATTACGCACGGTGTAATAGAGTGCACTGTGTATTACGCACAGTGTAATGGAATGCACTGTGTATTATGCACCGTGTAGTAGAATGCACTGGGCATTACACACGGTGCAATAAAATGCAATGTGTATTACGCACAGTGTAACAGAGTGCAATGTGTATTACACACGGTGTAATAGAATACACTGTGTATTACGCAAGGGGTAATAGAGTGCACTGTGTATTACGCATGGTGTATTAGAATGCACTGTGTATTACGCATGGTGTAAAAGCATGCACTCTGTATTACGCATGGTGTAATATAGTGCACTGTATATTATGCACAGTGTAATAGAATGCACTGTGTATTAGGCATGGTGTAATAGAATGCACTGTGTATTACACACGGTGTAATTGAATGCACGGTGTACTACGCACGGTGTAATTGAATGCATTGTGTATTATGCATGGTGTAATTGAATGCACTGTGTATAAGGCACGGTGTAATAGCATGCACTGTGTATTACACATGGTGTAATAGAGTGCACTGTGTGTTACGCATGATGTAATAGAATGCACTGTGTATTACACATGATGTACTAGAGTGCATTGTGTATTACGCATGGTCTAATAGAATGCACTGTGTATTACACACAGTGTAGTAGCATGCATTGTGTATTACACGCTGTGTAATAGATTGCACTCTGTATTATGCACGGGGTAATAGAATGCATTGTGTATTACGCACGGTTTAATAGAGAGCACTGTGTATTACGCACAGTGTAATAGAGTGCACTGTGTATTATGCAAGGTGTAATAGAGTGCACTGTGAATTACACACGGTGTAGTAGAATGCACTGTGTATTACGCTCGGTGTAATAGAATGAACTGTGTATTATGAACGGTGTAATAGAATGTACTGCATATTACGCACGGTGTAACAGAATGCACTGCATATTACACACAGTGTAATTGAATGCACGGTGTACTACGCACGGTGTAATAGAATGCACTGTGTATAAGGCATGGTGTAATAGAGTGCACTGTGTATTACACATGGTGTAATGGAGTGCACTGTGTGTTACACACGATGTAATAGAGTGCACTGTGTATTACACATGGTGTAATAGAGTGCATTGTGTATTACGCATGGTCTAATAGAATGCACTGTGTATTACACACGGTGTAATAGATTGCATTGTGCATTACACACGGTGTAATAGATTGCACTCTGTATTAAGCACGGGGTAATAGATTGCACTCTGTATTACGCACGGTTTAATAGAGAGCACTGTGTATTACGCACAGTGCAACAGAATGCACTGTGTATTACGCACAGTGTAACAGAGTGCACTGTGTATTTCGCACGGTATAATAGAATGCACTGTGTATTATGCAAGGCGTAATAGAGTGCACTGTGTATTACGCACGGTGTAGTAGAATGCACTGTGTATTACGCACGGTTTAATAGAGAGCACTGTGTATTACGCACAGTGCAACAGAATGCACTGTGTATTACGCACAGTGTAACAGAGTGCACTGTGTATTTCGCACGGTATAATAGAATGCACTGTGTATTATGCAAGGCGTAATAGAGTGCACTGTGTATTACGCACGGTGTAGTAGAATGCACTGTGTATTACGCTTGGTGTAATAGAATGAACTGTGTATTATGCACAGTGTAATAGAATGCACTGTGTATTACGCACGGTGTAATAGAATGCACTGTGTATAATGCATGGTGTAATAGAATGCACAGTGTATTATGCATGGTGTAATAGTGTACACTGTGTATTATGCATGGTGTAATAGATTACACTGTGTGTTACACATGGTGTAATAAAATGCACAGTGTATTATGCATGGTGTAATAGAGTGCACAGTGTAATACGCACAGTGTAATAGAATGCACTGTGTATTATGCACAGTGCAATAGAATGCACTGTGTATTATGTATGGTGTAATAGAATGCAACGTGTATTACGCACAACGTAATATTGTGCAATATGTATTAGGGACGGTGTAATAGAATGCACTGTGTATTAAGCACCATTTAATAGAATGCACTGGGCATTACACACAGTGTGATAGAATGCACTGTGTAATACGCACGGTGTAATAGAGTGCACTGTGTATTACACATGGTGTGATTGAATGCACTGTGTATTACGCATGGTGTAATACCGTGCACTCTGTATTACACATGGTGTAATATAGTGCACTGTGTATTATGCACACTGTAATAGAGTGCACTCTGTATTAAGCACGGTGTAATAGAATGCACTCTATATTACGCACAGTGTAATAGAATGCATTGTGTACTACGCACAGGGTAATCAAATGCACTCTGTAATACACATGGTGTAATAGAGTGCACTGTGCATTATGCATGGTGTAATTGAATTCACTGTGTATTACGCATGGTGTAATTGATTGCACTGTGTATTACGCATGGTGTAAAAGCGTGCACTCTGTATTATGCATGGTGTAATATAGAGCACGGTATATTAGGCAAGGTGTAATAGAATGCACTGTGTATTACGCTTGGTGTCGTAGAATGCACCGTGTATTACGCACCGTGTAATAGAGTGCACTGTGTATTACACACATTGTAATAGAATGCACTGTGTTACACATGGTGTAATAGAGTGCACTGTGTATTATGCATGGTGTAAGAGAATGCAATGTGTATTATGCACAGTGTAATAGAGTGCAATGTGTATTGCGCACAGTGCAATAGAATGCAGTGTGTATTAAGCACCATGTAATAGAATGCACTGGGCATTACACACGGTGTGATAGAATGTACTGTGTAATACGCACGGTGTAATAGAGTGCACTGTGTATTATGCATGGTGTAATTGAATGCACTGTGTATTACGCATGGTGTAATTGAATGCACTGTGTATTACGCATGGTGTAATAGAGTGCACTGTGTATCACGCACGGTGTAATAGAATGCATTGTGTACCACGCACAGGGTAATCGAATGAACTGCGTATTATGCGCGGTGTAATAGAACGCACTGCGTGCTACACACGGTGTAATTGAATGCACTGTGTACTACACACGGTGTAATAGAGTGCACTCTGTATTACGCACAGTGTAATAGAGTGCACTCTGTATTACGCACAGTGTTCTAGAATGTACTGTGTATTACACATGATGTTCTAGAGTGCATTGTCAATTACGCACGGAGTAATTGAATGCACTGTGTATTACACATTGTGTAATAGAATGCACTGTGTACTACACACAGTGTAATCGAATGCAATGTGTATTATGCATGGTGTAGTAGAATGCACTGCGCATTACACACGGTGTAATAGAATGCACTGTGTACTACGCACAGTGTAATTGAATGCATTGTGTATTATGAACGGTGTAATAGAATGCACTGTGTATAAGGCACGGTGTAATAGAGTGCACTGGGTGCACTGTGTAGTGTGCATGGTCTAATAGAATGCACTGTGTATTACGCATGGTGTAAAAGAATGCACTGTGTATTACGTATGGTGTAATAGAGTGTAATGTGTATTATGCAGGGTGTAATAGAATGCACTGTGTATTACACACAGTGTAATAGAGTGCACTCTGTATTACGCATGGTGTAATAGAATGCACTGTGTATTACACATGGTGTAATAGAATGCACTGTGTATTACACACAGTGTAATAGAGTGCACTCTGTATTATGCACGGGGTAATAGAATGCACTGTGTATTATGCACGGTGTAATAGAGAGCACTGTATATTATGCACAGTGCAATAGAATACACTGTGTATTATGCACGGTGTAATAGAGTGCACTGTCTATTATGAACGGTGCAATAGAATACACTGTATATTACGCACGGTCTAATTGAGTGTACTGTGAATTACGCATGGTGTGAGTGAATGCACTGTGTATTACGCATGGTGTAATAACTTGCACTGTGTATTACACATGGTGTAATATAGTGCACTGTGTATTACGCACACTGTAATAGAGTGCACTGTGTATTATGCATGGTGTAATTGAATGCACTCTGTATTACGCACAGTGTACTAGAATGCATTGTGTACTATGCACAGTGGAATCGAATGCACTCTGTAATATGCACGGTGTAATAGAGTGCACTGTGCATTATGCATGGTGTAATTGAATGCACTGTGTATTACACATGGTGTATTAGAATGCACTGCATATTACGCATGGTGTAAAAGCGTGCACTCTGTATTACGCATGGTGTAATATAGTGCACTGTATATTAGGCACGGTGTAATAGAATGCACTGTGTATTACGCACGGTGTAATAGAATGCACCGTGTATTACGCACCGTGTAATAGAGTGCACTGTGTATTACACACAGTGTAATAGAATGCACTGTGTATTGCGCATGGTGTAATAGAGTGCACTGTGTAATACGCATGGTGTAATAGAATGCAATGTGTATTACGCACAGTGTAATAGAGTGCAATATGTATTATGCACAGCGTAATAGAATGCACTGTGTATTAAGCACCATGTATTAGAATGCACTGGGCATTACACACGGTGTGATAGAATGCACTGTGTAATACGCACGGTGTAATAGAGTGCACTGTGTAATATACATGGTGTAATTGAATGCACTGTGTATTACTCATGGTGTGATATAGTGCACTGTGTATTACGCACACTGTAATAGAGTGCACTGTGTATTACGCACGGTGTAACAGAATGCACTGTGTATTACGCATGGTGTAATAGAATGCATTGTGTACTGCGCACAGTGTAATCGAATGAACTGTGTATTATGCACGGTGTAATAGAATGCACTGCATATTACACACGGTGTAATAGAGTGCACTCTGTATTACACACATTGTAATAGAGTGCACTGTGTATTACACATGATGCACTAGAGTGCATTGTCGATTACATACGGAGTAATAGAATGCACTCTGTATTACACATTGTGTAATTGAATGCATTGTGTACTATGCACAGTGTAATCGAATGCACGGTGTATTACGCACGGGGTAATAGAATGCACTGCGCATTACACACGGTGTAATAGAATGCACTGTGTACGACACACGGTGTAATAGAGTGCACTGTGTATTACGCACAGTGTAATAGGGTGCAATGTGTATTACGCAGGGTGTAATAGAATGCACTGTGTATTACACACGATGTACTAGAGTGCATTGTGTATAATGCATGGTGTAATAGAATGCACTGTGTATTACACACGATGTACTAGATTGCACTCTGTATTACGCATGGGGTATTAGAATGCACTGTGTATTATGCACGATGTAATAGAGTGTACTGTCTATTATGCATGGTGCAAGAGAATACACTGTATATTGCACACGGTGTAATAGAGTGCACTATGTATTACGCAGGTTGTAATAGAATGCACTGTGTATTACACACTGTGTAATAGAATGCACTGTGTATTACGCATGGTAATAGAATGCTCTGTGTATTACGCATGGTGTAATAAAATGCACTGTGTATTACGCACGGTGTATTAGACAGCACTGTGTATTAGGTACGTTGTAATAGAATGCACTGTGTATTAGATGCGGTGTAATAAAGTGCGCTGTGTATTACGCACGGTGTAATAGAGTGCACTGTGTATTAGGCACGTTGTAATAGAATGCACTATGTGTTAGGCACGGTGTAATAGAATGCACTGTGTATTGTGCATGGTGTAACAGAATGCACCATGCATTACGCACGGTGTAATAGAGTGCATTGTGTATTACGCACCGTGTAGTAGAATGCACTGGGCATTACACACGGTGTAATAGAATGCAATGTGTATTACGCACAGTGTAACAGAGTGCAATGTGTATCACACACGGTGTAATAGAATGCACTGTGTATTACGCAAGGGGTAATAGAGTGCACTGTGTATTACGCATGGTGTATTAGAATGCACTGTGTATTACGCATGGTGTAAAAGCGTGCACTCTGTATTACGCATGGTGTAATACAGTGCACTGTATATTACGCGCAGTGTAATTGAATGCACTGTGTATTCGGCACGTTGTAATAGAATGCACTGTGTATTACACACGGTATAATTGAATGCACGGTGTAATACGCACGGTGTAATTGAATGCATTGTGTATTATGCATGGTGTAATTGAATGCACAGTGTATAAGGCACGGTGTAATATCGTGCACTGTGTATTACACATGGGGTAATTGAGTGCACTGTTTGTTACGCATGGTCTAATAGAATGCACTGTGTATTACACACAGTGTAGTAGCATGCATTGTGTGTTACACGCGCTGTAATAGATTGCACCCTGTATTATGCACGGGGTAATAGAATGCATTGTGTATTACGCAAAGTTTAATAGAGAGCACTGTGTATTACGCACAATGTAATAGAATGCAGTGTGTATTATGCAAGGTGTAATAGAATGAACTGTGTATTATGAATGGTGTAATAGAATGCACTGCGTATTACGCACGGTGTAATAGAATGCACGGTGTACTACACACGGTGTAATTGAATGCATTGTGTAATATGCACGGTGTAATAGAATGCACTGTGTATAAGGCATGGTGTAATAGAGTGCACTGTGTATTACACATGGTGTAATAGAGCGCACTGTGTGTTACGCACGATGTAATAGAATGCACTGTGTATTAAGCATGGCGTAATAGAGTGCATTGTGTATTACACATGGTGTAATAGATTGCTCTCTGTATTAAGCACGGGGTAGTAGAATGCATTGTGTATTACACGTGCTGTAATAGATTGCACTCTGTATTAAGCACGGGGTAATAGAATGCATTGTGTATTACGCACGGTTTAATAGAGAGCACTGTGTATTACGCACAGTGCAACAGAATGCACGGTGTATTATGCACAGTGTAACAGAGTGCACTGTGTATTTCGCACGGTATAATAGAATGCACTGTGTATTATGCAAGGTGTAATAGAGTGCACTGTGTATTACACACGGTGTAGTAGAATGCACTGTGTATTACGCTCGGTGTAATAGAATGAACTGTGTATTATGCACAGTGTAATAGAATGCACTGTGTATTACGCACGGTGTAATAGAATGCACTGTGTATAATGCATGGTGTAATAGAATGCACTGTGTATTATGCACGGTGTAATAATGTACACTGTGTATTATGCACGGTGTAATAGATTACACTGTGTATTACACATGGTGTAATAAAATGCACAGTGTGTTATGCATGGTGTAATAGAGTGCACTGTGTATTACCCACAGTGTAATAGAATGCACTGTGTATTATGCACGGTGCAATAGAATGCACTGTGTATTACGTATGGTGTAATAGAATGCAATGTGTATTACGCACAGCGTAATATTGTGCAATGTGTATTAGGGACGGTGTAATAGAATGCACTGTGTATTAAGCACCATTTAATAGAATGCACTGGGCATTACACACAGTGTGATAGAATGCACTGTGTAATATGCACGGTGTAATAGAGTGCACTGTGTATTACACATGGTGTGATTGAATGCACTGTGTATTACGCATGGTGTAATACCGTGCACTCTGTATTACACATGGTGTAATATAGTGCACTGTGTATTATGCACACTGTAATAGACTGCACTCTGTATTAAGCACGGTGTAATAGAATGCACTCTATATTACGCACAGTGTAATAGAATGCATTGTGTACTATGCACAGTGTAATCGAATGCACTCTGTAATACACATGATGTAATAGAGTGCACTGTGCATTATGCATGGTGTAATTGAATTCACTGTGTATTACGCATGGTGTAATTGAATGCACTGTGTATTACGCATGGTGTAAAAGCGTGCACTCTGTATTATGCATGGTGTAATATAGTGCACTGTATATTACGCACGGTGTAATAGAAAGCACTGTGTATTACGCATGGTGTCATAGAATGCATCGTGTATTACGCACCGTGTAATAGAATGCACTGGGCATTACACACTGTGTGATAGAATGTACTGTGCAATACGCACTGTGTAATAGAGTGCACTGTGTATTATGCATGGTGTAATTGAATGCACTGTGTATTACGCATGGTGTAATTGAATGCATTGTGTATTACGCATGGTGTAATAGCGTGCACTGTGTATTACGCACAGTGTAATAGAATGCATTGTGTATTATGCACGGTGCAATAGAATGCACTGTGTATTACGTATGGTGTAATAGAATGCAATGTGTATTACGCACAGCGTAATATTGTGCAATGTGTATTACGCACGGTGTAATAGAATGCACTGTGTATTAAGCACCATTTAATAGAATGCACTGGGCATTACACACAGTGTGATAGAATGCACTGTGTAATATGCACGGTGTAATAGAGTGCACTCTGTATTACACATGGTGTGATTGAATGCACTGTGTATTACGCATGGTGTAATACCGTGCACTCTGTATTACACATGGTGTAATATAGTGCACTGTGTATTATGCACACTGTAATAGACTGCACTCTGTATTAAGCACGGTGTAATAGAATGCACTCTATATTACGCACAGTGTAATAGAATGCATTGTGTACTACGCACAGTGTAATCGAATGCACTCTGTAATACACATGATGTAATAGAGTGCACTGTGCATTATGCATGGTGTAATTGAATTCACTGTGTATTACGCATGGTGTAATTGAATGCACTGTGTATTACGCATATGGTGTAAAAGCGTGCACTCTGTATTATGCATGGTGTAATATAGTGCACTGTATATTACGCACGGTGTAATAGAAAGCACTGTGTATTACGCATGGTGTCATAGAATGCATCGTGTATTACGCACCGTGTAATAGAATGCACTGGGCATTACACACTGTGTGATAGAATGTACTGTGCAATACGCACTGTGTAATAGAGTGCACTGTGTATTATGCATGGTGTAATTGAATGCACTGTGTATTACGCATGGTGTAATTGAATGCATTGTGTATTACGCATGGTGTAATAGCGTGCACTGTGTATTACACATGGTGTAATATAGAGCACTGTGCATTACGCACACTGTAATAGAGTGCACTGTGTATTACGCATGGTGTAATAGAATGCATTGTGTACTATGCACAGGGTAATCGAATGAACTGCGTATTATGCACGGTGTAATAGAACGCACTGCGTGTTACACATGGTGTAATGGAATGCACTGTGTATAACGCACAATGTAATAGAGTGCACTCTGTATTACGCACAGTATTGTAGAATGTACTGTGTATTACACATGATGTTCTAGAGTGCATTGTCGATTACGCACGGAGTAATAGAATGCACTGTGTATTACACATTGTGTAATAAAATGCACTGTGTACGATGCACAGTGTAATCGAATGCACTGTGTATTATGCACGGTGTAGTAGAATGCACTGCGCATTACACACGGTGTAATAGAATGCACTGTGTACTACGCACAGTGTAATTGAATGAATTGTGTATTATGAACAGTGTAATAGAATGCACTGTTTATAACGCATGGTGTAATAGAGTGCACTGGGTATTATGAACGGTGCAATAGAATACACTGTATATTATGCAAGGGCTAATAGAGTGCACTGTGTATTGCGCATGGTGTGAGTGAATGCACTGTGTATTACGCATGGTGTAATAACTTGCACTGTGTATTACGCATGGTGTAATATAGTGCACTGTATATTAGGCACGGTGTAATAGAATGCACTGTGTATTACGCACGGTGTAATAGAATGCACCGTGTATTACGCACCCTGTAATAGAGTGCACTGTGTATTACACACAGTGTAATAGAAGGCACTGTGTATTACGCACGGTGTAATAGAGTGCACTGTGTAATACGCATGGTGTAATAGAATGCAATGTGTATTACGCACAGTGTAATAGAGTGCAATATGTATTATGCACAGTGTAATAGAATGCACTGTGTATTAAGCACCATGTAATAGAATGCACTGGGCATTACACACGGTGTGATAGAATGCACTGTGTAATACGCACGGTGTAATAGAGTGCACTGTGTAATATACATGGGGTAATTGAATGCACTGTGTATTACTCATGGTGTGATATAGTGCACTGTGTATTACGCACACTGTAAAAGAGTGCACTGTGTATTACGCACGGTGTAACAGAATGCACTGTGTATTACGCATGGTGTAATAGAATGCATTGTGTACTACGCACAGTGTAATCAAATGCACTCTGTAATACGCACGGTGTAATAGAGTGCACTGTGCATTATGCATGGTGTAATTGAATGCACTGTGTATTACGCATGGTGAATTAGAATGCACTGCGTATTACGCATGGTGTAAAAGCGTGCACTCTGTATTACGCATGGTGTAATATAGTGCACTGTATATTAGGCACGGTGTAATAGAATGCACTGTGTATTACGCACGGTGTAATAGAATGCACCGTGTATTACGCACCCTGTAATAGAGTGCACTGTGTATTACACACAGTGTAATAGAATGCATTGTGTATTACGCACGGTGTAATAGAGTGCACTGTGTAATACGCATGGTGTAATAGAATGCAATGTGTATTACGCACAGTGTAATAGAGGGCAATATGTATTATGCACAGTGTAATAGAATGCACTGTGTATTAAGCACCATGTAATAGAATGCACTGGGCATTACACACGGTGTGATAGAATGCACTGTGTAATACGCACGGTGTAATAGAGTGCACTGTGTAATATACATGGTGTAATTGAATGCACTGTGTATTACTCATGGTGTGATATAGTGCACTGTGTATTACGCACACTGTAATAGAGTGCACTGTGTATTACGCACGGTGTAACAGAATGCACTGTGTATTACGCATGGTGTAATAGAATGCATTGTGTACTACGCACAGTGTAATCGAATGAACTGTGTATTATGCACGGTGTAATAGAACGCACTGCATATTACACACGGTGTAATAGAGTGCACTCTGTATTACACAGATTGTAATAGAGTGCAATGTGTATTACACATGATGTACTAGAGTGCATTGTCGATTACACACAGACTATTAGAATGCACTGTGTATTGCACATTGTGTAATTGAATGCATTGTGTACTATGCACAGTGTAATCGAATGCACTGTGTATTAAGCACGGGGTAATAGAATGCACTGCGCATTACACACGGTGTAATAGAATGCACTGTGTACTATGCACGGTGTAATTGAATGCATTGTGTATTATGCATGGTGTAATAGAACGCACTGTGTATAAGGCACGGTGTAATAGAGTGCACTCTGTATTACACACGGTGTAATAGAGTGCACTGTGTATTACGCATGGTGTAATAGAGTGGAAGGTGTATTACGCAGGGTGTAATAGAATGCAGTGTGTATTACACACGATGTACTAGAGTGCATTTTGTATTATGCATGGTGTAATAGAATGCACTGTGTATTACACATGGTGTAATAGAATGCACTGTGTATTACACGCAGTGTAATAGAGTGCACTCTGTATTACACAGATTGTAATAGAGTGCAATGTGTATTACACATGATGTACTAGAGTGCATTGTCGATTACACACAGAGTAATAGAATGCACTGTGTATTACACATTGTGTAATTGAATGCATTGTGTACTATGCACAGTGTAATCGAATGCACTGTGTATTACGCACGGGGTAATAGAATGCACTGCGCATTACACACGGTGTAATAGAATGCACTGTGTACTACGCACGGTGTAATTGAATGCATTGTGTATTATGCATGGTGTAATAGAACGCACTGTGTATAAGGCACGGTGTAATAGAGTGCACTCTGTATTACACACGGTGTAATAGAGTGCACTGTGTATTACGCATGGTGTAATAGAGTGCAAGGTGTATTACACAGGGTGTAATAGAATGCAGTGTGTATTACACACGATGTGCTAGAGTGCATTTTGTATTATGCATGGTGTAATAGAATGCACTGTGTATTACACATGGTGTAATAGAATGCACTGTGTATTACACGCAGTGTAATAGAGTGCACTCTGTATTACGCACGGGGTATTAGAATGCACTGTGTATTACACATGGTGTAATATAGAGCACTGTGCATTACGCACGCTGTAATAGAGTGCACTGTGTATTATGCACGGTGTAATAGAATGCATTGTGTACCATGCACAGGATAATCGAATGAACTGCGTATTATGCACGGTGTAATAGAACGCACTGCGTGTTACACACGGTGTAATTGAATGCACTGTGTACTACACACGGTGTAATAGAGTGCACTGTGTATTACGCACAGTGTAATAGAGTGCACTCTGTATTACGCACAGTGTTGTAGAATGTACTGTGTATTACACATGATGTTCTAGAGTGCATTGTCGATTACGCACGGAGTAATTGAATGCACTGTGTATTACACATTGTGTAATAGAATGCACTGTGTACTACACACAGTGTAATCGAATGCAATGTGTATTATGCATGGTGTAGTAGAATGCACTGCGCATTACACACGGTGTAATAGAAAGCACTGTGTACTACGCACAGTGTAATTGAATGCATTGTGTATTATGAACGGTGTAATAGAATGCACTGTGTATAAGGCACGGTGTAATAGAGTGCACTGGGTGCACTGTGTAGTGTGCATGGTCTAATAGAATGCACTGTGTATTACGCATGGTGTAAAAGAATGCACTGTGTATTACACACAGTGTAATAGAGTGCACTCTGTATTAAGCATGGTGTAATAGAATGCACTGTGTATTACACATGGTGTAATAGAATGCACTGTGTATTACACACAGTGTAATAGAGTGCACTCTGTATTACGCACGGGGTAATAGAATGCACTGTGTATTATGCACGGTGTAATAGAGAGCACTGTATATTATGCACAGTGCAATAGAATACACTGTGTATTATGCACGGTGTAATAGAGTGCACTGTCTATTATGAACGGTGCAATAGAATACACTGTATATTACGCACGGTCTAATAGAGTCTACTGTGACTTACGCATGGTGTGAGTGAATGCACTGTGTATTACGCATGGTGTAATAACTTGCACTGTGTATTACACATGGTGTAATATAGTGCACTGTGTATTACGCGCACTGTAATAGAGTGCACTGTGTATTATGCATGGTGTAATTGAATGCACTCTGTATTACGCACAGTGTACTAGAATGCATTGTGTACTATGCACAGTGTAATCGAATGCACTCTGTAATACGCACGGTGTAATAGAGTGCACTGTGCATTATGCATGGTGTAATTGAATGCACTGTGTATTACACATGGTGTATTAGAATGCACTGCGTATTACGCATGGTGTAAAAGCGTGCACTCTGTATTACGCATGGTGTAATATAGTGCACTGTATATTAGGCACGGTGTAATAGAATGCACTGTGTATTACGCATGGTGTAATAGAATGCACCGTGTATTACGCACCCTGTAATAGAGTGCACTGTGTATTACACACAGTGTAATAGAATGCACTGTGTATTGCGCATGGTGTAATAGAGTGCACTGTGTAATACGCATGGTGTAATAGAATGCAATGTGTATTACGCACAGTGTAATAGAGTGCAATATGTATTATGCACAGCGTAATAGAATGCACTGTGTATTAAGCACCATGTATTAGAATGCACTGGGCATTACACGCGGTGTGATAGAATGCACTGTGTAATATGCACGGTGTAATAGAGTGCACTGTGTAATATACATGGTGTAATTGAATGCACTGTGTATTACTCATGGTGTGATATAGTGAACTGTGTATTACGCACACTGTAATAGAGTGCACTGTGTATTACGCACGGTGTAACAGAATGCACTGTGTATTACGCATGGTGTAATAGAATGCATTGTGTACTACGCACAGTGTAATCGAATGAACTGTGTATTATGCACGGTGTAATAGAACGCACTGCATATTACACACGGTGTAATAGAGTGCACTCTGTATTACACACATTGTAATAGAGTGCACTGTGTATTACACATGATGCACTAGAGTGCATTGTCGATTACACACGGAGTAATAGAATGCACTGTGTATTACACATTGTGTAATTGAATGCATTGTGTACTATGCACAGTGTAATCGAATGCACTGTGCATTACGCACGGGGTAATAGAATGCACTGTGTACGACACACGGTGTAATAGAGTGCACTGTGTATTACGCACAGTGTAATAGGGTGCAATGTGTATTATGCAGGGTGTAATAGAATGCACTGTGTATTACACACGATGTACTAGAGTGCATTGTGTATTATGCATGGTGTAATAGAATGCACTGTGTATTACACACGATGTACTAGATTGCACTCTGTATTACGCATGGGGTATTAGAATGCACTGTGTATTATGCACGATGTAATAGAGTGTACTGTCTATTATGCATGGTGCAAGAGAATACACTGTATATTGCACACGGTGTAATAGAGTGCACTATGTATTACGCAGGTTGTAATAGAATGCACTGTGTATTACATACTGTGTAATAGAATGCACTGTGTATTACGCACGGTAATAGAATGCTCTGTGTGTTACGCATGGTGTGATAAAATGCACTGTGTATTACGCATGGTGTATTAGACAGCACTGTGTATTAGGTACGTTGTAATAGAATGCACTGTGTATTAGATGCGGTGTAATAAAGTGCGCTGTGTATTACGCACGGTGTAATAGAGTGCACTGTGTATTAGGCACGTTGTAATAGAATGCACTATGTATTAGGCACGGTGTAATAGAATGCACTGTGTATTGTGCATGGTGTAACAGAATGCGCCATGCATCACGCACGGTGTAATAGAGTGCATTGTGTATTACGCACCGTGTAGTAGAATGCACTGGGCATTACACACGGTGTAATAGAATGCAATGTGTATTACGCACAGTGTAACAGAGTGCAATGTGTATTACACACGGTGTAATAGAATGCACTGTGTATTACGCAAGAGGTAATAGAGTGCACTGTGTATTACGCATGGTGTATTAGAATGCACTGTGTATTACGCATGGTGTAAAAGCATGCACTCTGTATAACACATGGTGTAATATAGTGCACTGTATATTACGCGCAGTGTAAGAGAATGCACTGTGTATTAGGCACGTTGTAATAGAATGCACTGTGTATTACACACGGTGTAATTGAATGCACGGTGTAATACGCACGGTGTAATTGACTGCATTGTGTATTATGCATGGTGTAATTGAATGCACAGTGTATAAGGCACGGTGTAATAGCGTGCACTGTGTATTACACATGGGGTAATAGAGTGCACTGTGTGTTACGCATGATGTAATAGATTACACTGTGTATTACACATGATGTACTAAAGTGCATTGTGTATTACGCATGGTCTAATAGAATGCACTGTGTATTACACACAGTGTAGTAGCATGCATTGTGTGTTACACGCGCTGTAATAGATTGCACCCTGTATTATGCACGGGGTAATAGAATGCATTGTGTATTACGCAAAGTTTAATAGAGAGCACTGTGTATTACGCACAGTGTAATAGAATGCAGTGTGTATTATGCAAGTTGTAATAGAGTGCACTGTGAATTACACACGGTGTAGTAGAATGCACTGTGTATTACGCTTGGTGTAATATAATGAACTGTGTATTATGAACGGTGTAATAGAATGCACTGCGTATTATGCACGGTGTAATAGAATGCACTGCATATTACACACGGTGTAATTGAATGCACGGTGTACTACACACGGTGTAATTGAATGAACTGTGTGCACTGTGTATTTCGCACGGTATAATAGAATGCACTGTGTATTATGCAAGGTGTAATAGAGTGCACTGTGTATTACACACGGTGCAGTAGAATGCACTGTGTATTACGCTCGGTGTAATAGAATGAACTGTGTATTATGCACAGTGTAATAGAATGCACTGTGTATTACGCACGGTGTAATAGAATGCACTGTGTATAATGCATGGTGTAATAGAATGCACTGTGTATTATGCACGGTGTAATAGTGTACACTGTGTATTATGCACGGTGTAATAGATTACACTGTGTATTACACATGGCGTAATAAAATGCACAGTGTGTTATGCATGGTGTAATAGAGTGCACTGTGTATTACGCACAGTGTAATGGAATGCACTGTGTATTATGCATGGTGCAATAGAATGCACTGTGTATTACGTATGGTGTAATAGAATGCAATGTGTATTACGCACAGCGTAATATTGTGCAATGTGTCTTATGCACGGTGTAATAGAATGCACTGTGTATTAAGCACCATTTAATAGAATGCACTGGGCATTACACACAGTGTGATAGAATGCACTGTGTAATATGCACGGTGTAATAGAGTGCACTGTGTATTACACATGGTGTGATTGAATGTACTGTGTATTACGCATGGTGTAATACCGTGCACTCTGTATTACACATGGTGTAATATAGTGCACTGTGTATTATGCACACTGTAATAGACTGCACTCTGTATTAAGCACGGTGTAATAGAATGCACTCTATATTACGCACAGTGTAATAGAATGCATTGTGTACTACGCACAGTGTAATCGAATGCTCTCTGTAATACACATGGTGTAATAGAGTGCACTGTGCATTATGCATGGTGTAATTGAATTCACTGTGTATTACGCATGGTGTAATTGAATGCACTGTGTATTACGCATGGTGTAAAAGCGTGCACTCTGTATTATGCATGGTGTAATATAGTGCACTGTATATTACGCACGGTGTAATAGAAAGCACTGTGTATTACGCATGGTGTCATAGAATGCATCGTGTATTACGCACCGTGCAATAGAATGCACTGGGCATTACACACTGTGTGATAGAATGTACTGTGTAATACGCACAGTGTAATAGAGTGCACTGTGTATTATGCATGGTGTAATTGAATGCACTGTGTATTCCGCATGGTGTAATTGAATGCACTGTGTATTACGCATGGTGTAATAGCGTGCACTGTGTACTACACATGGTGTAATATAGAGCACTGTGCATTACGCACACTGTAATAGAGTGCACTGTGTATTATGCATGGTGTAATTGAATGCACTGTGTACTACGCACGGTGTAATTGAATGCATTGTGTATTATGCATGGTGTAATAGAACGCACTGTGTATAAGGCACGGTGTAATAGAGTGCACTTTGTATTACACACGGTGTAATAGAGTGCACTGTGTATTACGCATGGTGTAATAGAGTGCAAGGTGTATTACGCAGGGTGTAATAGAATGCAGTGTGTATTACACACGATGTACTAGAGTGCATTTTGTATTATGCATGGTGTAATAGAATGCACTGTGTATTACACATGGTGTAATCGAATGCACTGTGTATTACGCACGGGGTAATAGAATGCACTGCGCATTACACACGGTGTAATAGAATGCACTGTGTACTACGCACGGTGTAATTGAATGCATTGTGTATTATGCATGGTGTAATAGAACGCACTGTGTATAAGGCACGGTGTAATAGATTGCAAGTTGTATTACGCAGGGTGTAATAGAATGCATTGTGTATTACACACGATGTACTAGAGTGCATTTTGTATTATGCATGGTGTAATAGAATGCACTGTGTATTACACATGGTGTAATAGAATGCACTGTGTATTACACGCAGTGTAATAGAGTGCACTCTGTATTACGCACGGGGTATTAGAATGCACTGTGCATTATGCACGGTGTAATAGAGAGCACTGTATATTATGCACAGTGCAATAGAATACACTGTGTATTATGCACGGTGTAATAGAATGCTCTGTGTACTATGCACGGTGTAATATAATGCACTGTGTATTACACATGGAGCAATAGAATGCACTCTGTATTATGTGTGGTGTAATAGAATGCACTGTGTACTACGCACGGTGTAAAAGATTGCACTGTGTATTATGCACAGTGTAATAGAATGCACTGTGTATTATGCACGGTGTAATAGAATGCACTGTGTACTACGCACGGTGTAATAGAATGCACTGTTTATTACACACGGTGTAATAGAGTGCACTGTGTATTATGCACAGTCTAATAGAATGCACTGTTTAATATGCATGGTGTAAAAGAGTGCACTCTGTATAACGCACGGTGTAATAGAATGCAGTGTTTCTTATGCATAGTGTAGTAGAGTGCACTGTGTATTATGCATGGTGTAAAAGAATGCACTATGTATTACGCACAGTGTAATAGAGTGCACTGTGTATTACGCACAGTGTAATAGAATGCACTGTGTATTACGCATGGTGTAATAGAGTGCACTGCATATTACGCATGGTGTAATAGAATGCTCTGTGTATTACACACGGTGCAATAGAATGCATTGTGTATTACACACGATGTAAGAGAGTGCACTCTGTATTACGGATGGTGTAATAGAATTCCCTGTGTACTACGCATGGTGTAATAGAATGCACTGTGTATTAAGCACGGTGTAATATAATGCACTGTGTATTACGCACAGTGTTATAGAATGCACTGTGTATTACGCACGGTGTAATAGAATGCACTCTGTATTATGCACAATGTAATAGAGTGCACTGTATATATTCAACGGTGTAATAGAATGCACGGTGTATTACTCACCGTGTAGTAGAATGCACTGTGTATTACTTTTAGTCTAATCGAATGCAATGTGCATTACAAATGGTATAAAAGTTTGCACTGTGTATTACACACGGTGTAGTAGAATGCATTGTGTACTACGCACAGTGTAATAGAATGCACTGTGTATTACACACAGTGTAATAGAATGCACTGTGTCTTATGCACGGTGCAATAGAATGAACTGTGTATTACACATGGGTTAATAGAGTGCACTGTGTATTACGCAAGGTGTAATAGAATGCACTGTGTATTATGCACACTGCAATAGAATGCACTGTGTATTTTCAATGGTGTAATAGAATGCACGGTGTATTGCTCATGCTGTAATAGAATGCACTGTGCATTACGAACAGTGTAAAAGATTGTACTGTGTATTACGCCCAGTGTAATAGAAAGCACTGTGTACTATGCATGGTGTAATAGAATACACTGCGTCTTACACACAGTGTAATAGAATGCACTGTGTATTATGCATGGTGTAATAGAATACACTGCGTCTTACACACAGTGTAATAGAATGCACTGTGTATTATGCATGGTGTAATAGAATGCACTATGCATTACGCATGGTGTAATAGACTGCATTGTGTATTACGCATGGTGTAATAGAACGAACTATGTATTACGCACACTGTAATAGAGTGCACTCTGTATTATGCACGGTGTAATAGAATGCACTGTGCATTACGTATGGTGTAATAGACTGCACTGTGTATTACGCATGGTGTAATAGAATGCACTGTCTATTACGCACACTGTAATAGAGTGCAATCTCTTTTATGCACGGTGTAATAGAATGCACTGTGTATTACACACGGTGTAATAAAATGCACTGTGTATTATGCACGGTGTAATAGAATGCACTGTGCATTACGCACACTGTAAGAGAGTGCACTGTGTATTATGCACGGTGTAATAGAATGCACTGCGTATTAAAGATAGTGTAATAGAATGCACTGTGTATTATGTACGGTGGAATAAATGCACTGTGCATTACGCATGAAGTAAGAGATTGCACTGTGTACTACGCACCGTGTAATAGAATTCCCTGTGTACTATGCATGGTGCAACAGAATGCACTGTGTATTAAGCATGGTGTAATAGAATGCACTGTGTATTACGCATGGTGTAATAGAATGCACTGTGTATTACGCATTGTGTGATAGAGTGCACTGGGCAATACGCATGGTGTAACAGAATGCACTGTGTGTTACGCACAGTGTAATAGAGTGCACTGTGTATTATGCACGGTGTTATAGAATGCACTTTGTATTACGCACGGTTATAGAATGCACTGTGTATTACGCATTGTGTAATAGAGTGCACTGGGCAATACGCATGGTGTAATAGAATGCACTGTGTGTTACGCACAGTGCAATAGAATGAACTGTGTATTATACACGGTGTAATAGAGTACACTGTGTACATTCAATGGTGTAATAGAATGCAGGGTGTATTACTCACAGTGTAGTAGAATGCGCTGTGTATTACTTTTGCTCTAATAGAATGCACTGTGCATTACAAATGGTGTAAATGATTGCTCTGTGTATTATGCACGGTGTAGTAGAATGCACTGTGTACTACGCACAGTATAATAGAATGCACTGTGTATTACACACAGTGTAATAGAGTGCACTGTGTATTATGCACGGTGCAATAGAATGAACTGTGTATTATACACGGTGTACTAGAGTGCACTGTGTATTACGCACGGGTTAATAGAGTGCACTGTGTATTACGCAAGGTGTAATAGAATGCACTGTGTATTACACATGGTGTAATAGAGTGCACTTTGCATTACACACGGGTAATAGAATGCACTGTATATTAGGCACGGTGTAATAGAGTGCACTTGGTATTACGCATGGTGTAATTGAATGCACGGTGTATTATGCACGCTGTAAATGAATGCACTGTGTATTATGCATGGTGTAATAGAGTGCACTGTGTATTATACACGGTGTAATAGATAGCACTGTGTATTATGCATGGTGTAATAGAACGCACTCTGTGTATTACGCACGGGTTAATAGAGTGCACTGTGTATTACGCAAGGTGTAATAGAATGCTCTGTGTATTACACATGGTGTAGTAGAATGCACTGTCTATTATGCTCGGTGTAATAGAATGAACTGTGTATTACGCAAGGTGTAATAGAGTGCACTGTGTATTACGCACGGAGTAATAGAATGCACTGTGTATTACGCACAGTGTAATAGAATGCACTGTGTATTAATCATGGTGTAATAGAGTGCACTGTGTATTACGCACAGTGTAATAGAATGCACTGTGTATTACGCACGGTGTAATAGACTGCGCTGTGTATTTCACACGGTGTAATAGAATGCACTGTGTATTACGCAAGGTGTAATAGAGTGCACTGTGTATTATGCACGGTGTAATAGAATGCACTGTGTGTTACGCATGGTGTAATAGACTGCACTGTGTATTACTCATGGTGTAATAGAATGCAATGTGTATTACGCACAGCGTAATAGTGTGCAATGTGTAATATGCACGGTGTAATAGAATGCACTGTATTAAGCACATTGTAATAGAATGCACTGGGCATTACACAGTGTGAAAGAATGCACTGTGTAATATGCACGGTGTAATAGAGTGCACTCTGTATTACGCATGGTGTAATTGAATGCACTGTGTATTACACATGGTGTGATTGACTGCACTGTGTATTACGCATGATGTAATAGCTTGCACTTTGTATTACGCATGGTGTAATATAGTGCACTGTGTATTACGCATAGTGTAATAGAATGCACTGTGTATTATCCACAGTGTAATAGAATGCACTCCGTATAACGCACAGTGTAATAGAATGCATTGTGTACTACACACAGTGTAATCGAATGCACTGTGTATTATGCTCGGTGTAATAGAATGCACTGCGTATTACACACGGTGTAATAGAATGCACTGTGTATTATGCACAGTCTTATAGAATGCACTGTGTATTACGCATGGTGGAAAAGAATGCACTGTGTGTTACGCATGGTGCAATAGAATACACTGTGAATTACGCACAGTGTAATAGAGTGCACTGTCTATTACGCATGGTGCAATAGAATACACTGGCCCAGAAATTCGTTTCGGAGGCTTCCCGCGGGTGCAAGCCCCCGACCTACACTTACCTAGCGCGCCGGCAGTTGAGGCCTGGGCCTGCGTGGATTTCCTCTCTGTGGCCTGGTCCAGCTCCCGGTGCACTGTGCTTGCGTGATCCAGCGGCGTACTTAGTGCGATGTGTCTGCTGGGATCACGTAAGCACTGGGCAACCAATCGGAGAAGGGAAAATCCCATTCATGAGAGTGACAGAAAGAACGGTCAAACTAATGAAAACTCCAGCCCCCAAAACAGTACTTACCCTTCAAATAAATATTTTAAAAAATCACACTTTTTAAATAAACTATAAATAACATTAAAAAACTATTTTAAACAAAAATTAAAATTTTTGAAAAAAATAATTTTATAAAAAAACGGAGCTAAAAATACACTTAACTTACTTTAAAGTATTTAAAAATAATTAACCTGTGGAAAAAAATTCTAATTTTAATTACTTGACCACTTACTTTTTAAAATGAAGTCCTTACACCTGTTTTTTAAATGTGTAAAATGTAGAGGCCTTCACCCACGGAAAAACCTGTAAAAAAAAGGAAGTTCAACGCACAAGCGCAGACTCCCGCGCGCACGCATTCGACCTCTGAACCCCTTCGTTTAGAGGATCGGAAATGCCAGTTTCCGCGCATGCGTAGTGCATGCAAGAAACCGGCACTTCCATCGCATCCACACATGAGTACTCTGTGCTTACTCACGCGTTGGGACCCGAATTTCTGGGCCACTGTGTATTACGCATGGTGTAATAGAATGCATTGTGTACTACGCACAGTGTAATCAAATGCACTGTGTATTATGCACGGTGTAATAGAATACACTGTGTATTACACACGGTACAATAGAATGCACTGTGTACTACACACAGTGTAATTGAATGCATTGTGTATTAGCCACGGTGTAATAGAATGCACTGTGTATAAGGCACGGTGTAATAGAGTGCACTGTGTATTATGCATGGTCTAATAGAATACGCTGTGTATTACACATGGTGTAACAGAATGCACTGTGTATTAGGCACGGTGTAATAGAGTGCACTGTGTATTACGCACAGTTTAATAGAATGCACTGTGTATTACACACAGAGTAATAGAATGCACACTGTACTATGCACGGTGTAATAGAATGCACTGTGTATTACACATGGTGTAATAGGTTGCACTCTGTATTACGCACGGGGTAATAGAATGCACTGTGTATTACGCATGGTGTAATAGAGAGCACGGTATATTATGCACAGTGCAATAGAATACAATGGCCCTGAAATTAGGATCGGGGGTTTGCCGCGCGTGCAAGCCCCCGATATGCACTCACCCTGCGCGCCGACATCTGAAGCCCGGGCCTGCTTGCATTTCCTGTCACTGGCCCAGTTCCGATGTCGGCGCGATGTGCTTACCTGATCCAGCGGCGTAGTTAGTGCGATGTGCCGGCTGGGATCAGGTGAGCACTGTGCAGCCAATCAGGGGAGGGGAAACTCATTCATGAGTTTGACAGTAAGAGCTGTCAAACTCATGAAAAGTATGGGCTGCCAAAACACAACTTTAACTTTAAATAAAATTTTAAAAAACATCCCACTGATTATATTAACTATAAATAAGTTTTTAAAAATGTTTTAAACAATTAATCAATTTTTTGAAAAAAATAATTTTTTTAAAAATAGGGTCTAAAACTAAACTTACCTTACTGTAAATTCTTTAAAAATAATAAACCTGTGGAAAAAAAATTTCTACATTGTACTAAAAGCCTACTTACCTGTAAAACTAAGTACTTACGTCTGGATTATCCACACGTAAAAAACAGAGGCCTTTACACGCGGGCAACTCTGGAAAAAAAAAGGAATTTCACTGCGCACGCATTACGAATGGTGTAAAAGATTTCACTGTGTATTACGCACGGTGTAGTCGAATGCACTGTGTACTACGCACAGTGTAATAGAATGCACTGTGTATTACAGAGAGTGTAATAGAATGCACTGTGTATTATGCACGGTGTAATAGAATGAACTGTGTATTACACATGGTGTAATAGAGTGCACTGTGTATTATGCATGGGGTAATAGATTGCACTGTGAATTACGCAAGGTGTAATAGAATGTACTGTGTATTATGCACACTGTAATAGACTTCACTGTGTATTTTCAATGGTGTAATAGAATGTACGGTGTATTGCTCACAGTGTAATAGAATGCACTGTGCATTATGAACGGTATAAAAGATTGTACTCTATATTACGCCCGGTGTAATAGAATGCACTGTGTACTACGCATGGTGTAATAGAATGCACTTTGTATTATGCACGGTGTAATAGAATGCACTGTGCATTACGCATGGTGTAATAGACTGCACTGTGTATGAAGCATGGTGTAATAGAATGCACTGTAATAGAGTGCGCTCTGTATTATGCACGGTGTAATAGAATGCACTGTGTATTATGCAATGTGCATTACACACACTGTAATAGAGTGCACCGTGTGTTATGCACGGTGTAATAGAATGCACTGTGTATTAAAGACAGTGTAATAGAATGCACTGTGTATTACGTACGGTGTAATAGAATGCACTGTGCATTACGCATGGTGTAATAGATTGCACTGTGTATTATGCAAGGTGTAATAGAATTCCCTGTGTACTACGCATGGTGTAACAGAATGCACTGTGTATTAAGCACGGTGTAATAGAATGCACTGTGTATTACGCATGGTGTAATAGAATGAACTGTGTATTACGCATTGTGTAATAGAGTGCACTGGGCAATACGCACAGTGTAATTGAATGCACTGTGTGTTACTCATGGTGTAATAGAGAGCACTGTGTATTACGCATGGTGTAATAAAATGCACTGTGTATTACGCACGGTGTAATAGAATGCACTCTGTATTATGCACAATGCAATAGAGTGCACAGTGTACATTCAACGGTGTAATAGAATGCACGGTGTATTACTCACAGTGTAGTGGAATGCGCTGTGTATTACTTTTGGTCTAATTGAATGCACTGTGCATTACAAATGGAGTAAAAGATTGCACTGTGTATTATGCACAGTGTAGTAGAATGCACTGTGTACTACGCACAGTATAATAGAATGCACTGTGTATTACACACAGTGTAATAGAATGCACTGTGGATTATGCGTGGTGCAATAGAATGAACTGTGTATTATACACGGTGTAATAGAGTGCACTGTGTATTACGCAAGGTGTAATAGAATGCACTGTGCATTACACATGGTGTAATAGAGTGCACTTTGAATTACACACGGGTAATAGAATGCACTGTATATTAGGCATGGTGTAATAGAGTGCACTGTGTATTATGCATGGTGTAATAGATTGCACTGTGTATTACGCATGGTGTAATAGATAGCACTGTGTATTACACACAGTGTAATAGAATGCACTGTGGATTATGCGTGGTGCAATAGAATGAACTGTGTATTATACACGGGGTAATAGAGTGCACTCTGTATTACGCAAGGTGTAATAGAATGCACTGTGCATTACACATGGTGTAATAGACTGCACTTTGAATTACACACGGGTAATAGAATGCACTGTATATTAGGCATGGTGTAATAGAGTGCACTGTGTATTATGCATGGTGTAATAGATTGCACTGTGTATTACGCATGGTGTAATAGATAGCACTGTGTATTATGCATGGTGAAATAGAGTGCACTGTGTATTATGCATGGTGTAATAGATTGCACTGTGCATTACGCATGGTGAAATAGAATGCACTCTGTATTACGCATGGTGTAATAGATTGCACTGTGTATTACGCATGGTGTAATAGATAGCACTGTGTATTATGCATGGTGTAATAGAATGCACTGTGCATTACGCATGGTGAAATAGAATGCACTCTGTATTACGCATGGTGTAATAGATTGCACTGTGTATTACGCATGATGTAATTGAATACACTGTGTATTATGCATGGCGAAATAGAATGCACACTGTATTACGGACTGTGAAATAGAATGCACTGTGAAATAAGCACGGTGTAATAGAACGCACTGTGTATTAGGCATGGTCTAATAGAATGTACTGTGTATTACACACGGTGTAATAGAGCGCACTGTGTTTTACGCACGGTGTAAGAGAATGCACTGTGTATTACGCATGGTGTAATAGAGTGCACTGTGTATTACGCATGGTGTCATAGTGTGCACTGTGTATTACACACTGTGTAATAGAATGCACTGTGTATTACGCATGGTGTAATAGAGTGCACTGTGTATTACGCATGGTGTCATAGTGTGCACTGTGTATTACACACTGTGTAATAGAATGCACTGTGTATTACGCATGGTGTAATAGAGTGCACTGTGTATTACGCATGGTGTAATAGAGTGCACTGTGTATTACGCACTGTGTAATAGAATGCACTGTGTATTACGCATGGTGTAATAGAGTGCACTGTGTATTACGCACTGTGTAATAGAATGCACTGTGTATTACGCATGGTGTAATAGAATGCACTGTGTATTAGGCATGGTCTAATAGAATGTACTGTGTATTACACACGGTGTAATAGAGTACACTGTGTTTTACGCACGGTGTAAGAGAATGCACTGTGTATTACGCATGGTGTAATAGAGTGCACTGTGTATTACGCATGGTGTAATAGAGTGCACTGTGTATTACGCATGGTGTAATAGAGTGCACTGTGTATTACGCACGGTGTAATAGATTGCACTGTGTATTACGCATGATGTAATTGAATACACTGTGTTTTATGCATGCTGAGATAGAATGCACTCTGTATTACGGACTGTGTAATAGAATGCACTGTGAAATAAGCACGGTGTAATAGAATGCACTGTGTATTAGGCATGGTCTAATAGAATGTATTGTGAATTACACACGGTGTAATAGAGCGCACTGTGTTTTACGCATTGTGTAATAGAATGCACTGTGTATTATGCATGGTGTAATAGACTGCACTGTGTATTACGTATGGTGTAATAGTGTGCACTGTGTATTAAGCACTGTGTAATAGAATGCACTGTGTATTACGCATGGTGTAATAGAATGCACTGTGTATTACCAATGGTGTAATGGAATGCACTGTGTATGACGCACACTGTAAAAGATTGCACTACGTATTATGCACGGTGTAATAGAATGCACTGTGTTCTACGCACGGTGTAATTGAATGCACTGTGTATTACAAACAGTGAAATAGAATGACCTGTGTATTACGCACGGTGTAATAGAAGGTGTAGTGTATGTACCTTTAAGAGAGAATTACTTTTACAGCTCCTGTTTACTGTAGTACCGGCAGTGACCACACCTGTATATAAGCCTTGAGCATGCCTCTGTACTGTTAGTCTTTAGACTACCCTCCTCCAGTAAACACCTGTTGATTGTTAATTTACAGCCTCCATCTAATTATTGGAAAACATCATAGTTTAAGAATCACGGATTCAACAGTGGCGACGAGGTCGATTCGAATCTACCTGCAACTCTGCATTTCCTTTCAAGGATTCGCTCCGGGAGGACGGTGGAAGAAAGTCGAGGCCAGAAGCACAGGCGTCGACCCCGAGCAACCGCCCAGTCATCCGGCAGAGAGTGAACATCGCAGGGGAGGTTGTTGAGAGCTGGGTTTGGTTCTGCAGCCACAACGATCCAGCAACAGACTGGCAACAGGTACAGTGCAGACCCTTCCCGGACAGCGGCGGCTGGAGCCGACCAACGGCACAGAAAAGGCCGAGCAGCGTCGACGGGTGCAAAAACTTATGGCTTACTGCGAAACCTAATAACCCCAGAGAAGCCAGTGGATAAGAATTTCGAAAGCATAGTGGAAATCCTACAGGACCACTTAAACCCCACACCGCTGCTGATAGCAGAAAGATTTAAGTTCCACAAAAGGAACCAGCATAAAGACGAAAGTAATGCTGAGTACTTAAAGGAACTGTGCAAGCCATTGAAACACTGCCAGTTTGGATTGGGACTAGCAGATATGTTAAGGGGCAAGTTTGTGTGTGGACTTCAAAGTGAAGGAACCCAGAAACGGCTTCTATCAGAAAAGGATCTTATGCTGGACAAGGCTTTCAGCATGGCAGTATCACACGAAGCAGCCGCACGGGGTGCTGCAGAGATACAATGGAGACCGCAAGAATATGGCACCAATGAAATGTCATATGGAGCAGGGAAGTGTTATCGCTGTGGCAGAACAACACACGACCAGAAGGATTGTTGGTTCAAGCACCAAGTGTGCAGACAGTGTTGAAAAGCAGGACACATAGCAAGAGTCTGCAGGTCAGGGAAGAAAACCAACAGCAAGAAATCTCCACAGGAGAAGTACAAAAAGTTACATAAGGTGATGGACAGTAGTTCAGATGAGCAGAAAAGTGATACAGACTCCGGAAGCAAGGAGCTGGGTTGTCTGAAACTACATAAAGTAACCAAAATGGGGGATCACCAGACTATCTGGGTCACACTCAAGATAGACGGAGTCCAAGTGAAAATGGAATTGGACACAGGATCAGCCCTAACAGTCATAAACCAAAGGGACTACAAGCGGCTATTTTCACATATACCCTTGAAAGCTACAGAGATTGTCTTGAAGACGTACACGGGGCAAAAAGTCTACCCCAAAGGAAAAATAAGGGTGAAAATGATATACAAAGGCCAGGAAATACCTAAAATGGACCTATATGTATTGCCAGATGGAGGACCACCACTACTAGGATGTGAATGGATCCGGAAGATACAATTAGATTGGCATTCCATACAGGCACTGAAGGTTGAGGCCAAAAAGGATGATGACGTCACACATGGATGACTGTCAAAAATGCTAACTGACGCACAAGAAGTGTTCCAGGAGGGACTCGGAACACTAAAAGGCATAACAGCAACGGTTAAAATAGAGGAAAATGCAAGCCCAAAGTTTTTTAAGGCCAGACAGGTGCCTTATGCGATCCAACTAGCCGTCGAAGCAGAGCTGGAAGGGCTGGAACTTTCAGGAGTACTGTCCAAAGTAGACTGGAGCGAGTGGGCTACACCCATTGTTCCTGTAATGAAGAGGTCGTTGACTAATACGCCGGGGGAACCAAAGAAGGTCCGCATCTGTGGGGATTTTAAGGTGACAGTGAACCCAGTCCATCACACGGTACAATATCCGCTTCCACGGATTGAGGATATTTTCGCCTCGCTATCTGGAGGTAAACGCTTCACCAAAATTGATCTGGCCCAGGTGTACTTGCAAATGGAGGTAGAAGAAGCCTCGAAACAATACATCATGATCAACACTCATAAAGGTCTCTACCAATACAATCGGCTGGTGTTCGGGGTAGCATCGGCTCCGGCTGTTTGGCAAAGGGCAATGGATCAAGTCGTGCAAGGGATTCCAGAGACCCAGTGTTATTTGGACGACATCCTGGTCATGGGCGAAAATGACAGTGTCACCTCGCCAACCTGGAGAAGGTGCTCACTAGATTAAAGGAATATGGGCTACGAGCTAATCGCCACAAGTGCGAGTTTTTCCAGAAGCAGATCTCGTATTGTTATTGATGAAGAGGGGTTACATAAGTCCGCTGAAAAGATTGAGGCAGTGGTCAAGGCTCCAGCACCAGAATATGTGTCACAACTGAGGTCATTCCTCGGGCTGGTAAACTACTACCATAAGTTCTTACCAAATTTGTCTACAGTATTACACCCACTGAACACCCTACGGCAAACGGGGGTACCATGGAAGTGGAATGACAAATGTAAACGAGCTTTCCAGAAGTGCAAAGAATTGATCACATCAAAAGAGGTGTTGGCCCATTTCAACCCAGCACTACCAATTCGGTTGGCATGTGATGCATCACCCTATGGTATTGGAGCGGTGCTGTCGCACAAATTCCCAGACGGGTTGGAGAGGCCAGTAGAATTTGCGTCTCGGTCACTAACCTCAGCCGAGCGCAACTATGCCCAGATTGACAGGGAGGCCCTCAGCCTAGTATGGGGAGTAAAAAAATTCAACCACTATCTGCATGGGCAGAAGTTCACCTTGGTGACTGACCACCAACCACTTGTCTCCATCTTCAATCCAAAGAAGGGCGTTCCGGTGATGACTGCACAACGGTTACAAAGATGGTCCCTTTTTCTAGGGGCGAACCAATATGAAATAGAATATAAAGGCACGAAACAGCATGGAAACGCTGATGGGCTATCACGCCTGCCACTGCCTACTGTGGAAGAAGCACCAGCGGTGGACCCTATCGAGATATTTTCTTCGTCAATAATTGAACGATTGCCAGTAACTAACGCAGATATAGAGAAGGAGACCCGCAATGATCCGACACTGTCTCGGGTATATGATTTGATGGTGAGGGGATGACCAACACATGGCGACTCACTGTTGCCAGCATTCTCATCCAGAAGAGAACAGCTGTCAGTATGCCAGGCGACAGTGATGTGTGGATTCCGAGTGGTAATTCCACCCAAGTTAAGGGAGAGAGTGCTCAATGAGCTTCACGAAGGTCATCTGGGAGGGGTGAAAATGAAAAGCCTTGCTAGGGCTTATGTGTGGTGGCCGGGGATCGATCAACAAATCGAGGACCTAACCAAGAGCTGCCCAGGATGCCAGAAGGTCCAAAATGCACCACCACATGCCCCTCTACACCCATGGGAGTGGCCCTCCTCTCCATGGCAACGGGTGCATATTGATTTTGCTGGTCCATTCATGGACTCAATTGTTCTTAATAGCAGTGGATGCTCACTCGAAATGGCCTGAGGTGATAAAAATGTCCTCAACCACTACAGAGAAAACGATTGCAGTCCTATGGACCATATTTGCCAGGAACGGCTTGCCAGAACAGATTTGCTCTGATAATGGACCACAGTTTGTGTCCAAAGAGTTTCGGAAATTTATGAGAAGGAATGGGGTAAGGCATTACACATCCGCCCCGTATCATCCAGCCTCAAATGGATTGGCTGAGAGGTTCTTACAAACCTTTAAAAAGGCGATAAAGGCCATGTGCGATGAATAAATTCCACTACAGCATGAGGTGGACAATTTCCTGTTAGCCTACAGAAATGCGACACATGCAGTTACCAAGCAGACCCCAGCCATGATGTTCTTTAACCGAAGGTTGAGATCTCATCTGGATTTGCTCAGACCAAATGTGCGAAGAAATGTTGAGGATAAACAATTCCAGCACATCAATGAGAAGCCGACAAGGAGCTTCAATGTAAAACAACCAGTCTTGGCCCGTGACTACCGAACAGAGAAATGGCAACCCGGAACGATATGCACACGGCAGGGGCCATTAATGTACACAGTGGATGTCGGGGATAACATTGTGAGACACCACGTCGATCAGATCTTAGCGTCACAGGAACAAGTCAACCCCATGATTCGCGTACCTGGGGATGAACCCGACATACCGGTAGCATCTACCTCAGAAACAGTAGCAGTGGAAACTGATGAAATAACCAATGAAAAGGGGCCAGAATCGCCTCCGCACCAAGAACAAGAACCTCAGGAAAGGCGCTATCCAGAAAGGATCAGGAAGCCGCCCCAAAGACTGAATCTATAAATGGACTATTTCAGTTTAATGTGCATGTTAAAGTGTTAATTGTTATTTGAACATTATGGGTACTGCTAATCTAAAAGGGGAGGAATTGTAGTGTATGTACCTTTAAGAGAGAACTACTTTTACAGCTCCCCTATACTGTAGTACCGGCAGTGATCACACCTGTATATAAGCCTTGAGCATGCCTCTGTACTGTCAGTCTTTAGACTACCCTCCTCCAGTAAACACCTGTTGATTGTTAAGTTACAGCCACCGTGTAGTTATTGGAAAACATCATACTTTAAGAATCACGGATTCAACAGGCACGGTGTAATAGAATGCAATGTGTACTGTGCATGATGTAACAGAATGCACCGTGTATTATGCACAGTGTAATAGAGTGTACTGTGTATTACGCACAGTGTAAAAGAGTGCAATGTGTATTACGCACGGTGTAATAGAATGCACTGTGTATTACGCACGGTGTAAGAGAATGCGCTGGGCATTACACATGGTGTGATAGAATGCACTGTATAATATGCACGGTGTAATAGAGTGCACTGTGTAATACGCACGGTGTACTTGAATGCATTGTGTATTATGCACGGTGTAATAGAATGCGCTGTGTATTGCACACGGTGTAATAGAATGCATTGGGTATTACACATGGTGCTTTAGAATGCACTGTGTATTACGCACGGTGTAATTGAGTGCACTGTGTATTACGCACGGTGTAATCGAATGCACTGTGTATTATGCACGGTGTAATAGAATGCTCTGTGTACTATGCACAGTGTAATATAATGCACTGTGTATTACACACGGAGCAATAGAATGCACTCTGTATTATGCGTGGTGAAATAGAATGCACTGTGTACTACGCACGGTGTAAAAGATTGCACTGTGTATTATGCACGGTGTAATAGAATGCACTGTGTATTATGCACGGTGTAATAGAATGCACTGTGTACTACGCACGGTGTAATAGAATGCACTGTGTATTACGCACGGTGTAATAGAGTGCACTGTGTATTATGCACAGTCTAATAGAATGCACTGTGTAATACGCATGGTGTAAAAGAATGCACTGTTTAATATGCATGGTGTAAAAGAGTGCACTCTGTATAACGCATGGTGTAATAGAATGCACTGTTTGTTATGCACAGTGTAGTAGAGTGCACTGTGTATTATGCACGGTGTAAAAGAATGCAGTATGTATTACGCACAGTGTAGTAGAGTGCACTGTGTATTACGCACAGTGTAATAGAATGCACTGTGTATTATGCATGGTGTAATAGAGTGCACTGCATATTACGCATGGTGTAATAGAACGCACTGTTTTTTTACACACGCTGCACTAGTGTGCATTGTGTATTATGCACGGTGTAATAGAATGCTCTGTGTATTACACACGGCGCAATAGAATGCACTGTGTATTACACACGGTGTAAGAGAGTGCACTCTGTATTACGGACGGTGTAATAGAATTCCCTGTGTACTACGCATGGTGTAATAGAATGCATTGTGTATTAAGCACGGTGTAATATAATGCACTGTGTATTACGCACGGTGTTATAGAATGCACTGTGTATTACGCACGGTGTAATAGAATGCACTCTGTATTATGCACAATGTAATAGAGTGCACTGTGTATATTCAACGGTGTAATAGAATGCACGGTGTATTACTCACCGTGTAGTAGAATGCACTGTGTATTACTTTTGGTCTAATCGAATGCACTGTGCATTACAAATGGTGTAAAAGATTGCACTGTGTATTACACACGGTGCAGTAGAATGCATTGTGTACTACGCACAGTGTAATAGAATGCACTGTGTATTATGCACGGTGCAATAGAATGAACTGTGTATTACACATGGGTTAATAGAGTGCACTGTGTATTACGCAAGGTGTAATAGAATGCACTGTGTATTATGCACACTGTAATAGAATGCACTGTGTATTTTCAATGGTGTAATAGAATGCACGGTGTATTGCTCATGCCGTAATAGAATGCACTGTGCATTACGAACAGTGTAAAAGATTGTACTGTGCATTACGCCCGGTGTAATAAAATGCACTGTGTACTATGCATGGTGTAATAGAATACACTGCGTATTACACACAGTGTAATAGAATGCACTGTGTATTATGCATGGTGTAATAGAATGCACTGTGCATTACGCATGGTATAATAGACTGCATTGTGTATTACGCATGGTGTAATAGAATGCACTATGTATTACGCACACTGTAATAGAGTGCACTCTGTATTATGCACGGTGTAATAGAATGCACTGTGCATTACGCATGGTGTAATAGAATGCTCTGTGTATTACACACGGCGCAATAGAATGCACTGTGTATTACACACGGTGTAAGAGAGTGCACTCTGTATTACGGACGGTGTAATAGAATTCCCTGTGTACTACGCATGGTGTAATAGAATGCATTGTGTATTAAGCACGGTGTAATATAATGCACTGTGTATTACGCACGGTGTTATAGAATGCACTGTGTATTACGCACGGTGTAATAGAATGCACTCTGTATTATGCACAATGTAATAGAGTGCACTGTGTATATTCAACGGTGTAATAGAATGCACGGTGTATTACTCACCGTGTAGTAGAATGCACTGTGTATTACTTTTGGTCTAATCGAATGCACTGTGCATTACAAATGGTGTAAAAGATTGCACTGTGTATTACACACGGTGCAGTAGAATGCATTGTGTACTACGCACAGTGTAATAGAATGCACTGTGTATTATGCACGGTGCAATAGAATGAACTGTGTATTACACATGGGTTAATAGAGTGCACTGTGTATTACGCAAGGTGTAATAGAATGCACTGTGTATTATGCACACTGTAATAGAATGCACTGTGTATTTTCAATGGTGTAATAGAATGCACGGTGTATTGCTCATGCCGTAATAGAATGCACTGTGCATTACGAACAGTGTAAAAGATTGTACTGTGCATTACGCCCGGTGTAATAAAATGCACTGTGTACTATGCATGGTGTAATAGAATACACTGCGTATTACACACAGTGTAATAGAATGCACTGTGTATTATGCATGGTGTAATAGAATGCACTGTGCATTACGCATGGTATAATAGACTGCATTGTGTATTACGCATGGTGTAATAGAATGCACTATGTATTACGCACACTGTAATAGAGTGCACTCTGTATTATGCACGGTGTAATAGAATGCACTGTGCATTACGCATGGTGTAATAGACTGCACTGTGTATTACGCACACTGTAATAGAGTGCAATCTCTTTTATGCATGGTGTAATAGAATGCACTGTGTATTACACACGGTGTAATAAAATGCACTGTGTATTATGCACGGTGTAATAGAATGCACTGTGCATTACGCACACTGTAATAGAGTGCACTGTGTATTATGCACGGTGTAATTGAATGCACTGCGTATTAAAGACAGTGTAATAGAATGCACTGTGTATTATGTACGGTGGAATAAATGCACTGTGCTTTACGCATGAAGTAAGAGATTGCACTGTGTATTACGCACCATGTAATAGAATTCCCTGTGTACTATGCATGGTGCAACAGAATGCACTGTGTATTAAGCATGGTGTAATAGAATGCACTGTGTATTACGCATGGTCTAATAGAATGCACTGTGTATTACGCATTGTGTAGTAGAGTGCACTGGGCAATACGCATGGTGTAACAGAATGCACTGTGTGTTACGCACGGTGTAATAGAGTGCACTGTGTATTATGCACGGTGTTATAGAATGCACTTTGTATTACGCACGGTTATAGAATGCACTGTGTATTACGCATTGTGTAATAGAGTGCACTGGGCAATACGCATGGTGTAATAGAATGCACTGTGTGTTATGCACAGTGCAATAGAATGAACTGTGTATTAGACATGGTGTAATAGAGTACACTGTGCACATTCAACGGTGCAATAGAATGCACGGTGTATTACTCACAGTGTAGTAGAATGCGCTGTGTATTACTTTTGGTCTAATAGAATGCACTGTGCATTACAAATGGTGTAAAAGATTGCTCTCTGTATTACGCACGGTGTAGTGGAATGCACTGTGTACTACGCACAGTATAATAGAATGCACTGTGTATTACACACAGTGTAATAGAGTGCACTGTGTATTATGCACGGTGCAATAGAATGAACTGTGTATTATACATGGTGTAATAGAGTGCACTGTGTATTACGCACGGGTTAATAGAGTGCACTGTGTATTTCGCAAGGTGTAATAGAATGCTCTGTGTGTTACACAAGGTGTAACAGCATGCACTGTGTATTACACATGGTGTAATAGAGTGCATTTTGCATTACACACGGGTAATAGAATGCACTGTATATTAGGCATGGTGTAATAGAGTGCACTTTGTATTACGCATGGTGTAATTGAATGCACGGTGTATTATGCACGGTGTAAAAGAATGCACTGTGTATTATGCATGGTGTAATAGAGTGCACTGTGTATTATACACGGTGTAACAGATAGCACTGTGTATTATGCATGGCGTAATAGAATGCACTGTGCATTACGCATGGTGAAATAGAAAGCACTCTGTATTACGCATGGTGTAATAGCGTGCACTGTGTATTATGCATGGTGTAATAGAGTGCACTGTGATTTAAGCACACTGTAATAGAGTGTATTGTGTACTATGCATGGTGTAATCGAATGCACTGTGAATTACACATGGTGTAATAGACATCACTGTGTATTACGCACTGTGTAATGGAATGCGTTGTGTGTTACACGCAGTGTAATCGAGTGCACTGTGTATTATGCATGGGATAATAGAATGCACTGTGTATTATGCACGGTGTAATAGAGTGCACTGTGTATTACGCACGGTGTACTAGAATGCACTGTCTATTATGCTCGGTGTAATAGAATGAACTGTGTATTATGCATGGTGTAATAGAATGCACAGTGCATTACGCACGGAGTAATAGAATGCACTGTGTATTACGCACAGTGTAATAGCGTGCACTGTGTATAATGCATGGTGTTATAGAATGCACTGTGTATTGTGCACGGTGTAATAGTGTACACTGTGTATTATGCATGGTGTAATAGATTACACTGTGTATTACACAAGGTGTAATAAAATGCACAGTGTATTATGCACAGTGTAATAGAATGCACTGTGTATTAATCATGGTGTAATAGAGTGCACTGCGTATTACGCACAGTGTAATAGAATGCACTGTGTATTATGCACGGTGTAATAGACTGCGCTGTGTATTTCGCACGGTGTAATAGAATGCACTGTGTATTACGCAAGGTGTAATAGAGTGCACTGTGTATTATGCACGGTGTAATAGAATGCACTGTGTGTTACGCATGGTGTAATAGACTGCGCTGTGTATTACGCATGGTGTAATAGAATGCAATGTGTATTACGCACAGCGTAATAGTGTGCAATGTGTATTATGCATGGTGTAATAGAATGCACTGTGTATTAAGCACCATGTAATAGAATGCACTGGGCATTACACAGTGTGAAAGAATGCACTGTGTAATACGCATGGTGTAATTGAATGCACTGTGTATTACACATGGTGTGATTGACTGCACTGTGTATTACGCATGATGTAATAGCTTGCACTTTGTATTATGCATGGTGTAATATAGTGCACTGTGTATTACGCATAGTGTAATAGAATGCACTGTGTATTATCCACAGTGTAATAGAATGCACTCTGTATAATGCACAGTGTAATAGAATGCATTGTGTACTACACACAGTGTAATCGAATGCACTGTGTATTATGCTCGGTGTAATAGAATGCACTGCGTATTACACACGGTGTAATAGAATGCACTGTGTATTATGCACGGTGCAATAGAATGAACTGTGTATTACACATGGGTTAATAGAGTGCACTGTGTATTACGCAAGGTGTAATAGAATGCACTGTGTATTATGCACACTGTAATAGAATGCACTGTGTATTTTCAATGGTGTAATAGAATGCACGGTGTATTTCTCAGGCCGTAATAGAATGCACTGTGCATTACGAACAGTGTAAAAGATTGTACTGTGTATTACGCCCGGTGTAATAAAATGCACTGTGTACTATGCATGTTGTAATAGAATACACTGCGTATTACACACAGTGTAATAGAATGCACTGTGTATTATGCATGGTGTAATAGATTGCATTGTGTATTACGCATGGTGTAATAGAACGCACTATGTATTACGCACACTGTAATAGAGTGCACTCTGTATTATGCACGGTGTAATAGAATGCACTGTGCATTACACATGGTGTAATAGACTGCACTGTGTATTACACACACTGTAATAGAGTGCAATCTCTTTTATGCACGGTGTAATAGAATGCACTGTGTATTACACACGGTGTAATAAAATGCACTGTGTATTATGCACGGTGTAATAGAATGCACTGTGCATTACGCACACTGTAATAGAGTGCACTGTGTATTATGCACGGTGTAATAGAATGCACTGCGTATTAAAGACAGTGTAATAGAATGCACTGTGTATTATGTACGGTGGAATAAATGCACTGTGCATTACGCATGAAGTAAGAGATTGCACTGTGTATTACGCACCGTGTAATAGAATTCCCTGTGTACTATGCATGGTGCAACAGAATGCACTGTGTATTAAGCATGGTGTAATAGAATGCACTGTGTATTACGCATGGTCTAATAGAATGCACTGTGTATTACGCATTGTGTAATAGAGTGCACTGGGCAATACGCATGGTGTAACAGAATGCACTGTGTGTTACGCACGGTGTAATTGAGTGCACTGTGTATTATGCATGGTGTTATAGAATGCACTTTGTATTACGCACGGTTATAGAATGCACTGTGAATTACGCATTGTGTAATAGAGTGCACTGGGCAATACGCATGGTGTAATAGAATGCACTGTGTGTTACGCACAGTGCAATAGAATGAACTGTGTATTATACATGGTGTAATAGAGTACACTGTGCACATTCAACGGTGCAATAGAATGCACGGTGTATTACTCACAGTGTAGTAGAATGCGCTGTGTATTACTTTTGGTCTAATAGAATGCACTGTGCATTACAAATGGTGTAAAAGATTGCTCTGTATATTACGCATGGTGTAGTGGAATGCACTGTGTACTACGCACAGTATAATAGAATGCACTGTGTATTACACACAGTGTAATAGAGTGCACTGTGTGTTATGCACGGTGCAATAGAATGAACTGTGTATTATACACGGTGTAATAGAGTGCACTGTGTATTATACACAGTGTAACAGATAGCACTGTGTATTATGCATGGCGTAATAGAATGCACTGTGCATTACGCATGGTGAAATAGAAAGCACTCTGTATTACGCATGGTGTAATAGCGTGCACTGTGTATTATGCATGGTGTAATAGAGTGCACTGTGATTTAAGCACACTGTAATAGAGTGTATTGTGTACTATGCATGGTGTAATAGAATGCACTGTGTATTACACATGGTGTAATAGACATCACTGTGTATTACGCACTGTGTAATGGAATGCGTTGTGTGTTACACGCAGTGTAATCGAGTGCACTGTGTATTATGCATGGGATAATAGAATGCACTGTGTATTATGCACGGTGTAATAGAGTGCACTGTGTATTACGCACGGTGTAGTAAAATGCACTGTCTATTATGCTTGGTGTAATAGAATGAACTGTGTATTATGCATGGTGTAATAGAATGCACAGTGTATTACGCACGGAGTAATAGAATGCACTGTGTATTACGCACAGTGTAATAGCGTGCACTGTGTATAATGCATGGTGCTATAGAATGCACTGTGTATTATGCACGGTGTAATAGTGTACACTGTGTATTATGCATGGTGTAATAGATTACACTGTGTATTACACAAGGTGTAATAAAATGCACAGTGTATCATGCACAGTGTAATAGAATGCACTGTGTATTAATCATGGTGTAATAGAGTGCACTGTGTATTACGCACAGTGTAATAGAATGCACTGTGTATTATGCACGGTGTAATAGACTGCGCTGTGTATTTCGCACGGTGTAATAGAATGCACTGTGTATTACGCAAGGCGTAATAGAGTGCACTGTGTATTATGCACGGTGTAATAGAATGCACTGTGTGTTACGCATGGTGTAAAAGACTGCGCTGTGTATTACGCATGGTGTAATAGAATGCAATGTGTATTACGCACAGCGTAATAGTGTGCAATGTGTATTATGCACGGTGTAATAGAATGCACTGTGTATTAAGCACCATGTAATAGAATGCACTGGGCATTACACAGTGTGAAAGAATGCACTGTGTAATACGCATGGTGTAATTGAATGCACTGTGTATTACACATGGTGTGATTGACTGCACTGTGTATTACGCATGATGCAATAGCTTGCACTTTGTATTACGCATGGTGTAATATAGTGCACTGTGTATTACGCATAGTGTAATAGAATGCACTGTGTATTATCCACAGTGTAATAGAATGCACTCTGTATAATGCACAGTGTAATAGAATGCATTGTGTACTACACACAGTGTAATCGAATGCACTGTGTATTATGCTCGGTGTAATAGAATGCACTGCGTATTACACACGGTGTAATAGAATGCACTGTGTATTATGCACAGTCTTATAGAATGCACTGTGTATTACGCATGGTGGAAAAGAATGCACTGTGTGTTACGCATGGTGCAATAGAATACACTGTGTGTTACGCACAGTGTAATAGAGTGCACTGTCTATTACGCATGGTGCAATAGAATACACTGGCCCAGAAATTCGTGTCGGGGGCTTCCCGCGGGTGCAAGCCCCCGACCTACACTTACCTAGCGCGCCGGCAGTTGAGGCCTGGGCCTGCGTGGATTTCCTCTCTGTGGCCCGGTCCAGCTCCCGGCGCACTGTGCTTGCGTGATCCAGCGGCGTACTTAGTGTGATGCGTCCGCTGGGATCACGTGAGCACTGGGCAACCAATCGGAGAAGGGAAAATCCCATTCATGAGACAGAAAGAACCGTCAAACTAATGAAAACTCCGGCCCCCAAAACAGTACTTACCCTTCAAATAAATATTTTAAAAAATCACACTTTTTAAATAAACTATAAATAACATTAAAAAAAACTATTATAAACAAAAATTAAAACTTTTGAAAAAAATAATTTTTTTTAAAAACGGGGCTAAAAATACACTTACCTTACTTTAAAGTATTTAAAAATAATTAACCTGTGGAAAAAAAGTTCTAATTTTAATTACTTGACCACTTACTTTTTAAAATGAAGTCCTTACACCTGTTTTTTAAATGTGTAAAATGTAGAGGCCTTCACCCACGGAAAAACCTGTAAAAAAAGAGGAAGTTCAACGCACAAGCGCAGACTCCCACGCGCACGCATTCGACCTCTGAACCCCTTTGTTTAGAAGATTGGAAATGCCGGTTTCCGCGCATGCTTAGTGCATGCAAGAAACCGGCACTTCCATCGCATCCACGCATGAGTACTCTGTACTTACTCACGCGTTGGGACCCGAATTTCTGGGCCACTGTGTATTACGCATGGTGTAATAGAATGCATTGTGTACTACGCACAGTGTAATCAAATGCACTGTGTATTATGCACGGTGTAATAGAATACACTGTGTATTACACACGGTATAATAGAATGCACTGTGTACTACACACAGTGTAATTGGATGCATTGTGTATTAGCCACGGTGTAATAGAATGCACTGTGTATAAGGCATGGTGTAATAGAGTGCACTGTGTATTATGCATGCTCTAATAGAATGCATGGTGTATTATGCATGGTGTAAAAGAATGCACTGTGTATTACGCATGGTGTAATAGAGTGCAACATGTATTACGCACGGTGTAATAGAATACACTGTGTATTATACATGACATACTAGAGTGCATTGTTTATTATGCATGGTGTAATAGAATGCACTGTGCATTACACACGGTGTAATAGAATGCACTGTGTATTACACATGGTGTAATAGTGTGCACTCTGTATTACGCACGATGTACTAGAATGCACTGTGTGTTATGCATGGTGCAATAGAGAGCACTGTGTATTACGCACAGTGCAATAGAATACACTGTGCATTACGCACGGTGTAATAGAGTGCTCTGTGTATTGCGCATGGTGTAATAGAATGCACTGTGTATTACACAAGGTGTAATAGAGTGCACGGTGTATTAGGCACGGTGTAGTAGAATGCACTGTGTATTACACTCAGTGTAAAAGAATGAACTGTGTATTATGCATGGTGTAATAGAATGCATTATTACGCAAGGTGTAATAGAATGCACTGTGTATTACACACGGTGTAATAGTGTGCACTGTGTATTACGCTCGGTGTAGTAGAGTGCACTGTGTATTATGCACGGTGTAATAGAATGCACTATGTATTATGCACAGTGTAATAGAGTGCACTGTGTATTACGCACGGTGTAATAGAATACGTTGTGTATTACACATGGTGTAACAGAATGCGCTGTGTATTAGGCACGGTGTAATAGAGTGCACTGTGTATTACGCACAGTTTAATAGAATGCACTGTGTATTACACACGGAGTAATAGAATGCACACTGTATTACGCACGGTGTAATAGAATGCATTGTGTACTATGCACGGTGTAAAAGAATGCACTGTGTATTATGCACGGTGTAATGGAATGCACTGTGTTTTATGCACGGTGTAATAGAGTGCACTGTGTATTACACATGGTGTAATAGGTTGCACTCTGTATTACGCACGGGGTAATAGAATGCACTGTGTATTACGCATGGTGTAATAGAGAGCACGGTATATTATGCACAGTGCAATAGAATACAATGGCCCTGAAATTAGGATCGGGGGTTTGCCGCGCGTGCAAGCCCCCGATATGCACTCACCCTGCGCGCCGACATCTGAAGCCCGGGCCTGCTTGCATTTCCTGTCACTGGCCCAGTTCCGATGTCGGCGCGATGTGCTTACCTGATCCAGCGGCGTAGTTAGTGCGATGTGCCGGCTGGGATCAGGTGAGCACTGTGCAGCCAATCAGGGGAGGGGAAACTCATTCATGAGTTTGACAGTAAGAGCTGTCAAACTCATGAAAAGTATGGACTGCCAAAACACAACTTTAACTTTAAATAAAATTTTAAAAAACATCCCACTGATTATATTAACTATAAATAAGTTTTTAAAAATGTTTTAAACAATTAATCAATTTTTTGAAAAAAATAAATTTTTTAAAAATAGGGTCTAAAACTAAACTTACCTTACTGTAAATTCTTTAAAAATAATAAACCTGTGGAAAAAAAATTTCTACATTGTACTAAAAGCCCACTTACCTGTAAAACTAAGTACTTACGCCTGGATTATCCACACGTAAAAAACAGAGGCCTTTACACGCGGGCAACTCTGGGGAAAAAAAGGAATTTCACTGCGCACGCATTACGAATGGTGTAAAAGATTGCACTGTGTATTACGCACGGTGTAGTCGAATGCACTGTGTACTACGCACGGTGTAATAGAATGCACTGTGTATTACACAGAGTGTAATAGAATGCAGTGTGTATTATGCATGGGGTAAAAGATTGCACTGTGCATTACGCAAGGTGTAATAGAATGTACTGTGTATTATGCACACTGTAATAGACTTCACTGTGTATTTTCAACAGTGTAATAGAATGTACGGTGTATTGCTCACAGTGTAATAGAATGCACTGTGCATTATGAACGGTATAAAAGATTACGCCCGGTGTAATAGAATGCACTGTGTACTACGCATGGTGTAATAGAATGCACTTTGTATTATGCACAGTGTAATAGAATGCACTGTGTATTAAAGACAGTGTAATAGAATGCACTGTGTATTACGTACAGTGTAATAGAATGCACTGTGCATTACGCATGGTGTAATAGATTGCACTGTGTATTACGCAAGGTGTAATAGAATTCCCTGTGTACTACGCATGGTGTAACAGAATGCACTGTGTATTAAGCACGGTGTAATAGAATGCACTGTGTATTATGCATGGTGTAATAGAATGCACTGTGTATTATGCATTGTGTAATAGAGTGCACTGGGCAATACGCGCGGTGTAATTGAATGCACTGTGTGTTACTCATGGTGTAACAGAGAGCACTGTGTATTACGCATGGTGTAATAGAATGCACTGTGTATTACGCACGGTGTTATAGAATGCACTGTGTATTACGCACGGTGTAATAGAATGCACTCTGTATTATGCACAATGAAATAGAGAGCACAGTGTACATTCAATGGTGTAATAGAATGCACGGTGTATTACTCACAGTGTAGTGGAATGCGCTGTGTATTACTTTTGGTCTAATTGAATGCACTGTGCATTACAAATGGTGTAAAAGATTGCACTGTGCACTATGCACAGTGTAATAGAATGCACTGTGTATTACACACAGTGTAATAGAATGCACTGTGTATTATGCACGGTGCAATAGAATGAACTGTGTATTACACACGGTGTAATAGAGTGCACTGTGTATTACGCATGGATTAATAGAGCGCACTGTGTATTGTGCAAGGTGTAATAGAATGCACTGTGTATTATGCACACTGTAATAGAATGCACTGTGTATTTTCAATGGTGTCATAGAATGCACGGTGTATTGCTCATGGTGTAGTACAATGCACTGTGCATTACAAACAGTGTAAAAGATTGTACTGTGTATTTTGCCCGGTGTAATAGAATGCACTGTGTACTACGCACGGTGTAATAGAATGCACTGCGTACTGCACTGTGTATTACGCATGGTGTAATAGAATGCACTGTGTATTACGCACACTGTAATAGAGTGCACTCTGTATTATGCACGGTGTAATAGAATGCACTGTGCGTTACGCATGGTGTAGTAGACTTTACTGTGTATTATGCAAGGTGTAATAGAATGCACTGTGTATTATGCACACTGTAATAGAATGCACTGTGTATTTTCAATGGTGTAATAGAATGCACGGTGTATTGCTCACCGTGTAATAGAATGCACTGTGCATTATGAACGGTGTAAAAGATTGTACTGCGTATTACACACAGTGTAATAGAATGCACTGTGTATTATTCACGGTGTAATAGAATGCACTGTGCATTATGCATGGTGTAATAGACTGCACTATGTATTACGCATGGTGTAATAGAATGCACTGTGTATTATGCACACTGTAATAGAGTGCACTCTGTAGTATGCACGGTGTAATAGAATGCACTGTGTATTGCACACGGTGTAATAGAGTGCACTGTGTGTTACGCACAGTGAAATAGAGTGCACTGTGTATTACGCATGGTGTAATAGAATGCACTGTGTATTATGCATGGTGTTATAGAATGCACTGTGTATTACGCCCGGTGTAATAGAATGCACTCTGTATTGTGCACAATGAAATAGAGTGCACTGTGTACATTCAACGGTGTAATAGAATGCATGGTGTATTACTCACAGTGTAGTAGAATGCACTGTGTACTACGCACAGTATAATAGAATGCACTGTGTCTTACACACAGTGTAATAGAATGCACTGTGGATTATGCACGGTGCAATAGAATGAACTGTGTATTATACATGGTGTAATTGAGTGCACTGTGTATTACGCAAGGTGTAATAGAATGCACTGTATATTACACAAGGTGTAAAAGCATGCACTGTGCATTACACATGGTGTAATAGAGTGCACTTTGAATTACACACGGGTAATAGAATGCACTGTATATTAGGCACGGTGTAATAGAGTGCACTGTGTATTATGCATGGTGTAATAGATTGCACTGTGTATTGCGCATGCTGTAATAGATAGCACTGTGTATTATGCATGGTGTAATAGAATGCACTGTGCATTACGCATGGTGAAATAGAATGCACTCTGTATTACGCATGGTGTAATAGCGTGCACTGTTTATTATGCATGGTGTAAGAGAGTGCACTGTGATTTAAGCACACTGTAATAGAGTGTACTGTAAATTATGCATGGTGTAATAGAATGCACTGTGTATTACGCACGGTGTAATAGAATGCACTGGGTACTACGCACGGTGTTATATAATGCACTGTGTATTACACACGGTGTAATAGAATGCACTGTGTATTATGCACAGTGTAATAGAATGCACTGTGTACTATGCATGGTGTAATAGAATGCACTGTGTATTACACACGGTGTAGTAGACTGCACTGTGTATTACGCACTGTGTAATAGAATGCGCTGTGTGTTACACACAGTGTAATCGAGTGCACTGTGTATTACGCATGGGATAATAGAATGCACTGTGTATTATGCACGGTGTAATAGAATGCACTGTTTATTACGCACGGTGTAATAGATTGCACTATGTATTACGCACGGTGTAATAGAATGCACTGTGTATTATGCATGGTGTAATAGAATGCACTGTGTATTACACACACTGTAATAGAGTGCACTGTGTATTATGCATGGTGTAATAGAATGCACTGTGTATTGCGCACTGTGTTATAGAATGCACTGTGTATTACACACGGCGCAATAGAATGCACTGTGTATTATGCACAATGTAATAGAGTGCACTGTGTACATTCAATGGTGTAATAGAATGCACGGTGTATTACTCACAGTGTAGTGAATGCGCTGTGTTTTACCTTTGGTCTAATAGAATGCACTGTGCATTACGAATGGTGTAAAAGATTGCACTGTGTATTAAGCACGCTGTAGTAGAATGCACTGTCTACTACGTACAGTGTAATAGAATGCACTGTGTATTACACACAGTGTAATAGAATGCACTGTGTATTATGCACAGTGTAATGGAATGAACTGTGTATTACACATGGTGTAATAGAGTGCAGTGTGTATTACGCACGGGGTAATAGACTGCACTCTGTATTACGCAAGGTGTAATAGAAAGCACTGTGTATTACACATGGTGTAATAGAGTGCACTTTGAATTACACACGGTAATAGAATGCACTGTGTATTAGGCATGGTGTAATAGAGTGCACTGTGATTTAAGCACCCTGTAATAGAGTGTACTGTAAATTATGCATGGTGTAATAGAATGCACTGTGTATTACGCATGGTGTAATAGAATGCACTGTGTACTATGCATGGTGTAATAGAATGCACTGTGTATTACACACAGTGTAATAGAATGCACTGTAAATTATGCATGGTGTAATAGAATGCACTGTGTATTACGCATGGTGTAATAGAATGCACTGTGTACTATGCATGGTGTAATAGAATGCACTGTGTATTACACACAGTGTAATAGAATGCACTGTGTATTATGCACAGTGTAATGGAATGAACTGTGTATTACACATGGTGTAATAGAATGCACTTTGAATTACACATGGTAATAGAATGCACTGTGTATTAGGCATGGTGTAATAGAGTGCACTGTGATTTAAGCACCCTGTAATAGAGTGTACTGTAAATTATGCATGGTGTAATAGAATGCACTGTGTATTACGCATGGTGTAATAGAATGCACTGTGTACTATGCATGGTGTAATAGAATGCACTGTGTATTACGCACTGTGTAATAGAATGCGCTGTGTGTTACACACAGTGTAATCGAGTGCACTGTGTATTATGCACGGTGTAATAGAATGCACTGTGTATTACGCATGGTGTAATAGAATGCACTATGTATTACGCATGGTGTAATAGAATGCACCGTGTATTATGCATGGTTTAATAGAATGCACTGTGTATTACACACACTGTAATAGAGTGCACTGTGTATTATGCACAATGTAATAGAGTGCACTGTGTACATTCAATGGTGTAATAGAATGCACGGTGTATTACTCACAGTGTAGTAGAATGCGCTGTGTTTTACCTTTGCTCTAATAGAATGCACTGTGCATTACGAATGGTGTAAAAGATTTCACTGTGTATTACGCACGGTGTAGTAGAATGCACTGTGTACTACGCACAGTGTAATAGAATGCACTGTGTATTACGCACAGTGTAATAGAATGCACTGTGTATTATGCACGGTGTAATGGAATTAACTGTGTATTACACATGGTGTAATAGAGTGCACTGTGTATTATGCACGGGGTAATAGAGTGCACTCTGTATTACGCAAGGTGTAATAGAATGCACTGTTTATTACACAATGTGTAACAGAATGCACTTTGAATTACACACGGGTAATAGAATGCACTGTGTATTAGGCACAGTGTAATAGAGTGCACTGTGTATTACGCATGATGTAATTGAATACACTGTGTATTATGCATAGCGAAATAGAATGCACACTGTATTATGGACTGTGAAATAGAATGCACTGTGAAATAAGCATGGTGTAATAGAATGCACTGTGTATTAGGCATGGTCTAATAGAATGTATTGTGTATTACACACGGTGTAATAGAGCGCACTGTGTTTTATGCACGGTGTAAGAGAATGCACTTTGTATTATGCATGGTGTAATAGAGTGCACTGTGTATTACGCATGGTGTAATAGAGTGCACTGTGTATTACGCACGGTGTAATAGATTGCACTGTGTATTACGCATGATGTAATTGAATACACTGTGTATTATGCATGCTGAGATAGAATGCACTCTGTATTACGGACTGTGTAATAGAATGCACTGTGAAATATGCACGGTGTAATAGAATGCACTGTGTATTAGGCATGGTCTAATAGAATGTACTGTGAATTACACACGGTGTAATAGTGTGCACTGTGTATTAAGCACGGTGTAATAGAATGCACTGTGTATTATGCATGGTGTAATAGAATGCACTGTGTATTACGCATGGTGTAATAGAGTGCACTGGGAAATATGCACTGTGTAATAGAATGCACTGTGTATTACGCATGGTGTAATAGAATGCACTGTGTATTACCAATGGTGTAATGGAATGCACTTTGTATTACGCACACTGTAAAAGATTGCACTACGTATTATGCACGGTGTAATAGAATGCACTGTGTACTACGCACGGTGTAATTGAATGCACTGTGTATTACAAACAGTGAAATAGAATGACCTGTGTATTACGCACGGTGTAATAGAAGGTGTAGTGTATGTACCTTTAAGAGAGAACTACTTTTACAGCTCCTGTATACTGTAGTACCGGCAGTGACCACACCTGTATATAAGCCTTGAGCATGCCTCTGTACTGTTAGTCTTTAGACTACCCTCCTCCAGTAAACACCTGTTGATTGTTAATTTACAGCCTCCATCTAATTATTGGAAAACATCATAGTTTAAGAATCACGGATTCAACAGTGGCGACGAGGTCGATTCGAATCTACCTGCAACTCTGCATTTCCTTTCAAGGATTCACTCCGGGAGGACGGTGGAAGAAAGTCGAGGCCAGAAGCACGGGCGTCGACCACGAGCAACCGCCCAGTCATCCGGCAGAGAGTGAACATCACAGGGGAGGCTGTTGAGAGCTGGGTTTGGTTCTCCAGCCACGACGATCCAGCAACAGACTGGCAACAGGTACAGTGCAGACCCTTCCCGGACAGCGGCGGCTGGAGCCAACCAATGGCACAGAAAAGGCCGAGCAGCGTCGACGGGGTAAGAGAGAGGGTGAAGCGCACAGGGCGCAGCCGGGGGTTGAAAACCGAGCGGCGTCAACGAAAAACAAAAAGAGAGAGAGGGTAAAGCAGCAACCGGGTTCAGGACTGAGTGGCGGCAACGAGCGAGGCACACAGGAGAACACACAGAGCACAGCCAGGGCTTAAGGGCTGAATAGCGTCCACGGGGGAAAGAAAGGAAGCGCGGGAGACGCCATTGAGCCGCAGCGAAGAAGGGAGAGCGTGGGAGACGCCATTTTAGAAGCCGCAGTGCAGAAGAAGGGCGAGCGCGGGAAGAAAGGAAAGCGCGGGAGATGCCATTTTAGACAGTTTAATCACACCCAGGGATGCCGAAGAGTGGCAGTATCACTGCGTTCGACAATGAAGTCGAAGATTGGGCGACATATGTGGAGCACATTGAGGTGCACTGCAAGGCGAATGAAGTGCCAGATGCTAGGAAAGCACTGGTTTTGTTGAATTCCATGGGTGCAAAAACTTATGGCTTACTGCGAAACCTAATAACCTCAGAGAAGCCAGTGGATAAGAATTTCGAAAGCATAGTGGAAATCCTACAGGACCACTTAAACCCCACACTGCTGCTGATAGCAGAAAGATTTAAGTTCCACAAAAGGAACCAGCATAAAGACGAAAGTAATGCTGAGTACTTAAAGGAACTGCGCAAGCCATTGAAACACTGCCAGTTTGGATTGGGACTAGCAGATACGTTAAGGGGCAAGTTTGTGTGTGGACTTCAAAGTGAAGGAACCCAGAAACGGCTTCTATCAGAAAAGGATCTTATGCTGGACAAGGCTTTCAGCATAGCAGTATCACACGAAGCAGCCGCACGGGGCGCTGCAGAGATACAATGGAGACCTCAAGAATATGGCACCAATGAAATGTCATATGGAGCACGGAAGTGTTATCGCTGCGGCAGAACAACACATGGCCAGAAGGATTGTTGGTTCAACGACCAAGTGTTCAGACAGTGTGGAAAAGCAGGACACATGGCAAGAGTCTGCAGGTCAGGGAAGAAAACCAGCAGCAAGAAATCTCCACAGGAGAAGTACAAAAAGGTACATAAGGTGATGGACGGTAGTTCAGACGAACAGAAAAGTGATACAGACTCTGGAAGCAAGGAGCTGGGTTGTCGGAAACTACATAAGGTAATCAAAATGGAGGATCACCAGACTATCTGGGTCACGCTCAAGATAGACGGAGTCCAAGTGAAAATGGAATTGGACACAGGATCAGCCCTAACAGTCATAAACCAAAGGGACTACAAGCGACTATTTTCACATATACCCTTGAAAGCTACAGGGATTGTCTTGAAGTCTACCCCAAAGGAAAAATAAGGGTGAACGTGATATACAAAGGCCAGGAAATACCCAAAATGGACCTATATGTATTGCCAGATGGAGGACCACCACTACTAGGACGTGAATGGATCCAGAAGATACAATTAGATTGGCATTCCATACAGGCACTGAAGGTTGAGGCCAAAAAGGATGACGACGTCACACCTGGACGACTGTCAAAAATGCTAACTGATGCACAAGAAGTGTTCCAGGAGGGACTCAGAATACTAAAAGGCATAACAGCGACGATTAAAATAGAGGAAAATGCAAGCCCAAAGTTTTTTATGGCCAGACCGGTGCCTTATGCGATCCGACCAGCCGTCGAAGCAGAGGTGGAAGGGTTGGAACGCTCAGGAGTACTGTCCAAAGTAGACTGGAGCGAGTGGGCTACACCCAACATTCCTGTAATGAAGAGGTCGTTGAGTAATACGCCTGGGGAACCAAAGAAGGTCAGCATCTGTGGGGATTTTAAGGTGACAGTGAACCCAGTCCTTCACACGGTACAATATCCACTTCCACAGATTGAGGATATTTTCGCCTCACTATCTGGAGGTAAACGCTTCACCAAAATTGATCTGGCCTAGGCGTACCTGCAAATGGAGGTAGAAGAAGCCTCGAAACAATACCTCACGATCAACACGCATAAAGGTCTCTACCAATACAACCGGCTGGTGTTCGGGGTAGCATCGGCTCCGGCTATTTGGCAAAGGGCAATGGATCAAGTCCTGCAAGGGATTCCTGCGACCCAGTGTTATTTGGACGACATCCTGGTCACGGACTAAAATGACAGTGATCACCTCGCGAACCTGGAGAAGGTGCTCACTAAATTAAAGGAATATGGGCTACGAGCTAATCGCCACAAGTGCGAGTTTTTCCAGAAGCAGATCTCGTATTGTGGCCACGTTATTGATGAAGAAGGGTTACATACGTCCCCTGAAAAGATTGAGGCAATAGTCAAGGCTCCAGCACCGGAAAATGTGTCACAACTGAGGTCATTCCTCAGGCTGGTGAACTACTGCCATAAGTTCTTACCAAATTTGTCTACAGTATTACACCCACTGAACACCCTACGGCAAACGGGGGTACCATGGAAGTGGAATGACGAATACAAACGAGCTTTCCAGAAGTGCAAAGAATTGATCACATCAAAGAGGTGTTGGCCCATTTCAACCCAGCACTACCTATTCGGTTAGCATGTGATGCATCACCCTATGGTATTGGAGCGGTGCTGTCGCACAAATTCCCAGACGGGTTGGAGAGGCCAGTAGCCTTTGCGTCTCGGTCACTAACCTCAGCCGACCGCAACTATGCCCAGATCGACAGGGAGGCCCTCAGCATGGAAACGCTGATTGGCTATCACGCCTGCCACTGCCTACTGTGGAGGAAGCACCAGCAGTGGACCGTATCGAAATATATTATTCGTCGATAATTGAACGATTGCCAGTAACTAACGCGGATATAGAGAAGGAGACCCGCAATGATCCGACACTATCTCGGGTATATGATTTGACGGTGAAGGGATGGCCAACACATGGTGACTCACTGTTGCCAGCATTCTCATCCAGAAGAGAACAGCTGTCAGTATGCCAGGGGACAGTGATGTGTGGATCCCGAGTGGTAATTCCACCCAAGTTAAGGGAGAGAGTGCTCAATGAGCTTCACGAAGGCCATCTGGGAGGGGTGAAAATGAAAAGCCTTGCTAGGGCTTATGTGTGGTGGCCGGGGATCGATCAACAAATCGAGGACCTAACAAAGAGCTGCTCAGGATGCCAGTAGGTCCAAAATGCACCACCACATGCCCCTCTACACCCATGGGAGTGGCCCTCCTCTCCATGGCAACGGGTGCATATTGATTTTGCTGGTCCATTCATGGACTCAATGATCTTAATAGCAGTGGATGCGCACTCGAAATGGCCTGAGGTGATAAAAATGTCCTCAACCACTACAGAGAAAACGATTGCAGTCCTACGGACCATATTTGCCAGGAACGGCTTGCCAGAGCAGATTTGCTCTGAAAACGGACCACAGTTTGTGTCCGAAGAGTTTCGGAAATTTATGAGAAGAAATGGGGTAAGGCATTACACATCCACCCCGTATCATCCAGCCACAAATGGATTGGCTGAGAGGTTCATACAAACCTTTAAAAAGGCGATAAGGGCCATGTGCGATGATGACATTCCACTACAGCATAAGGTGGACAATTTCCTGTTAGCCTACAGAAATGCGACACATGCAGTTACCAAGCAGACCCCGGCCATGATGTTCTTTAACTGAAGGTTGAGATCTCGTCTGGATTTGCTCAGACCAAATGTGCGAAGAAATGTTGAGGATAAGCAATTCCAGCATATCAATGAAAAGCCGACAAAGATCTTCAATGTAGGACAACCAGTCTTGGCCCGCAACTACCGAACAGAGAAATGGCAACCCGGATCGATATGCACACGGCAGGGGCCATTAATGTACACAGTGGATGTCGGGAAGAACATTGTGAGATGCCACGTCGACCAGATCCTAGCGTCACAGGAAAGAGTCAACCCCATGTCTCGTGTACCTGGGGATGAACCCGACATACCGGTAGCATCTACCTCAGAAACAGTAGCAGCGGAACCTGATGAACTAACCGACGAAAGGGGGCCAGAATCGCCTCCGCACCAAGAACAAGAACCTCAGGAAAGGCGTTACCCAGAAAGGATCAGGAAGCCGCCCCAAAGACTGAATCTATAAATGGACTATTTCAGTTTAATGTGCAGGTTAAAGTGTTAACTGTTATTTGAACGTTATGGGTACTGTTAATCTAAAAGGGGAGGAATTGTAGTGTATGTACCTTTAAGAGAGAACTACTTTTACAGCTCCTGTATATTGTAGTACTGGCAGTGACCACACCTGTATATAAGCCTTGAGCATGCTTCTGTACTGTTAGTCTTTAGTCTACCCTCCTCCAGTTAGCACCTGTTGATTGTTAATTTACAGCCTCCGTCTAGTTATTGGAAAACATCATACTTTAAGAATCACGGATTCAACAGAATGCACTGTGCATTACGCACGGTGTAATAGACTGCACTGTGTATTACGCATGGTGCAATAGAAAGCACTTTGTATTACGCACAGTGTAATAAAATGCACTGTGTATAATGCACGGTGTGATAGAGTGCATTGTGTATTACGCACGGTGTAATAGAATGCACTGTGAATTATGCACAGTGTAATATAATGCACTGTGTATTATGCACGGTGTAATAGAATGCACTCTTTTTTACACACGTTGTAATAGAATGCACTGTGTATTATGCACGGTGTTATAGAATGTACTGTGTATTACGCACAGTGTAATATAATGCACTGTGTATTACGCATGGTGTAATGGAATGCACTGTGTATTACGCACGTTGTAATAGAATGCATTGTGTATTACGCACAGTATAATACAATGCACTGTGTATTATGCACGGTGTAATAGAATACACTCTGTATTACGCACGTTGTAATAGAATGCAGTGTGTATTACGCTCGGTGTAATAGAATGCACTGTTTATTACGCACAGTGTAATACAATGCACTGTGTATTACGCACGGTGCAATAGAATGCACTCTGTATTACACACGTAATAGAATGCACTGTGTAATAGAATGCACTGTGTATTATGCACGGTGTCATAGAATTCTCTGTGTATTACGCACGGTGTAAGAAATGTACTGTGTATTACGCACGGTGTAACAGAGTACACTGTGTATTACGCACTGTGTAATAGAATGCACTGTTTATTGTGCACGGTTTAACAGAGTGCACTGTGTATTACGCATGGTGTAATGGAATGCACTGTGTATTACGTGCGGTGCAATAGAATGCAATGTGTATTATGCACTGTGTAATAGAATGCACTGTGTATTACGCACAGTGTAATAGAATGCACTGTGTATTAGGTGTGGTGCAATCGAATGCAATGTATATTACGCATGGTGTAATAGAATGCACTGTGTATTACGCACGGTGCAATAAATGTACTGTGTTTTACGCACGGTGTAATAGAGTGCACTGTGTATTATGCATGGTGTAATAGAGTGCACTGTATATTACACACAGTTAGAGCTTTAGTATTACTGCAAATACCATGTACTACCTGCAGTAATACTAAAGCTCTAACTGGTTTCTGTACACTTGGGAGCTTGTAGTTGCTAACAGTCAGGTGTACATTCCCAAACAGTGCTACATTCTGTGTGTGCTCTGTAGTCCCAGTGCTGGTGATGAGGGACCCCCATCTACTTATGGTCACTCGGTTGTCTGTGTGGGGGGCAGTGTTTGAGTGGTCCTTGAGTGCAATGTCTTAGTAGCCAATGGTAGGCCAGCTGCCGCCCGTGCATTACGATCTCTGAATGGGAAATGGCTCAGAGGCCCGTTTGTCGAGGGGATGGGGAAGGGGAACTGGCGGAGTGCAGCCCATTGCACTATAATTGAGGGATGCTCTGTCTAGCTGCTGGGGGGCAAGCGTTGAATCAGTGGCCAGGTGGTTCCAGTGAGGAGACCCCCCCCCCCAGTACAGCAACAATTCAGAAAAACAATCCCACTGCATGTGATTTTGGGAAACAACGTCAAAACATTCCACTGCTGGGGTCAGATTGAATTTCATGGAACATTTTCCGTTAAAAGGAGCTTTGCAAGTCAAGCAGATTTCTAACCTCCCCCATTCCCCACCTGGTGGTGATCCACTCTGCCTTGCCCTGCTCTACATCCGCACCCTTCCCTCGAAAGGGCATGAGATTTGCACTGCCAGGAGGTGCCAGCTGCCTAAGAAAGTGTCAGGTGACCCGCGTACACCGAGTCACCATCGTCTGAAGTGCTGTCATTCTCCCGCTGCTCACGAAGGATGATGCTAGTGGCTCCAAACAGATCTCAGCTGTAATTTATAATAAATTCTAAAACACCACTCCTAATAAAACCCTTTAGGCTCCCCCTGAGTGCTCCCAGATCCAAGGTGCCTTTCCAAGTCATTACATAATCTGAAATGAACTTATTCAGCACCATTTAAAGTCTGGCCTGTCTCTCACACACACCCTTCTTTTTGCTAACTTTTGTAAACTCTCGTCTAAAAAAAGTGGGGGTCCCAAAAGACTATTAGTTGTAATTTTTTACTTAGTATATTTGTCTATCGGCCTCCCCCCTTCAAATACCAGTGGCTCAGTGGGTGAATGCACCGTTTGTCTATCAGCCTCCCTGCTACAAACCCTAGTGGCCCATGGGAACTCAATTTGAGAGATTTTGGTTGAGGGATATGTAATGATCAATAACATGTCATTCTATAGTGGACACTAGGTGGAGCCATAGAGCTGTATATAGCTGTATGTATATAATAAGACTACACTACCCAGCTGTATGTATATTAAGACTACATTACACATGAGGCACTAGGCTACCCACAAGGCAGCAGTCAAGATGGAAGCCTCTACAGATACTGTACCTAGAGAACGTGTACTGAATAAAAGTGTCCAGCAAAAGCTAGCGGTGTTCATAATAAGAATGTCTATTTATTAATGAACATAAGATGGTACCAGGATACCAAGAGTTGTAAATATCTGCTAAAAAATTGTGAAAAGCGACATGGAGAATTTGAAGCCACCAGAGCATTTGAATCTCAAGGGAAATGTCGACTACAATTCGCGGATTTTTAAACAACAATTCGAACTCTACATTGCAGCCATCGGATTCGGTACGAAGCCAGACGCAAGGAAGATAGCGTTGCTGCTTACGGTTGCAGGCCCACAGGCGATAGAGGTATTTAATACATTTGTAGTTAATCCAGAGGAGAACAGAGAAAAATTAGAAGAAGTGCTAAAAAAATTTGATGCACATTGCTCTCCCAAAAAGAATGAGACGTATGAAAGATACATCTTCCGTTCTCGGACACAGCAACAAAATGAGACTTTTGATAGCTTTATAACTGATCTGAAACTGAAAGCACAGACATGTAATTTCTCTGAGCTCAAAGCATCCATGATTCGTGACCAGATTGTGTTTGGTATTCATGATAAAAAAGTCAGGGAACGTCTGTTGAGAGAAACCGAACTAAATTTGGAAAATGCTGTGAAAATATGCCAAGCCAGCGAGCTAGCTCGAAAGCACGCGAAGACTTTCAGTGAAATCAATAATGATGCGATTGTAATGAGTGATAATGCTGCTGTCGGTGCTGTGTCCTACAAGGGGAAGAAACGTGGGCAGAACAGAAATGAAAAGCAATCGGAGGATGAAACTTTTAATTGTAAACGCTGTGGTTACAAACACCAGTTAAGACAATGCCCAGTGTTTGGAAAAATGTGCACAAAGTGTAATGGAAAGAATCACTTTGCCAAACAATGCTTTTCAAAAGTAAAAACAACGAAAGGGCAACAAGTTAATGTGATTGAGGACACTGATTTAAGTGAGACATTTTTTGTAGGAATGGTGTCATGTGACGATATCAAAAAAGATACAGAAACTGTGCGGCCCTCAGAAATGGACAATGCCAGCTCATTAAATATATTTAAGAGGGAATTAGATATATTTCTACGGGCAAAAGGGGTTAAGGGTTACGGAGAGAAGGCGGGGACGGGATACTGAATTAAAGGATCAGCCATGATCTCATCGAATGGCGGAGCAGGCACGAAGGGCCGAATGGCCTACTCCTGCTCCTATCTTCATCTTCTATGTATAAAGTTAATGCAGTAAAAGAGGACAAATGGATGATCCCACTGCAGGTAAATGGAGCATTAGTTACATTGAAACTGGACACTGGGGCAAAAGCAAACTTAATCAGTATGAGTGACATAAAAAATATGAAAGAAAAGCCCAAAATACAGAAAAAGTCAGTACTACTGAAGGACTATAATGGACAGAAAATAGATAGCTTAGGTGTATGCAGACTCAAAGTGACAGTCAAAGACAAAGTGCATCATCTCATGTTTTCTGTTGTGGCTGAAAGACTTGATTCGATACTAGGTGACAAAGCTTGTGAAGACTTAGAACTGGTCAAGAGAGTCTACCGTATAAACTGTGCCATAAGCAGACCAGATGACTCAGGTGATGAAGCAGAGAGCCCATAAAGGATGAAAAGGCCAAAGGGTATCCATGTCTTCAAAAAGCCTAGTTTCTCCAAGAAGAAAGAAAAAGACTTTAAGGTCAAAGAGAAGCCAAAGGAAGAAAAGCACAAAGAGGAAAAACACAAGGAGAAAAAGTCCAAAGATATAACCGCAGCAGATGTTGTTAAGCAGTGGAAATAGAAAAAGAAAAAGAAGAAGCCTGCACCAGAGCAGGAAGCAGTTCCGGTGGATACTCCTTCTTCCCTCAGGCCAATCTTTGGTGTTCCATTAGCCGAGGCTGCTGAGAGGACTATGCTGTATGATGGGATCCAGCTGCCAGCAGTTTTTCGAGAGTGCATTGACTACATTGAGAGTTATGGCATGAAGAGTGAAGGAAACATTGAAACCCTCTCCAAGCAAAGATCGCAAGGAGACCTCGATCTATACAAGAGCAGATTGATGACAATGCCGCAACTGCATCTTGTCATTCACCGCCAGAACAATCTCATGAAGACACATCAGACTTACCCGTGTTGAGAAGATCCACACGTGAAGTAAAAAAGCCTGATAGACTTAATCTTTGAGTACAATGTAAAGCTTTGAAAATGTGTTGACTGTTTTGAAAATGTTTATGTTTATAGAGCACTAACAAAAGTGTTACTGATATTATCTTTATTGTTTTCTTGAAAGTTGATTGATATTGATTTTGTTAAACCTCAAAGAAAGGGGGATGTAATGATCAATAACATGTCATTCTATAGTGGACACTAGGTGGAGCCGTAGAGCTGTATATAGCTGTATGTATATAATAAGACTACACTACCCAGCTGTATGTATATAAAACTACATTACCCATGAGGCACTAGGCTACCCACAAGGCAGCAGTCAAGATGGAAGCCTCTACAGATACTGTACCTAGTCCACATGTGCTCAATAAAAGTGTCTAGCAAAAGCTAGCTGTGTTCATAATAAGAATGTCTATTTATTAATGAACATAAGAGGATAAATATTGGCCTGGACACTGGGGAGTACTCCTCTGCTCTTCTTTGAACAAAAATCTATCAATCTCAATCTTGAAAACGTCAATTATCCCAGCATTGTCAGCCTTTTGGTGACGGGAGTTCCTGAGTTCCACAACCTATGTGTGACAAAGTGCTTCCTGATTTCATTCCTACATGGCCTAGCTCTAATTTTCAGATTATGCCCCCTTGTTCGGGATTACTCCACCAGATGAAATTTATGCAGTCTGTCCTCATAATTTGCTCCTTTAAAGCCCAGGTATCATTCTGGTGAATCTGCGCTGCACCTCCTCCAAGGCCAATAAATCCTTCCTGAGGTGCGATGCTCAGAATGAAACACAGTAGTCTTAATGGGGTCTAACCAGAACTCTGTGCAGCTGGAACAGAGCTTCCACCCCTTTGTATTCTAGCCCTCGGAGATAAAGGCCAAAATTCCATTAACATTTTGGATTACTTTTTGTACCTGTCCCTTCTCCCTTAGTCTCCCCTCCCTCAGTATTCCCTTCCTCAGTCTCCCCGCCCTCAATGTCACCTCCCTCAGAATCCCCTCCCTCAGTCTCACCTCCCTCAGAATCCCCTCCCTCAGTCCCAGCTCCCTCAGAATCCGCTCCCTCAGTCTTCCCTCGTCCAGTCTCCCCTCCCTCAGTCTCTCCTCCCACAGTCTCCCCTCCTACAGTCTCCCCTCCTTCAGTCTCCCCTCCCTCAGTCTCTCCTCCCTCAGCATCCGCTCCCTCAGTCTTCCCTCCTTCAGTCTCCCCTCCCTCAGTCTCTCCTCCCTCAGCATCCGCTCCCTCAGTCTTCCCTCCCTCAGCCTCCCCTCCCTTAGCCTCCCTGCCCTCAGTATCCTCTCCCTCAAACTCATCTCCTTCAGTCTCCCCTCCCTCAGTCTCCCCTCCCTCAGCCTCCCCTCCCTTAGCCTCCCCTCCCTCAGTCTCCCCTCCCTCAGCCTCCCCTCCCTTAGCCTCCCCTCCCTCAGCCTCCCCTCCCTTAGCCTCCCCTCCCTCAGTATCCTCTCCCTCAAACTCATCTCCTTCAGTCTCCCCTCCCTCAGTCTCATTCCCTCAGTCTCTCCTCCCTCAGTCTCCACTCCCTCCTAAAATGCACTAGATTTGAAAGCTCGAGTTTCACATCACCGAACCACTAATTTTGCATTTACCATCTTCTTTCTGATTTGTTCAACCTGTAGGCTGGGCCTTGGCCCCTTTGCCTAGGTTTTAAAACACTACAATGGTTCACAATACAGAGATAGACTTGGGTACTCTTTAACTGTATAACAACATTGTAACGCACCTTGATCCAAACTGTGCATATATTTTTAAGGCTCTGTGGGGTGAAATTGAAAAAGAAAATTCAGGCGGGCTGTAAACTGGCCTGCTGAGTCATTATTGCCCATTTTGCAATATCATCCAGGACCAATTTCACCCCATATCTGATTAGGTTATTGCTCCCTGCAATCCTCCTGACTTCACAACATTTAAAGGGTGCATTTTCTGCGGTTCTCCATTAATCAGAAACCTCCTTTATCTTTCACCAACTATAATGGGTGCAATTTGATAAAGAGCTGTGGAGATTCCAACACAAATGGATTTGGGTAAGACAGTGATTCATTATCGTCACACCTCGTGTAACGCGCACACTGACAGGAGGTTCTTGGATCAGTGCTTCAGCATTCTGAAATGTCACTGTCAAAATCAGCCAAATATAAGGAGCAACATTTATGATCAGCAACAGGAAGACAAATTGCATATCCAGTTAAACATATGGAGCTGTGTTTATGTTTCCAAATGGCATGCTGTAAAATATGTCACATCTCCAAACCAGATTGAGTGGCTGTCGCTCCTAATGAGTTATGCTTGGCAGGTCTTTGTTTATACTTATATGTGTCCAATAAATTTTCATTTTAAATATATATTGTATGAGACAATAAAACAAATCTCACTATCACTGCTTGTCAATGTACATGATATAATGGTGACACCCCAGCTAGCAAAATCGGAAGAAGAAAAACACATTTGGGCCTATATTGCTGGACATTACTGTTAGACATTAAAGAAAAGAAGAAAGAAGACTTGCATTTCTACAGTGCTCTTCACGTGCGCAAGTTGGCTGCTGCATTTCCTGCACTAAAACAGTGGCTACACTTCAAAAAGTACTTCATTGGCTGTGAAGCACTTTGGGACATCCTGAGGTCATGAAAGGCGCTGTATAAATGCAAGTTCTTTCTCTCTGCAGTGGTCCTCCGCACTTCATGTCTTGCTTGGGAGAGAAGGCAGGCTGGGGTCCTGCTCCATAGGCCGAACTCAATGTCATTCTTTAAATGGCCACTCAGGAGTGGCTTTCCCTCCCTCTCTGTCCATGGAGAAACGGCTGGTCCCCACTCTACACCTCAGTTGCAATTCAGAACCCACATAGGTGAGAATCAAGAGCCATGAATCCACATCTGGGAGTGGAGTGGCACATCAAATAAGAAAAGCACCACTCCAGAAAATAATTCCTCGTGACTCTACAACAACTGTTCAAATATTCCCCCCAGTTCGGGGGAGAGCAGCAGCGGAGGAGGTGAGCCCGGTATAAAAACCGGCGCCAAGGCAGAGGCCCGACCAGTTCGGGGGAGAGCAGCAGCGGAGGAGGTGAGCCCGGTATAAAAACCGGCGCCAAGGCAGAGGCCCGACCAGTTCGGGGGAGAGCAGCAGCGGAGGAGGTGAGCCCGGTATAAAAACCGGCGCCAAGGCAGAGGCTCGACCAGTTCGGGGGAGAGCAGCAGCGGAGGAGGTGAGCCCGGTATAAAAACCGGCGCCAAGGCAGAGGCCCGACCAGTTCGGGGGAGAGCAGCAGCGGAGGAGGTGAGCCCGGTATAAAAACCGGCGCCAAGGCAGAGGCCCGACCAGTTCGGGGGAGAGCAGCAGCGGAGGAGGTGAGCCCGGTATAAAAACCGGCGCCAAGGCAGAGGCCCGACCAGTTCGGGGGAGAGCAGCAGCGGAGGAGGTGAGCCCGGTATAAAAACCGGCGCCAAGGCAGAGGCCCGACCAGTTCGGGGGAGAGCAGCAGCGGAGGAGGTGAGCCCGGTATAAAAACCGGCGCCAAGGCAGAGGCCCGACCAGTTCGGGGGAGAGCAGCAGCGGAGGAGGTGAGCCCGGTATAAAAACCGGCGCCAAGGCAGAGGCCCGACCAGTTCGGGGGAGAGCAGCAGCGGAGGAGGTGAGCCCGGTATAAAAACCGGCGCCAAGGCAGAGGCCCGACCAGTTCGGGGGAGAGCAGCAGCGGAGGAGGTGAGCCCGGTATAAAAACCGGCGCCAAGGCAGAGGCCCGACCAGTTCGGGGGAGAGCAGCAGCGGAGGAGGTGAGCCCGGTATAAAAACCGGCGCCAAGGCAGAGGCCCGACCAGTTCGGGGGAGAGCAGCAGCGGAGGAGGTGAGCCCGGTATAAAAACCGGCGCCAAGGCAGAGGCCCGACCAGTTCGGGGGAGAGCAGCAGCGGAGGAGGTGAGCCCGGTATAAAAACCGGCGCCAAGGCAGAGGCCCGACCAGTTCGGGGGAGAGCAGCAGCGGAGGAGGTGAGCCCGGTATAAAAACCGGCGCCAAGGCAGAGGCCCGACCAGTTCGGGGGAGAGCAGCAGCGGAGGAGGTGAGCCCGGTATAAAAACCGGCGCCAAGGCAGAGGCCCGACCAGTTCGGGGGAGAGCAGCAGCGGAGGAGGTGAGCCCGGTATAAAAACCGGCGCCAAGGCAGAGGCCCACCAAATCAACAGCAGAGGAGAGAGGTAAAAAGTAATCCAAGTGTGACGTCACCAGGGAGCAGGTAAGTGATTGGTTGGTGAGTATTTCTCTCTTTTCAATACAAGCTTGAATTCTGTGGTGTTACATTTCTGTGGTGTAGTGGGGACAGTTGGTAAATAAAGCGCCCTAGAGTATACCTGTAACTGGGGTATTGAATACATTTTTTAATTAATTAAAGGAGTAAGTCATGGGAGGGGAGCTCAGACCCGTGTTCTGCTCCTCTTGCTCCATGTGGGAAATCAGGGAAGCTGCCAGTGTCCCTGACGACCATGTGTGCGGGAAAGGCATCCAGCTGCAGCTACTTGCAGACCGCATTGCGGCGCTCGAGCTGCAGGTGGATGAATTTTGGAGCATGCGCGATGCTGAGAGGCTCGTGGATAGCACGTTTAGCGAGTTGTTCACGCCTCAGGGCAGGGCAGCACAGGGGGTGACCATCAGGCGGAGCAACAAAGGCAGGCAGGTAGTGCAGGGAACCCCTGCGGGCATCCCCCTTTCAAACAAGTATACCGCTTTGGATACTGTTGAGGGGGATGACTCATCAGGGGAAGGCAGCAGCAGCCAACTTCCTGGCACTGGGGGTGCTCCTGCTGCCCAGGAAGGGGGGAAAAAGAGTGGGAGAGCAATAGTGGTAGGGGATTCTATAGTAAGGGGAACAGATAGGCGTTTCTGTGGCCGTAGACGTGAATCCAGGATGGTTTGTTGCCTCCCTGGTGCCAGGGTCAAGGATGTCACTGAGCGGCTGCAGGGCATTCTGGAGGGGGAGGGTGAACAGCCAATGGTCGTGGTCCACATTGGTACCAACGACATAGGTAAAAAGAGGGATGAGGTCCTGCATCAAGAATTTAGGGAGCTAGGTAACAGATTAAAGAGCAGGACCTCAAAGGTTGTAATCTCTGGATTACTCCCAGTGCCACGTGCTAGTAAGTATAGGAATGGGAGGATAGAGCAGATGAATGCGTGGCTAAAGAGTTGGTGTAGGGGGGAGGGTTTTACTTTCCTGGATCACTGGGCCTGCTTCTGGGAAAGGTGGGACTTGTACAAGTCGGACGGGTTGCACCTGAACCAGAGCGGGACAAATATCCTTGCGGGGAGGTTTGCTAGCACTGTTGGGGGGGGTTTAAACTAACTTGGCAGGGGGATGGGATACAGAGGGGAGCTGAAATAGGGGGGGATGTGCTGCCAATTATAGAGAAAAAAACAAGTCAGCTTGGTAGACAGGGCAAATATATAAGGGCAAGGCTGGATGGCATCTATTTTAATGCAAGGAGTCTTGCGAATAAGGTGGATGAACTGAAGGTGTTGATAAACACATGGGAGTATGATATTGTTGCTATCACGGAGACATGGTTGAGGGAAGGGCAAGACTGGCAGCTCAATATTCCGGGGTACAGAATCTTCAGGCGAGATAGAGGGGGAGGTATAAGAGGAGGGGGTGTCGCAATATTAATTAAGGAGTCAATTACTGCAGTAAGGAGGGATGATATATTAGCAGGGTCCTCTAATGAGGCCATATGGGTGGAGCTTAAAAACAAAAAGGGGGCAAGCACTTTGCTGGGAGTGTACTATAGGCCTCCAAACAGTCAGGGGGAGATAGAGGAACAGATATGTAGGCAAATCTCAGAGAAATGTGCAAATAATAGGGTAATAATAATGGGGGATTTCAACTTCCCCAATATTAACTGGGATAGTCAGAGTGTGAAAGGCTCAGAGGGTGTAGAATTCTTAAAGTGCATCCAGGAGAGCTTTTTGAGCCAGCATGTAGAAAGTCCTACAAGAGAGGGGGCGGTACTGGACCTAATTCTAGGGAATGTGGCCGGCCAAGTGGAAAAAGTGCTAGTAGGTGAGCACTTTGGTGATAGTGACCATAATATGGTAAGATTTAAGGTGGCCATGGAAAAGGACAGGGATGGGCCGGAAATAAAGGTTCTAAATTGGGGGAAGGCCGATTTTAATAGGATAAGGCAGGATCTGGCCAAAATGGACTGGGATCAGCTACTTGTAGGAAAATCCGCATCGGAGCAATGGGAGGCTTTCAGAAGGGAGATTGAGATCATACAATGGCAACATGTTCCCGTAAAGGTCAAGGGTGGTTCCAAAAACCACAGGGAACCTTGGATGTCAGGGGATATACGAGAATGGATTAGGAAAAAAAGGAGGGCTTTTGGTAGATACAAAAGGCTAAAGACGGAGGAAGCCCTAGAGGAGTACAAAAAGTGCAGGGGGATACTTAAAAAAGAAATTAGGAGATCAAGGAGGGGCCATGAAATAACACTGGCAAGCAAAATAAAGGAAAATCTGAAGATGTTTTATAAGTATATTAAGGGTAAGAGGATAACTAGGGAAAAAATAGGGCCCATTAGGGACAAAAGTGGCAATCTGTGTGTGGAGCCGGAAGATGTAGGAGGGGTTCTAAATGAATTTTTTGCATCTGTTTTCACTATGGAGAAGGACGATGTAGACATAGAAATAGGGCGGGGGGACTGTGATATGTTCGAACATATTAACATCGAGCGGGAGGAGGTATTGGCGGTTTTAGCTGGCCTAAAAATGGATAAATCCCCAGGCCCGGATGAAATGTATCCCAGGCTGCTGTGTGAGGCAAAGGAGGAGATTGCGGGGGCTCTAACACATATATTCAGGACCTCTCTGGCCACAGGGGATGTGCCAGAGGACTGGAGAACCGCTAATGTAGTACCATTATTCAAGAAGGGTAGTAGGGAAAAACCGGGGAACTACAGGCCAGTGAGCCTAACATCAGTGGTAGGAAAATTATTGGAAAAAATCCTGAGGGACAAAATTTGTCTCCACTTGGAGAGGCAAGGATTAATCAGGGATAGTCAACATGGCTTTGTCAAGGGAAGATCATGTCTGACTAATTTGATTGAATTTTTTGAGGGGGTGACTAGGTGTGTGGATGAGGGTAACGCAGTGGATGTGGTATACATGGATTTCAGTAAGGCCTTCGATAAAGTCCCGCACAGGAGACTGGTCAAGAAGGTAAGAGCCCATGGAATCCAGGGTGCCTTGGCACATTGGATACAAAACTGGCTTAGTGGCAGAAGGCAGAGGGTGATGGTCGAAGGTTGTTTTTGTGACTGGAAGCCTGTGGCCAGTGGGGTCGGTGCTGGGTCCCTTGCTGTTTGTGGTCTACATTAATGACTTGGATATGAATGTAAAGGGTATGATCAGTAAGTTCGCGGATGATACAAAAATTGGTAGGGTGGTAAATAGCGAGGAGGGTAGCCTCAGTCTGCAGGACGATATAGATGGGTTGGTCAGATGGGCGGAACAGTGGCAAATGGAATTTAACCCGGAAAAGTGCGAGGTGATGCACTTTGGGGGGACTAACAAGGCAAAGGAATACACAATGAATGGAAAGACCCTAGGCAAGACGGAGGGTCAGAGGGATCTGGGTGTGCAAGTACACAGATCCCTGAAGGCGGCAGAACAGGTGGATAAGGTGGTAAAAAAGGCATATGGGATACTTGCCTTCATTAGCCGAGGCATTGAATATAAGAGCAAGGAGGTTATGATGGAGCTGTATAAAACACTGGTTAGGCCACAGCTGGAATATTGTGTGCAGTTCTGGTCGCCACACTACAGGAAGGATGTGATCGCGTTAGAGAGGGTGCAGAGGAGGTTCACCAGGATGTTGCCAGGGCTGGAGCGCTTCAGCTATGAAGAGAGACTGGGCAGGTTGGGTTTGTTTTCCTTGGAGCTGAGGAGGCTGAGGGGGGACATGATTGAGGTGTACAAAATTATGAGGGGCATAGATAGGATGGATGCTGAGGAGCTTTTTCCCTTAGTAGAGGGGTCAATAACTAGGGGGCATAGATTCAAGGTAAAGGGCGGGAGGTTTAGAGGGGATTTGAGAAAGAACTTTTTCACCCAGAGGGTGGTTGGAGTCTGGAACTCACTGCCTGAAAGGGTTGTGGAGGCAGAAACCCTCACAACATTTAAGAAGCATTTGGATGTGCACTTGAAATGCCATAGCATACAAGGCTACGGGCCAAATGCTGGAATATGGGATTAGATTAGACAGGGCTTGATGGCCGGCGCGGACACGATGGGCCGAAGGGCCTCTATCCGTGCTGTATTACTCTATGACTATGACTCTATGACTCTATTCTCCGAATAACGTCAACATGCTTTAACTGACTTGATTCTGAACTAGTTCAACACAATTAATGGACATGTTTATATTGTAGCTGCCAGGTTGAGGCCGGTAATTACAGAATTATTTGCAGTGCTTTGATATTACTCCGTGGCTCCCAATTGATTGTCATTGCCAGGATACAGCTCTACACAAGTCTGGCCACTAAATCCGAAATGTATTCAGAGTGCGAGTGGCAGTGCCCAGGGATCTAAGGAGATTGAGACTGTTTCCTCCAGGACCACTCAGGCTGCTGCCTTCTGGGGCCAACCTGTGACCCTACTCAAAGTTATACTGTCACTTCTAAGTCACTGTAAAGCACCAACCATTTCACAGCAATGCAAAAGTGGCAGTATCGCTGTTCACAGTTAACTTTCTACCCTCTGAGTATTCAACGAATCTATAAAACACAGAATTTTATCTCATCGTGTAATCCTAACATAGACTTGCACTGTATCGCTTGGCACATTCTCACTCCATGAGTCATGGGATGGGCTCACAGACGTGTTGAATTGATCCAAATACACAATAGGAAATAATAGCTAATCCCACGCATGGATTTTAAATATCAGAATTGGTTCCAGACTTTGCGATTGGGATAAGTGTGATATCTTCTTGTTCCCGATAAAACCTTGCAAAACTTGGGGAAAAGCTGACTTTTCTAATGTAAAGAAAGAAACAGAGGGCACAAATGCAACAATTCATAAAACGTGTTATCAAATCGAGTGTAATCCCAAGAACTTACTGCAAGTTCTGGTGACAGTAACTAACATAGAAACATAGAAACATAGAAGATAGGAGCAGGAGTGGGCCATTCGGCCCCTCGAGCCTGCTCCGCCATTCAATGAGATCATGGCTGGTCATCCAAATTCAGTACCCTGTCCCTGCCTTCTCCCCATATCCCTTGATCCCTTTAGCCTTAAGAAATATATCTAACTCCTTCTTGAATATATTTAATGAATTAGCCTCAACTGCCTTCTGTGGTAGAGAATTCCACAGGTTCACCACTCTGTGGGTGAAGTAATTCCTCCTCATCTCTGTCCTAAATGGCTTACCCCTTATCCTTAGACTGTGACCCCTGGTTCTGGACTCCCCCGCCATCGGGAACATCCTTCCTACATCTAGTCTGTCTAGCCCTGTTAGAATTTTATAAGTTTCAATGAGATCCCCTCTCATTCTTCTAAACTCCAGCGAGTATAAGCCCAATCGACCCAATCTCTCCTCATACGTCAGTTGCGAGGTGAGGCCCGATCAGAGCATCGGACCTGTGAGGGGGCAGTGGCCGGCGGCAGAGCTTAAATACCGGCAGTTTGAAATCGGCGGCAGTTGCGAGGTGAGGCATACCAATTCAACAGCAGAGGAGAGAGGTTAAAAGTAATCCAAGTGTGACGTCACCAGGAAGCAGGTAAGTGATTGGTTGGTGAGTATTTCTTTTATGACAAGCTTAAATTCTGCGGTTTATATTTTCTTGGGTCTCTGTGGTGTAGTGGGGACAGTTGGTAAATAAGCGCCCTAGAGTATATCTTTAACTGGTGGTATTGAATTAATTTAAATTAATTAAAGGGGTAAGTCATGCCAGGAGAGCCCAGCCCCGTGTTGTGCTCCTCTTGCTCTATGTGGGAATTCAGGGACACTGCCAGTGTCCCTGATGGCCACGTGTGCCAGAAATGCATCCAGCTGCAGCTAATAACGGGCCGTATTGAGGCGTTGGAGCTGCGGATGGATGGGTTGTGGAGCATTCACGATGCTGAGAGGGTCGTGGATTACACGTTTGATGAGTTGGTCACACCGCAGGGTAGGGCTGCGCAGGCAGGAGGGAAAAGGGTGACCACCAGGTGGAGCAGTAGAAGCAGGCAGGTAGTGCAGGAGACACCTGTGGCCATCCCCCTTTCAAACAGGTATACCAATTTGGATACTGTTGAGGGGGATGACTCACCAGAGGAAGGCAGCAGCAGCCAACTTCCTGGCACCGGGGGTGTTGCTGCTGCTCAGGAAGGGAGGAAAAAGAGTGGGAGAGCAATAGTGGTAGGGGATTCTATCGTAAGGGGAACAGATAGACAGTTCTGTGGCCATAGACGTGACTCCAGGATGGTTTGTCACCTCCCTGGTGCCAGGGTCAAGGATGTCACTGAACGGCTGCAGGGCATTCTGATGGGGGAGGGTGAACAGGCAGAGGTCGTGGTTCACATTGGGACCAACGACATAGGTAGGAAAAGGGATGAGGTCCTGCAACAAGAATTTAGGGAGCTAGGTAGCAGATTAAAGAGCAGGACCTCAAAGGTTGTAATCTCTGGATTACTCCCGGTGCCACGTGCTAGTGAGTATAGGAATAGGAGGATAGAGCAGATGAATGCGTGGCTAAAGAGTTGGTGCAGGGGGGAGGGCTTTAGTTTCCTGGATCACTGGGCCTGCTTCTGGGAAAGGTGGGACTTGTACAAGTCGGACGGGTTGCACCTGAACCAGAGCGGGATAAATATCCTTGCGGGGAGGTTTGCTCGCACTGTTCGAGGGGGTTTAAACTAAAATGGCAGGGGGTTGGGAACCTGAGCAGGGAGGCAGAGGAAAGGAAAACAGGGATAAAAGCAAAAGATAGGAAGGAGAAAAACAAAAGTGGCAGTCAGAGAAATCAACGGTTTAAATCAAACGTGGCCACAGTAAATAATAATTCTAATAGGTCTAAGAGCGTTAAAAAAACAAGCCTGAAGGCTTTGTGTCTTAATGCGAGGAGCATTTGTAATAAGGTGGATGAATTGGCTGCGCAAATAGAGGTAAACGAATCCGATTTGGTTGGGATTACAGAAACGTGGATCAAGGATGGCCAAGACTGGGAACTCAACATCCAGGGGTATTCGATATTCAGGAAAGACAGGCAAAAAGGAAAGGGAGGTGGGGTAGCATTACTGGTTAAAGAAGGGATTAATACAATTGTAATGAAGGATATTAGCTCTGATGATGTGGAATCTGTATGGGTAGAATTGAAAAATACTAAGGGGAAAAAAACATTAGTGGGAGTGGTATATAGACCTCCAAACAGTAAGGTGGAGGTTGGGGATGGCATTAAAAGGGAAATTAAAGAAGCGTGCAATAAGGGCACAGCAGTCACCATGGGTGACTTTAACCTACATATAGATTGGGCCAACCAAATTAGTAACAATACTGTGGAGGAGGAATTCCTGGAGTGTTTACGGGATGGTTTCCTGGACCAATATGTCGAGGAACCAACCAGAGATCAGGCCATCTTAGACTAGGTATTATGCAACGAGAAAGGATTAATTAGCAATATTGTTGTACGAGGCCCCTTGGGTCGGAGCGATCATAATATGATCGAATTCTTCATTAAGATGGAGAATGAAGTAGTTGACTCAGAGACAAGGGTCCTCAATTTAAATAAGGGAAACTACGATGGTCTGAGGAGTGAGTTGGGTAGGATAGAATGGGGAATGGCGCTCAAAGGGTTGACGGTGGATAGGCAATGGCAAGCATTCAAAGACCGAATGGATGAGCTACAGAATTTGTTCATCCCAGTTTGGCGTAAAAATAAAACAAAAATGGTGACTCAACCGTGGCTAACAAGGGAAATTAGGGATAGCATAAGATCCAAGGAGAGGACATATAAATTGGCTAGAAAAAGCAATAATCCTGAGGATTGGGAGCAGTTTAGGAGTCAACAAAGGAGGACAAAGGGATTAATTAAGAAAGGGAAAATAGAATATGAGAGTAAGCTAGCAGGGAACATAAAAACTGACTGTAAAAGCTTTTATAGATATGTGAAGAGAAAAAGATTAGTGAAGTCAAGCGTAGGTCCCTTACAGTCAGAATCAGGGGAATTTATAATGGGAAACAAGGAAATGGCAGACCAACTAAATGCATACTTTGGTTCTGTCTTCACAAAGGAGGACACAAATAACCTCCCAGAGATGACGGGGAACATAGTGTCTGATGAAAGCGAAGAACTGAAAGAAATCAGTATTTGTAGGAAAATGGTGTTAGGAAAATTGATGGGACTGAAGGCCGATAAATCCCCAGGGCCTGATGGTCTACATCCCAGGGTACTTAAGGAAGTGGCCCTAGAGATAGTAGATGCATTACTGATCATCTTCCAGAACTCGATAGTCTCTGGAACGGTACCCATGGATTGGAGGGTAGCTAATGTTACCCCACTATTCAAAAAAGGTGGTAGAGAAAAAGCGGGGAATTATAGACCGGTAAGCCTAACATCGGTAGTGGGGAAAATGCTAGAGTCTATTATAAAAGATGTCATAGCAGAGCACTTGGAAAGCAGTGACAGGATCGGACAAAGTCAACATGGATTTACAAAAGGTAAATCATGCTTGACTAATCTACTGGAATTTTTTGAGGATGTAACTGGTAAAATAGATAAGGGAGAACCAGTGGATGTGGTGTATTTGGACTTTCAGAAGGCTTTCGATAAGGTCCCACACAAGAGATTTGCGTGCAAAATTAAGGCACATGGGATTGGGGGCAAGGTATTGATTTGGATAGAGAACTGGTTGACGGACAGAAAGCAAAGAGTTGGAATAAACAGGTCGTTTTCCAAGTGGCAGGCAGTGATTAGTGGGGTACCGCAAGGATCGGTCCTAGGACCCCAGCTGTTCACAATATATATTAATGATCTGGACGAGGGAATAGGATATAATATCTCCAGATTTGCAGACGACACAAAGCTGGGCGGGAGGGTAAGCTGCGAGGAGGATGTCGGGAAACTCCAGTATGATTTGGACAGGTTGGGTGATTGGGCAGAAACATGGCAAATGCACTATAATGTGGATAAATGTGAGGTTATCCACTTTGGTGGCAAAAACAGGAAGGCAGCTTATTATTTGAATGGCAATAGATTGGGAAAAGGGGAAGTGCAAAGAGACCTGGGTGTCCTTGTGCACCAGTCGCTGAAGGTAAGCATGCAGGTGCAGCAGGCGGTTAAGAAGGCAAATGGTATGTTGGCATTCGTAGCAAGAGGGTTCAAGTACAGGAACAAGGATGTCTTGCTGCAGTTGTACAGGGCCTTGGTGAGACCGCACCTTGAGTATTGTGTGCAGTTTTTGTTGAGTCTGTGCTTTCAAATGTAGTTATGCTGAATAACTGGACACAGACTACAGAATACTTAAACAGGTCTTTAGTAACTGAGGGTCAGGGCTGAACTGAAATACACTTTGCTCCACAGGGTTTATATACCGGTGTGGTCACCACCGGTACTACAATGTACAGGAGCCATCAGAAAGTAGTCCATCACCTTAAGGTATCCTCTTAAGGTGGTACAGGTTACATACGCTACAATTCCTCCCCTTTTAGCTTAACAGTGTACACCCCAATTTAAACATAACATGGATAACATATATACAACTTTCACACAAAACTGTTCAAAGATTCAGTCTCTGAGGAGGCCTCCTGATCCGGGCCGGATAACGCCTTTCAGGGGTCTCTGGTTCTCGTTGCTGGGGTGACTCATCCACTTGCTCTCCTATGGATTGAACATCATCATGTACGTTCGAGTCTGAGGTAGATGCTACAGGCTCAATAACTTCTTCAACTGGTGTCTCTGCCGTAGACATGGGGTCGACCCTTGTTCTCGATTCCACAAGTTGGTCAGCATGACGTCGTATTACGTTCTCACCAACGTCTACCGTGTACATCAAGGGTCCTTGTCGGGCACGAATTGTTCCGGATTGCCATTTATCATTCCTATAGTCCCTGGCCAACACTGGTTGTCCTATTTCGAAACTCCGAGTGGCCTTGTTATTTACGTGCTGGACTTGCTTGTTTTCGACTTCCCTACGCACATTGGGTTTTAACAAATCCAACCGGGACCGCAACCTCCTGTTATAGAATATTATGGCAGGGCTTTGATTTGTCACTGCATGCGTGGCGTTTCGATATGCCATCAGGAAATTGTGCACCTTGTGTTGTAGTGGAATATTGTCTTCGCTCATGGCCTTTATCACCTTTTTGAACGTTTGTACAAATCTCTCGGCCAACCCATTGGTAGCCGGATGATATGGGGCAGATGTATAGTGTTTCACCCCATTCTTTTTCATGAATTTCTGGAATTCTTCTGACACGAACTGTGGTCCGTTGTCTGAACATATTTGTTCCGGCAACCCATTCCTTGCACATATGGTTCTTAGAACTGCGATCGTCTTTTCAGAGGTAGTGGTCGACATCTTAATCACTTCTGGCCATTTAGAATGTGCGTCTACCGCTATCAAAAACATGGAATCCATGAATGGACCTGCAAAGTCGATATGCACACGTTGCCATGGGGTTGAAGGCCATTCCCACGGATGCAGCGGTGCAATTGGAGGTGCGTTTTGAACTTTTTGGCACCCTGAGCAGCTTTTAGTCAGATCCTCTATTTGTTTGTCGATACCTGGCCACCACACATAAGCCCTAGCAAGGCTTTTCATCTTGACTCCCCCCAGATGACCTTCATGCAGTTCCTTCAGAACTCTCTCCCTTAATTTAGGAGGAATAATCACCCTTGTTCCATACATCAATGTTCCTTGACAGACGGACAGCTGTTCTCGTCTGGCTGAGAATGCAGGTAACAGTGGTTCGCCATGTGCTGGCCATCCCTTCACTGTCAAATCGTAGACCCGAGACAGTGTCGGGTCGTTTCGGGTCTCTCTCTCAATACTCGCATTGGTGACTGGTAAGCATTCGATGATGGTCGAGTGAAATATCTCGACAGGGTCAACTGCCGGTGCCTCTTCCGCTGTAGGTAGTGGCAGGCGCGACAGCCCATCAGCATTACCATGTTGCTTTGTACCTTTGAATTCGATATCATATTGATGTGCCCCTAGGAAAAGGGACCATCTCTGAAGCCTCTGCGCCGTCATAACCGGAACACCCTTCTTAGGGTTAAAAATGGAAACCAACGGCTGGTGATCTGTCAGCAGCGTAAACTTTTGGCCTTGCAGGTAATGGTTAAATTTCTTAACTCCCCACACGAGGCTGAGAGCCTCCCTATCTATCTGAGCATAGTTGCGCTCTGCGGAGGTCAATGATCTGGATGCGAACGCGACTGGCCTTTCCAAGCCATTTGGCAACTTATGTGAGAGCACTGCCCCGATACCATATGGAGAAGCATCACAAGCTAAGCGAATAGGCAGCTGGGTTAAAGTGAGCCAACACTTCCTTAGAGGTGATCAGTGCCTTGCTTTTTTGAAAAGCCCGCTTACAGTCCTCGCTCCACTTTCATGGTACTCCCATTTGCAAAAGAGTGTTCAGCGGGTGTAACACCGTGGATAAATTTGGAAGAAACTTGTGGTAATAGTTAATCAACCCAAGGAACGACCTCAACTGGGATACATTTTCCGGAGCGGGAGCTTTCACAACAGCTTCGATCTTGTCAGGTGACTTATGAAGCCCCTCCTGGTCAATGACGTGGCCGCAGTACAAGATTCGCTTCTGAAAGAACTCACATTTCTGGTGATTAACTCTGAGTCCATATTCTTTCAATCTGGTGAGCACCTGCTCCAAATTCGCGAGGTGTTCCTTATCATCATCTCCTGTAATCAGAATGTCGTCCAGGTAGCATTGTGTGCCTGGAATTCCCTGCAATACCTACTCCATGGCCCTTTGCCAAATCGCTAGAGCCGATGCCACTCCAAAAACCAGTCTATTATACCGATATAAGCCCTTATGTGTGTTGATCGTGAGATACTGGCGTGACGCTTCATCAACTTCCATCTGTAGGTACGCCTGCGCCAGATCTATCTTGGTGAAGTGTTTCCCGCCAGACAGCGAAGCGAAGATATCTTCAATCCGCGGAAGCGGATATTGCACCGTGTGAAGAACCGGATTAACAGTGATCTTGAAATCGCCACAGATGCGAACCTTCCCAGGTTCCCCCGGCTTGTTGCTCAACGAACGCTTCATGACAGGAACAATGGGTGTGGCCCATTCGCTCCAGTCCACCTTTGACAGTACTCCTGAACGTTCTAGCCCTTCCAGCTCTGCTTCCACAGCAGGTCGTATTGCATAAGGTACCGGTCTGGCTTTGAAAAATTTTGGGTTTGCATGTTCTTCAACCTTGATGTTTGCCGTAATTCCTTTCAGTGCTCCCAGTCCCTGTTGGAACACCTCCTTAGCATCGTCCAATATTTTGGACAGTCGTTTAGGTTTGACGTCGTCCTCTTTACAGGAATCTACAGTTAGTGCTTGTAAGGAATGCCAGTCCACATTTATTCTCCGGATCCATTCCCGTCCCAGTAGTGGCGGACCTCCCTCAGGTAACACATACAAGTCCATTTCCTGACTTTCTTTACCATTGTAGACCACCTTTACCTTTATCTTTCCGATGGGGTATACTCTTTGCCCCGTGTATGTTTTCAATACAATCTCCGTATCCCTCAGGGGAATGTGTGAGAATAACCTTTTGTAATCTTGCTTATTCATGACCGTCAATGCCGATCCAGTGTCCAATTCCATCTTCACTTGGACTCCTGCTATCCGAAGCATGACCCAGATAGTTTGGTGGTCTGCTGTGTTACCCATATTATGTATTTTTAGACAACCCAGTTCCTTACTGCTGGAGTCTGAATCCGTCTTCTGTTCATCCGAACTGTTCTCTGTCACCTTGTGTACTTTTTTGTACTTCTCCTCCGGTGACTTTTTGCTGCTGGTCTTCTTTCCTGACCGGCATACTCTCGCTATTTGACCAAGTTTGCCACATTGCCTGCATTCTTTATCTTTGAATCAGCACTGGTTCTGGTCATGCGTTGTCCTTCCACAATGATAGCACTTTACTGCGCCCAATGCCATTTCATTGGTGCTGAATTCCAATGGCCTTTGCTGCATTTCTGCAGTGCCTCGTGCTGCTGCCTCGTGCGATGCTGCAATGCTGAAAGCTTTGTCCAGCGTAAGATCCTTTTCCTCTAGCAGTCACTTCTGGGTTCCTTCCCTTAGTAGCCCACATACAAATTTATCTCTCAGAGCGTCTGCTAGTCCTGTACCGAACTGACAGTACTTTGATAACTTGCGCAGTTCGATTAAGAATTCAGCGTTGCTTTCATCTTTAAGTTGAATTCTTTTGTAAAATTTAAATCGTTCCGCTATCAGCAGCGGCGTGGGGTTTAAATGCTCTTGCAGGATAGTAACAATATCCTCGAAACTCTTTCCTACCGGTTTATCTGGTGTTACAAGGTGCCTTAATAACCCGTACGTCTTCGCACCCATCGAGTTTAATAGGGTTAGTGCTTTCTTATCCACCGGTACCTCATTCGCTGTACAGTAAACTTCAACGCGTTCCACATAAGTGGCCCAATCTTCCACATCGCTATCAAAAGCAGTGATGTTACCCGTTTTTGGCATCCTTGTTGAGTTTCCTTTCCTTCGGATTATGATTATTATTTTATTTTATTTTTCAAAATGGCGGCTTCCCGCGCTTGTCGGCTTTTCCCGCGCTTGTCTTCTTCCCCCGCCGACTAAAAATGGCGATTACCGCGCTGTTGCCGTTCTCGCCTCCCAGCGGTCCTTTATTTCCCCCGACGCTGCTGCTCTTGTTCCCCGCCGCTCCCGCGGTCCTTGTGGACATCAACGCTTTTCTGGCTGCTGCGCGTCTCTGCCCCGATTGCAGTCCGGCCCCTGATACCGGCTGCGGTCGTGTTCTCCGCCCTTTTCTTCGTTTTCCCTCCCCTTCTCCCACTGACAACTCGGCCGACTCCCCTCCGTGCCGCTCGATCGGGCTTACCCGCCGCTGTCGTAGAAGGGATGATCACTGCCTGTTGCTGATGGTGGACTTCGTGGCCAGCAAACCAACCCGGGTTCCCGATGGCCTCCCGTGCGATGCAGTGCTCAGCAGGATGTTGAGGGCGGATGCCCCTTTTCGACGCCCGTTCTGAGGACGAAGCTTCCTTGGATGCAAAACTGCCGCTAGGTACGATCAGACTCGTCGCCACTGTTGAGTCTGTGCTTTTAAATGTAGTTATGCTGAATAACTGGACACAGACTACAGAATACTTAAGCAGGTCTTTAGTAACTGAGGGTCAAGGCTGAACTGAAATACACTTTGCTCCACAGGGTTTATATACCGGTGTGGTCACCACCGGTACTACAATGTACAGGAGCCATCAGAAAGTAGTCCATCACCTTAAGGTATCCTCTTAAGGTGGTACAGGTTACATACACTACAGTTTTGGTCACCTTACCTGAGGAAGGACGTTCTTGCCATGGAGGGAGTGCAGCGAAGATTCACCAGGCTGATACCTGGGATGGCAGGAATGACGTATGAGGAGAGATTGTGTCGATTGGGCTTATACTCACTGGAGTTTAGAAGATTGAGAGGGGATCTCATCGAAACCTATAAAATTCTGTCAGGTCTGGACAGACTAGATGCAGGAAGGGTGTTTCTGATGGCCGGGGAGTCCAGAACCAGGGGTCATAGTCTAAGGATAAGGGGTAAGCCATTTAGGACTGAAATGAGGAGGAATTTCTTCACCCAGAGAGTGGTGAACCTGTGGAATTCTCTGCCACAGAGGGCGGTGGAGGCCAGTTCATTAAATATATTCAAGAAAGAGTTGGATATGTTTCTTGAGGCTGAAGGGATCAAGGGATATGGGGAAAAGGCAGGGACAGGGTACTGAATTTGGATGATCAGCCATGATCACATTGAATGGCGGAGCAGGCTCGAAGGGCCAAATGGCCTACTCCTGCTCCTATCTTCTATGTTTCTATGTTTCCTGCCATCCCAGGTATCAGTCTGGTGAATCTTTGCTGCACTCCCTCCATGGCAAGAACATCCTTCCTCAGATAAGGCGACCAAAACTGCACACAATACTCAAGATGTGGTCTCACCAAGGCCCTGTACAACTGCAGCAAGACATCCTTGTTCCTGTACTCAAACCCTCTTGCTACGAAGGCCAACATACCATTTGCCTTCTTAACCACCTGCTGCACCTGCATGCTTACCTTCAGCGACTGGTGCACAAGGACACCCAGGTCTCGTTGCACTTCCCCTTCTCCCAATCTATTGCCATTCAGATAATAATCTGCCTTCCTGTTTTTCCACCAAAGTGGATAACCTCGCATGTATCCACATTATACTGCATCTGCCATGCTTCTGCCCAATCACCCAACCTGTTCAAATCATACTGGAGTTTCTCGGCATCCTCCTCACAGCACACACGCCCACCCAGCTTTGTGTCGTCTGCAAACTTGGAGATATTACATCTAGTTCCCTCGTCTAGATCATTTATATATATTGTGAATAGCTGGGGTCCTAGGACCGATCCCTGCGATACCCCACTAGCCACTGCCTGCCACTTGGGAAAAAGACCCATTTATTCCAACTCTTTGCTTCCTGTCTGCCAACCAGTTCTCTATCCAAGTCATGTAACTAAAATTACATTGTGACGTAGCAGAGTTGTCAGGCTGCTGTGGTGGATGAAGGTTCTGAATGGTATGGACATGCGGGTAACAAAGAGAAGGGGGAGTTAGCATCATGACAGTATGGTGCCACCAACACTGTCATTGGGTGTGAGCTCCCAGTGGGTGAGGCTCCTTGCCAGGAGCTCCCAACTGGAAAGTTTACTCTTATGACCCACGTGTGCTAATTCTTTTCACAAAGAGTGAGCTCGTTGCGAATAGATTATAAAATGCTGAAAGGAAGTGTAGAACGCCATATACGCTATAAAGGTCACCTTATTCAGGCACTGGGAAGGTAAAGGACTGAGTCAAACATGGCTTCAAAAATGGAAAGGAAACCAGCTCAATGTGAACCAGATGGTGTATAGATTTGTTAGATTCCCCTGAGAGTGTCCTAAATATACTGAGAGGCACTTGCTATTACTTACAAAATGCAGCCTGTTACAAATTTTACATATAACTAGATCATTGCCTTGTGGCATTGCTCACCCATAGACTGGGGTCTTGGGCACAGTTGTGATGTTCAGCTACTAAACTGGCCTGTGCCTTTAAAACCATTGCTTTCAATGGAAAAAGAAGAGGTAATTGAAGTCTGCTAAGGTTAATCAATGAGCAGTTGCACACTGTTTATGAGTTTCAGGTCCCAGGGCAATGACAAGTATTCTTATTGTTAAAAGGTATTTTCTTTTTATATTTTGTAACTAAGTGTAACTTCTTGAAGTATGATGTCTGGTGTGTGATGGGCATGCACTAAAGGCAGTACTTATATTTATATATATTTTTTCAAAAATGTATTTACTAGCAGATCTCCCATGGTGTTGCTCACAGTAGCTTAGGCGATGCTCTGTTGGGATAGAACATAAAACAATGATGGATAGGAATAGACCAGCTGATATATGGCGCTTGTCCCATACAGTCCTGTTATGACTGAGTGTCACAATCCCCAATGCTACGTATAAGGACAGGAGAGTTATACCATATAATGCACAATGCATTATCTTGTTATGATGAAGTTGTAACAAAATGTCATTGGATGGCCTTGCAATCTACTACATCGATAGCCCTATGATCTATTACAATGGATGGCCCTACGATCTATTACAGTGGATGATTCTATGATCTACTACAATGGATGGCTGTACGATCTATTACAATGGATGGCCGTACAATCTATTATAATAGATGGCCCTATGATCTATTACAATAGATGGTCCTACGATCTATTGAAGTGGATTGTCCTACGGTCTATTACAATGGATGGTCGTACGATCTATTACAATGGATGGCCCTATGATCTATTACCATGGATGGCCCTACGATCTATTACCATGGATTGTCCTACGATCTATTACAGCGGATGGCCCTACGATCTATTTCAATGGATGGCCGTACGATCTATTACCATGGATGGCCCTACAAGCTATTACAACGGATGGCCCTACGATCTATTACAAAAGAATGGCCCTACAATCTAATATAATGTATGGCAGTATGATCTATGACAATGGATGGCCCTACGATCTATTACCATGGATGGCCATATGATCTACTACAATGGATGGTCCCACGATCTACTACAATGGATGGTCCCACAATCTACTACAATGGATGGCTGTACAATCTATTATGATGGATGGCCGTACAATCTATTACAATGGATGGCTGTACAATCTATTACGATGGATGGCCGTACAATCTATTACCATGGATGGCCATACGATCTACTACAATGGATGGTCCTACAATCTACTACAATGGATGGCCGTACAATCTATTATGATGGATGGCCATACAATCTATTATGATGGATGGCCGTACAATCTATTACAATGGATGGGCCTACAATCTATTACAATGGATGGCCGTACAATCCATTACAATGGATAGTCCTACAATCTATTATAATGGATGGTCCTATGATCTATGACAATGGATGGCCCTATGATCTATTACAATGAATGGCCCTATGATCTATTACCATGGATGGCCATACGATCAACTACAATGGATGGTCCTAAAATCTATTACAATGGATGGCCCTACAATCTATTACAATGGATGGCCCTACGATCTATTACAATGGATGGCTGTACAATCTATTACACGGATGGCCGTACGATCTGTTACAATGGATTGCCATACGATATGTTACGATGGATGGTTCCTCAATGTATTACAATGGATGGCCCTACAATCTATTACAATGGATAGCTGTATGATCTATTACAATGGATGGTCGTACGGTCTGTTACAATGGATTGCCATACGATATATTACAATGGATGGTCCTACAATGTATTACAACAGATGGCCCTACGATCTATTACAATGGATGGCTGCATGATCTATTACAATGGTTGGTCCTATGATGTATTACAATGGATGGCCGTTATGTGGCGGTACCACTGGTTGTCCCTTACATTGAGACACATAATTCCCATTCACTTACCTTTTGGGGCCGTTGCCCTTTTAACTTACCTGTTGGGGCCATTGCCCCTTTAAGGTGCGCCCTAGCGCGCTGACGTCACGTCACGTACGATGTGATGTGCGTGCGCCGGCACAGCCCGGCCTAGCGTCTTCGGCCTCAACGGCCAGCCGACAGGAGCGACGCAATCTTCCGCTCCTGCAGCAAGTACCGGCACAGCCCGGCCTCCCGACTTCGGCCTCAACGGCCAGCGACGCAACGACGCGCATCACGTGACGCCCTAAGCGTGGGAAACGCGAACAACGTGATGACGTCACAACACAAACGCGATGACGTCATCACGCTCCCCACAGGACTGTGAACTCAGTCCTCGTGGAGTCCCCGCTGGGACAAGACCTACACCACGGTGCTCCTACAGTCAGCCATCTTACCTGCTATCTTACCTGCTGTAATTAGTCTGTTCCTGTAAATAAACAACTTGTTGATAGTTCGTCGAAGTCAAACTCTCTTATTTAGTGGCAATCTACACGAACCGCTACAGTATCATCTATTACAATGGATGGCCGTATGATCTATTACAATGGATGGCCGTACGATCTATTACAACGGATGGCCCTATGATCTATTACAGTGGATGGCCGTACAATCTATTACAATGGATCACCCTACGATCTATTGCAATGGATGGTCCTATGATCTATTACAATGGATGGTCCTACGATCTATTACAATGGATGGCCGTATGATCTGTTACAATGGATTGCCCTACGATCTATTACAATGGATGGCCGTACGATCATTGACAATAGATGGCTGTACGGTCTATTACAATGGATGGCCATATGATCTATTACAATGGATGGCCGTACGATTTATTACAATGGATGGTCCTACGATCTATTACCATGGATGGCCGTACGATCTATTACAATGGATGGCCGTACAATCTATTACAATGGATGGTCCTACAATCTATTAAAATGGATAGCCCTACGATCTATTACAATGGATGGCTGTACAATCTATTACAATGGATGGTCCTACAATCTATTATAATGGATTTCCTACGATCTATGACAATGGATGGCCCTACGATCTATTACCATGGATGGCCATACAATCTACTACAATGGATGGTCCTACAATCTACTACAATGGATGGCCGTACAATCTATTACGATGGATGGCCATACAATCTATTACAATGGATGGCCGTACAATCTATTAAAATGGATGGCCATACAATCTATTACAATGGATCGCCCTATGATCTATTACAATGGATGGTCCTATGATCTATTACAATGGATGGTCCTACGATCTATTACAATGGTTGGCCATACGATCTGTTACAATGGATTGCCCTATGATCTATCACAATGGATGGCTGTATGATCTATTAAAATGGATGGCCGTACGATCTATTACAATGGATGGCTGTACGATCTATTACAATGGATGGCCATATGATCTATTACAATGGATGGCCATACGATCTATTACAATGGATGGTCCTACGATCTATTACCATGGATGGCCATACGATCTATTACAATGGATGGCCGTACGATCTATTACCATGGATGGCTCTACGATCTATTACAATGGTTGGTCATTTGATCTATTACAATGAATGGCCCTATGATCTGTTACAGCGGATGGCCCTACGATCTACTACAATGGATGGCTATACGATGTATTAAAATGGATGACTGTATATTCTATTACAGCGGATGGCTGAACGATCTATTAAAATGGATGGCCGTATGATCTATTAGAATCATAGAATCATAGAAAGTTACAGCACGAAAGGAGGCCATTTCAGCCCATCGTGTCCGTGCTGGTCAACAAAGAGCTATCCAGCCTAATTCCACTTCTCAGCTCTTGGCCTGTAGCCCTGCAGGTTAGAGCATCCCAAGTGCACATCCAAGTACTTTTTAAATGTGGTTAGGGTTCCTGCCTCTACCACCCTTTCAGGCAGTGAGTTCCAGACCCCCACAACCCTCTGGGTGAAGACATTTCCCCTCATATCCCCTCTAAACCTTCCACCAGTTACTTTAAATCTGTGCCCCCTGGTTTTTGACCCTTCTGCTAAGGAAAATAGATCCTTTCTATCCACTTTATCTATGCCCCTCATAATTTTATACACCTCAATACAGTCTCCCCTCAGCCTCCTCTGTTCCAAAGAAAACAGACCCAGCCTATCCAGTCTTTCCTCATAGCCAAGATTCTCTACTCCCGGCAACATCCTTGTAAATCTCCTCTGTACCCTCTCTAGTGCAATCACATCTTTCCTGTAATGTGGTGACCAGAACTGCACGCTGTACTCTAGCTGAGGCCTAACTAGTGTTTTATACAGTTGAAGCATAACTCCCCTGCTCTTGTATTCTATGCCACAGCTAATAAAGTTAAGTATTCCGTATGCCTTCTTAACCACCTTATCGACCTGGCCTGCTACCTTCAGGGATCTGTGGACATGCACTCCAAAGTCCCTTTGTTCCTCTGCGCTACTCAATGTCCTATCATTTAATGTGTATTCCCCTTCCTTGTTAGCCCTCTCCAAATGCATTACCTCACACTTCTCCGGATTGAATTCCATTTGCCACTGTTCTGCCCACCTGACCAATTTATTGATATCTTCCTGCAGTCTACAGATTCCTTCTTCAGTATCAACCACACAGCCGATTTTAGTATCATCTGCAAACTTCTTAATCATACCCACTATATTCAAGTCTAGATCATTGATATATACCACAAAAAGCAAGAGACCTAGTACTGAGCCCTGCGGAACCCCACTGGAAACAGCCTTCCCGACACAAAAACACTCATCAACCATTACCTTCTGCTTCCTGTCTCTGAGTCAGTTTTGAATCCAACTTGACACTTTGCCCTGGATCCCATGGGCTTTTAACTTTGTGACCAGTCTGCCATATGGAACCTTATCAAAAGCCTTGCTAAAGTCCATATAAACTACATCAAACACACTACCGTCATCTACCTTCCTTGTTACCTCCTCAAAAAATTCAATCAAGTTTGTCAGATGCGACCTTCCCTTAACAAATCCGTGCTGACTATCCTTGATTAATCCGTGTCCTTCTAAATTAAGATTTATCCTGTCCTTCAGAATTCTTTCCAATAATTTTCCCACCACTGAGGTTAGGCTGACTGGCCTGTAATTACTCGGTCTATCCTTTTCTCCCTTTATAAACAAGGGTACCACATTAGCAGTCCTCCAGTCCTCCAGCACCACACCTGAAGCCAAAGAGGATTGAAAAATGATGGTCATGGCCTCTGCTATTTCCTCTTTTGCTTCACTTAACAGCCTGGGATTCACTACATCCGGGCCTGGGGATTTATCCACTTTTAAAGCTGCTAAACCCCTTAATACTTCCTCTCTCACGATGTTTATTTCATCTAATATTTCACACTCCTCCCCCATGATAGCAATGTCTGGTTCACCCCTCTCCTTTGTGAAAACAGACGCAAAGTATTTATTAAGAACCCTACCTGTTAGATCCGTGTATCTTGATGTTGTGTGTCCTTCAATAATTAGACAAGAGACTGCAGGGAACAATCAACAGGTGTTTACTGGATGAGGGTTACCCTAAAACTAACTGTACAGATCCCTACTCAGGGTTTATATACAGGTGTGGTCACTGCCGGTACTACAGTATACAGGAGCTGTAAAAGTAGTTCTCCCCTTAAAGGTACATACACTACAATTCCTCCCCTTTTAGATTAACAGTACCATAACATTCATTTAACAATTAAATATCAACTAATTACAATTAACACTTTTAACATGCAACATTAACTGAAAATAGTCCATTTATAAATTCAGTCTTTGGGGAGGCTTCCTGATCCTTTCTGGATAGTGCCTTTCCTGAGTGTCTTGCTCTTGGTGCGGAGGCGATTCTGGCCCCTGTCGTCGGTTGGTTCATCAGCTTCCGATGCTACTGTTTCTGGGGTAGATGCTACCTGTATGTTGGGTTCATCACCAGGTACGCGAGACATGGGGTTGACTCGTTCCTGTGACTCTAGGATCTGGTCAACATGGCGTCTCACAATGTTCTCCCCAACATCCACTGTGTACATTAGTGGCCCCTGCCGTGTGCATATCGTTCCTGGTTGCCATTTCTCTGTTCGGTAGTCGCAGGCCAAGACTGGTTGCCCTACATTGAAGCTCCTTGTCGGCTTCTCATTGATGTGCTGGAATTGCTTATTCTCAACATCTCTTCGTACATTTGGTCTGAGCAAATCCAGACGAGATCTCAACCTTCGGTTAAAGAACATCATGGCCGCGGTCTGGTTGGTGACTGCATGTGTCGCATTTCTGTAGGCTAACAGGAAATTGTCCACCTTATGCTGCAGTGGAATGTCGTCATCGCACATGGCCCTTACTGCTTTTTTAAAGGTTTGTACGAACCTCTCAGCCAATCCATTTGTGGCTGGATGATACGGGGCGGATGTGTAATGCCTTACCCCATTCCTTTTCATAAATCTTCAAAATTCTTCGGACAAAAACTGCGGTCCGTTATCAGAGCAAATCTGCTCTGGCAAGCCGTTCCTGGCAAATATGGTCCGTAGGACTGCAATAGTTTTCTCCGTGGTGGTGGAGGACATTTTGATCACCTCAGGCCATTTCGAGTGCGCATCCACGGCTATTAAAAACATTGAGTCCATGAATGGACCAGCAAAATCAATATGCACCCATTGCCATGGAGATGAGGGCCACTCCCATGGGTGTAGAGGGGCATGTGGTGGTGCATTTTGGACCTTCTGGCATCCTGAGCAGCTCATTGTCAGGTCCTCGATTTGCTGATCGATCCCCGGCCACCACACATAAGCCCTAGCAAGGCTTTTCATTTTCACCCCTCCCAGATGGCCTTCGTGAAGCTCATTGAGCACTCTCTCCCTTAACTTGGGTGGAATTACCACTCGGGATCCACACATCAAGGTCCCCTGGCATACTGACAGCTGTTCTCTTCTGGATGAGAATGCTGGCAACAGTGAGTCGGCATGTGTTGGCCATCCCTTCACCATCAAGTCATATACCCAAGACAGTGTCGGGTCATTTCGGGTCTCCTTCTCTATATCAGCGTTAGTTACTGGCAAGCGTTCAATTATAGTCGAATAAAATATTTCGACAGGGTCCACTGCTGGTGCTTTCTCTGCAGTAGGCAGTGGCAGGCATGATAGCCCATCAGCGGTTCCATGCTGTTTCGTGCCCTTATACTCGATTTCATATTGGTTCGCCCCTAGAAAAAGGGACCATCTTTGTAGCCGTTGCGCAGTCATCACTGGAATGCCCTTCTTTGGATTAAAGATGGAGACAAGTGGTTGGTGATCAGTCAGCAAGGTGAACTTCTGCCCGTGCAGATAGTGATTGAACTTTTTCACTCCCCACACTAGGCTGAGGGCCTCCCTGTCAATCTGGGTGTAGTTACGCTCGGCTGAGGCTAGTGATCGTGACGCAAAGGCTATTGGCCTCTCTGAGCCGTCCGAGAATTTGTGCGACAGCACCACTCCAATGCCATAGGGTGATGCATCACACGCCAACCGAATTGGTAGTGCTGGGATGAAATGAGCCAACACCTCTTTTGATGTGATCAATTCTTTGCTCTTCTGGAAAGCTCGTTTACATTCGTCATTCCACTTCCATGGTACCCCCGTTTGCAGTAGGGTGTTCAGTGGGTGTAGTACGGTAGACAAATTCGGCAAGAACTTATGGTAGTAGTTCACCAGCCCGAGGAATGACCTCAGTTGTGACACATTTTCCGGTGCTGGAGCCTTGACTACTGCCTCAATCTTTTCAGGGGACTTATGTAACCCCAATTTATCAATAACGTGGCCACTTCTGGAAGAACTCGCATTTGTGGCGATTAGCTCGGAGCCCATATTCCTTCAATCGAGTGAGCACCTGCTCCAGGTTGGCGAGGTGATCACTGTCATTTTCGCCCGTGACCAGGATGTCGTCCAAATAACACTGGGTCCCTGGAATCCCTTGCAGGACTTGATCCATTGCCCTTTGCTAAATAGCCGGAGCTGATGCTACCCCGAACACCAGCCGGTTGTATTGGTAGAGACCTTTATGAGTGTTGATCATGAGGTACTGTTTCGAGGCTTCTTCTACCTCCATTTGCAGGTACGCCTGGGCCAGATCAATCTTAGTGAAGCGTTTCCCTCCAGATAGCGAGGCGAAAATATCTTCAATCCGCGGAAGCGGATATTGTACCGTGTGAAGGACTGGGTTCACTGCCACCTTAAAGTCCCCACAGATGCGAACCTTCTTTGGTTCCCCAGGCGTATTACTCAACGACCTCTCCATTACAGGAACGATGGGTGTAGCCCACTCGATCCAGTCCACTTTGGACAGTACTCCTGAACGTTCCAGACCTTCGAGCTCTGCTTCGACGGCTGGGCGGATCACATAAGGCACCGGTCTGGCCTTAAAAAACTTTGGGCTTGCATTTTCCTGTATTTTGATCATCACTGTTATGCCTTTTAGTGTTCCGAGTCCCTCCTGGAACACTTCTTGTGCGTCAGTTAGCATTTTTGACAGTCGTCCAGGTGTAACGTCGTCATCCTTTTTGGCATCTACAGTCAGTGCTTGTATGGAATGCCAATCTAGCTGTATCTTCCGGATCCATTCACGTCCTAGTAGTGGTGGTCCTCCCTCTGGCAATACATATAGGTCCATTTTTTGTGTTTCCTTGCCGTTATATATAACGTTCACCCTTATTTTTCCTTTGGGGTAGACCTTTTGCCCTATGTACGTCTTCAAGACGATCTCTGTATCTCTTAAGGGTATATGTGAGAATAGACGCTTGTAGTCCCTTCGGTTTATGACTGTTAGGGCTGATCCTGTGTCCAATTCCATTTTCACTTGGACTCCGTCTATCTTGAACGTGACCCAGATAGTTTGGTGATCCTCCGTTTTGATCACATTATGTAGTTTCAGACAACCCAGCTCCTTGCTTCCGGAGTCTGTATCACTTTTCTGTTCGTCTGAACTTCTCTCCGTCACCTTATGTACTTTCTTTTACTTCTCCTGTGGAGATTTCTTGCTGCTGGTTTTCTTTTCCGATTGCAGACTCTTGCTATGTGTCCTACTTTTCCACACTGTCTGCACACTTGGTCCTTGAACCAGCAATCCTTATGGTCGTGTGTTTTTCTGCCGCAGTGATAGCACTTCACTGTTCCGTATAACATTTCATTTGTGTCATATTCTTGCGGTCTCCGTTGTATCTCTGCCGCGCCCCGTGCGGCTGCTTCGTGTGATACTGCCAGGCTGAAAGCCTTGTCCAGCGTAAGATCCTTATCTGATAGAAGCCGTTTCTGGGTTCCTTCACTTTGAAGCCCACACACAAACTTGCCCCTTAAAGTGTCTGCTCGTCCCGTTCCAAACTGGCAGTATTTTGATAGCTTGTGCAGTTCCGTTAAAAACTCAGCATTACTATAATCTTTATGCTGGTTCCTTTTGTGAAACTTAAATCTTTCCGCTATCAGCAGCGGTGTGGGGTCTAAGTGGTCCTGTAGGATTGACACTATGTTTTCAAAATCCTTTTCCACTGGTTTCTCTGTGGTAACTAGGTTTCGCAGTAAGCCATATGTTTTTGCACCCATTGAATTCAACAATACCAGCGCTTTCTTGTCATCTGGCACTTCATTCGCCTTGCAGTACACTTCTATGCGTTCGACATATGTCGTCCAATCTTCGACTTCTTTGTCGAACGCTGTGACACTGCCACTCTTCGGCATCCCTGGGTGTGGTTAGACTGGCTCAAAATGGCATCTCCCGCGCTCTCCCTTCTTCTCCGCTGCGGCTCAAAATGGCGTCTCCCGCACTCTCCCTTCTTCCCCGCTGACGCTGCTCGGCCCTTGAACACCGGCTGCGCTCTGCATGTTTTCCTGCGCGCCTCTCTCTCTCGTTGACGCTGCTCGGCCTTTGAACACCGGCTGTGCTCTGCTCTCTCTCGTTGACGCCGCTCGGTCCTGAACACCGGCTGCGCCCTGTGCACTCGACCCTCTCTCTTCTCCCGTCGACGCCGCTCAGTCCTGAACACCGGCTGCGCTCTGTGTGCTCTACCTTCTCTCTTCTCCCGTCGACGCTGCTCGGCCTTTTTCTGTGCCGTCGGTCGGCTCTAGCCACCGCTGTCCGGGGAGGGTCTGCGCCGTACCTGTTGCCAGCCCGTTTCGCTGGACCACCGTGACTGGAGAACCAAGCCCAGCTCTCAACAGCCTCCCCTGCGATGCTCAAGTCTCCACTGGATGGTCGACGCCCGTGCTTCTGGACTCGGCCTTCTTCTTTCACTGTTCTCCAGGAGCGAATCCCTGGGAGGTGATGCAGAGTTGCAGGTAGGTTTGAATCTTCTCGTCGCCAATGTTAGATCCGTGTATCTTGATGTTGTGTGTCCTTCAATAATTAGACAAGAGACTGCAGGGAACAATCAACAGGTGTTTACTGGATGAGGGTTACTCAAACTAATTGTACAGATCCCTACTCAGGGTTTACATACAGGTGTGGTCACTGCCGGTACTACAGTATACAGGAGCTGTAAAAAGTAGTTCTCCCCTTAAAGGTACATACACTACACTACCGACGTCTCCCGCCTCCACACACAGATTACCCACATGATCTCTAATAGGCCCTACCCTTTCTTTAGTTATCCTCTTACTCTTAATATATTCATAAAACATCTTTGGGTTTTCCTTGATTTTACTTGCCAAGAATTTTTCATGCTCTCTCTTTGCTTTCCTAATATCCTTTTTAATTGCACCCCTGCACTTTCTGTACTCCTCTAAAGATTCTGGAGTATTTAGCCCTCGGTATCTATCATACACCTCCCTTTTTTTCTTTATCCTACCCTGTATGACCCTAGACATCCAGGGGGCTCTAGATTTGTTAGTCCCACCTTTTTTCTTTAAGGGCACATATTTGGTCTGAACCCTCCGGATCTCCTCCTTGAATGCCTCCCACTGCTCTGACACTGATTTACCTTCAAGTAGCTGTTTCCAGTCCACTATGGCTAAATCCCCTCTGAGCTTAACAAAATTTGCTTTTCCCCAATTTAGAATTTTTATTCCTGGTCTATCCTTGTCCTTTTCCATAACTACTTTAAATCTAACAGAATTATGGTCACTAGCACCAAAATGCTCCCCCACTGATACGCCTTCTACCTGCCCAGTTACTGTTGCGAGATGTGGGAGCCAGTGAACCCCATTGAGGCTCACGGTGATTACTTCTGTGACAAGTGTCTGCTGCTACAGGAACTCTAGCTCCGTGTTGATGAGCTGGAGTCTGAGCTTCAGACACTGCGACACATCAGGGAGGGGGAGAAGTACCCGGACTCTGTGTATCAGGAGGTGGTCACACCTATGAAGTTAAGTAATTCAGATGTAGCCCATGGTCAGGGACAGGACGGTGTGACTACGAGTGAGGCAGGTATGGGGACCCAGGAGGTAGAGCTGGAGGAGCCGCAGCCCTTGCTCTTGACCAACAGGTTCAAGGTTCTTACTCCCTGTGGGGACAGGAGCAGTGACTGCAGGGAGGATGAGCAACCTGGCCACAGCACCGTGGAATGGGGGGCCATTCAAGAGGGGGGAGTAAATAGAAATGTTGTAGTGGTAGGGGATAGTATTATTAGGGGGATAGATAGAGTTCTCTGCAGCCGAGAGCGAGAGTCCCGAAGGCTGTGTCGCCTACCCGGTGCCAGGGTTAAGGACATCTCCTCTGGGCTGGAAAGAAACTTGCAGTGGGAGGGGGTGGATCCAGTTGGCGTGGTCCATGTTGGTACAAACGACGTAGATAGGACTAGGAAGCCGGTTCTGTTAAAGGAGTATGAGCAGCTAGGGGTCAAATTAAAAAACAGAACCTCAAGGGTAATAATCTCTGGATTATTAACTGAGCCATGAGCGAATTTGGCTAGGACAAATAAAATTAGAGAGTTAAATGCATGGCTCAAAGACTCTTTACAATCTATATTAATGATTTGGAGGAGGGGACCAAGTGTAACATATCAAAGTTTGCAGATGATACTAAGATGGGAGGGAAAGTAGTGAGTGAGGAGGACATAAAAAACCTGCAACGGGACATAGACAGGCTAAGTAAGTGGGCAGAGATTTGGCAGATGGAATACAATACTGGAAAGTGTGAGGTTATGCACTTTGGCAGGAAAAATCGTAGAGCAAGTTATTATCTTAATGGCAAGAAACTGGAAAGTACTGAAGTACAAAGGGATCTGGGGGTCCTGGTGCACGAAACTCAAAAGGTTAGTATGCAGGTGCAGCAAGTGATTAAGAAGGCCAATGGAATGTTGGCTTTCATTGCTAGGGGGATAGAATATAAAAATAGGGAGGTATTGCTTCAGTTGTACAAGGTATTGGTGAGACTGCACCTGGAATACTGCATACAGTTTTGGTGTCCATACTTAAGAAAAGACATACTTGCTCTCGAGTCAGTACAAAGAAGGTTCACTCGGTTAATCCCGGGGATGAGGGGATGGACATATGAGGAGAGGTTGAGTAGATTGGGACTCTACTCATTGGAGATCAGAAGAATGAGAGGCGATCTTATTGAAACATATAAGACTGTGAAGGGGTTGGATCAGGTGGATGCGGGGAGGATGTTCCCGATGATGGGTGAAACTAGAACTAGGGGGCATAGTCTTAGAATAAGGGGCTGCTCTTTCAAAACTGAGATGAGGACCAGAGGAGGACACAAATAAACTCCCAGAGATGTCAGGGAACATAGGGTCTAATGAGAGGGAGGAACTGAATGAAATCAGCATTTGTAGGGAAATGGTGTTAGGGAAATTGACGGAATTGAAGGCCGATAAATCCCCAGGGCCTGATAATCTACATCCTAGGGTACTTAAGGAAGTGGCCCTAGAAATAGTAGATGCATTGCTGGTCATCTTCCAAAATTCCATAGACTCTGGAACAGTTCCCATGGATTGGAGGGTAGCTAATGTAACCCCACTATTTAAAAAAGGTGGTAGAGAAAAAACGGGGAATTATAGACTGGTAAGCCTGACATCGGTAGTGGGGAAAATGCTAGAGTCCACTAGAGACCTGTTTGGACACCATTCACACCTTTGATTGCTGTGATTATCTCTCTGCCGAGGTGTGATAAAGGGCAGTTAGAAAGATTACCTGTAATCATCTGGCAGTATTCTCTGACTATATATGCTGTGCCTATATGCATTTCTTCACTTCACCTGACGAAGGAGCAGCGCCCCAAAAGCTTGTGATTTCAAATAAAGCGGTTGGAATATAACCTGGTGTTGTGTGACTTCTTACATTATAAAAGATGTAATAGCAGAGCACTTGGAAAACAGTGACAGGATCGGACAAAGTCAATATGGATTTACAAAAGGTAAATCATGCTTGACTAATCTACTGGAATTTTTTGAGGATGTAACTGGTAGAATAGATAAGGGAGAACCAGTGGATGTGATGTATTTGGACTTTCAGAAGGCTTTCGATAAGGTCCCGCATAACAGACTAGCGTGTAAAGTTAAAGCACATGGGATTGGGGGTAAGGTACTGACTTGGATAGAAAACTGTTTGGCAGACAGGAAGCAAAGAGTTGGAATAAACGGGTCTTTTTCCGAGTGGCAGGCAGTGACTAGTGGGGTACCGCAGGGATCGGTGCTAGGACCCCAGCTATTCACAATGGGCCAGAAATTAGGATCGGGAGCTTGCCGCGCGTGCAAGCCCCCGATGTGCACTCACCCGGCGCGCCGACATCTGAAGCCCGGGCCTGCTTGGAATTCCTGTCACTGGCCCAGTTCAGATGTCGGCGCGATGTGCTTGCTTGATCCAGCGGCGTAGTTAGTGCGATGTGCCGGCTGGGATCAGGTGAGCACTCTGCAGCCAATCAGGGGAGGGGAAACGTCATTCATGAGTTTGATAGTAAAGACTGTCAAACTCATGAAAAGTACGGGCGCCCAAAAGACTAGTTTAACTTTAAGTAAAATTTTAAAAAACATCCCAATAATTAAATATACTATAAATAACTTTAAAAAACTATTTTAAACAAGTAATAAAATTTTTGAAAAAATAATTTTTTACAAAATCGGGTCTAAAAATAAACTTACCTTACTGTAAAGTCTTTAAAAACAATGAAGCTGTGGAAAAAATGTAATAATTTTAAATAATAGACCACTTACCTTCAAGAATCCACTCCTTACGCCTCCTTTTTATGTCTAAAAAGTTCAGGCCCTTGCACACGCGAAAACCTGTCAAAAAGAAAGAAGTTCAACGCGTGCGCGCAGAGTCCTGCGCGCACGCGTTGGACCTCTGAACCCCTTGGAGGAAATGCCGGTTTCCCGCGCATGCGTTGTGCATGCTGAAATCCGGCACTTCCAACGGGCCCACGCGTGAGTACACCGTCCGTACTCACGCGTTGGGACCGGAATTACTGGTATATTAATGATCTAGACGAGGGAACTAGATGTAATATCTCCAAGTTTGCAGATGACACAAAGCTGGGTGGGCGTGTGTGCTGTGAGGAGGATGCCGAGAAACTCCAGTACAATTTGGACAGGTTGGGCGATTGGGCAGATGCATGGCAGATGCAGTATAATGTGAATAAATGTGAGGTTATCCACTTTGGTGGCAAAAACAGGAAGGCAGATTATTATCTGAACGGCAATAGATTGGGAAAAGGGGAAGTGCATCGAGACCTGGGTGTCCTTTTGCACCAGTCACTGAAGGTAAGCATGCAGGTGCAGCAGGCGATTAAGAAGGCAAATGGTATGCTGGCCTTCATAGCTTCTTCATAGGAGCAAGAATGTCTTGCTGCAGTTGTACAGGGCCTTGGTGAGACCACACCTTGATTATTGTGTGCAGTTTTGGTCGCCTTATCTGAGGAAGAATGTTCTTGCCATGGAGGGAGTGCAGCGAAGATTCACCAGACTGATACCTGGGATGGCAGGAATGACGTATGAGGAGAGGTTGGGTCGATTAGGCTTATACTCACTGGAGTTTAGAAGAATGAGAGTGGACCTCATTGAAACTTATAAAATTCTAACAGGACTAGACAGACTAGATGCAGGAAGGATGTTCCCGATGGCGGGGGAGTCCAGAACCAGGGGTCACAGTCTAAGGATAAGGGGTAAGCCATTTAGGACTGAGATGAGGAGGAATTTCTTCACCCAGAGAGTGGTGAACCTGTGGAATTCTCTACCACCGAAAACAGTTGAGGCCAATTCATTAAATATATTCAGGAAGAAGTTATATATAGTTCTTAAGGCTAAGGGGATCAAGGGATATGGGGAGAAAGCAGGGACAGGGTACTGAATTTGGATGATCAGCCATGATCGCATTGAATGGCGGAGCAGGCTCGAGGGGCCGAATGGCCCACTCCTGCTCCTATCTTCTACGTTTCTATGTTTCTATGTTTAACCTCATTCCTAGCTCCCTAAAATCTGCCTGCAGGACCTCATCCCTCTTCCTACCAATGTCGTTGGTACCGATATGGACCACGACCTCTGGCTGTTTACCCTCCCCCCTCAGAATGCCCTGCAGCTGTTCAGTGACATCCTTGACCCTGGAACCAGGGAGGCAACATACCATCCTGGAGACATGTCTGCGGCCACAGAAACGCCTGTCTCTTCCCCTAACTATTGAATCCCCTATCACTATTGCTCTCCCTCTCCTCTTCCCCCCCACCTGTGCAGCTGAGCCTTCCATGGTGCTGGGGACTTGGCTCTGGCTGCACTCCCCAGAGGAACCATCACCCTCACCAGTACTCAGCACCAAATACTGGTTGGTGAGCAAGATGGGCTCAGGGTACTCCTGCACTACCTGCCTGGTCCTCCTCTTCTGTCTGGCAGTCACCCATTCCCTCTCTGCCTGCACACTGTTAAGCTGCAAGGTGGCCACCTCCCGAAACGTGCTATCCATGTAGCTCTCAGCCTCGCGGATGCACAGCAGTGACTGCAGCCGCCGCTCAATCTCCATAACCCGGTGCTCGAGCTGCTGTAGCTGGCGACACTTCCCACACATGTGGTCGGCCAGACCACGGGAGGTGTCCAGGACTTCCCACATGGCACAGAATGTGCATTCCACGGGCGTGAGCTGCCCTGCCATACCTCTAATTAACAGACTATTTACTAACCTAGCTGGAATAAACTTTAAAAGTTTTAAGAAAGCCAAGTAAAACCACTGAGCAGATACTCATCAATCAGCTCCCTCTTTTTGAACATTTAGTTTTTAATCCCGGCTCTTAATTTAAACCAATGTCCAAGATAAAGAGAGAAATACTGACCAACCAATCACTTCCCTGCTTTCCTGTGACGTCACTCCTTGTTTTTTGGACTCCTGGACTTTTTCCTCTCTGCTCCGGTTCCCGGCTCGGTCCACTCCTCCTCGGCTGCTCGCAGTGAGTTCAGTCCCCTCTCCGACCGCGCTCTTTATTTCCTGGCCTCTGCTCCACTTCCCGGCTCGGTCCGCTCCTCCTCGGCTGCTCGCAGTGAATTCAGGCCCCTCTCCAACTGTGCTCTTTATTTACTGGCCTCTGCTCCGGTTCCCGGCCCGGTCTGCTCCTCCTCGGCTGCTCGCAGTGAGTTCAGGCCCCTTTCCGACTGCGCTCTTTATTTACTGGCCTCTGCTCCAGTTCCAGGCCCGGTCTGCTCCTCCTCGGCTGCTCGCAGTGAGTTCAGGCCCCTCTCCGACCGCGCTCTTTATTTACTGGCCTCTGCTCCGGTTCCCGGCCCAGTCTGCTCCTCCTCGGCTGCTCGCAGTGAGTTCAGGCCCCTCTCCGACTGCGCTCTTTATTTACTGGCCTCTGCTCCGGTTCCCGGCCCGGTCCACTCCCCCTTGGCTGCTTGCAGTGATTTCAGGCCCTTCTCTGATGGCGCTCTTTATTTACTGGCCTCTGCTTTGGTTCCTGGCTAGATTTGCTCCTCCTCGGCTGCATGGCATGGCACTATGATCTATTACAATGAATGGCCCTATGGTCTATTGCAGCAGATGGCTGTATGATCTATGACAATGGATGGCCCTATGATCTATTAAAATGTATGGCCTTACGATCTACTACAATTGATGGCCCTACGATCTATTACAATGGATGGCCATACAATCTATTACAATGGATAGCCCTACGATCTATTAAAATGAATGGCCGCACGATCTATGACAATGGATGGCCCTATGATCTATTAAAATGTATGGCCTTACGATCTACTACAATGGATAGCCCTACGATCTATTACAATGGATGGTCCTACGATCTATTACAATGGATGGTCCTACGATCCATTACAACGGATGGCCGTGCGATCTGTTACAATGGATTGCCCTACGATCTATTAAAATGGATGACCATACGATCTATGTCACTGGATGGCTGTACGATCTATTACAATGGATGGCCGTACGATCTATTACAATGGATGGCCGTATGATCTATTATGATGGATACCCTATGATCTATTACGATGCACAGGCTTTCTGGGTTTAAAATTGAAGGAATCCCTTCCGTTGCCATGCCTGAGATGCGTCCTGGCTCAAGTAATGGAATACACATTGGATAACTTATTCCTGTTCATTAAATATCATCACAATGTGCCGTGTCACTGAAAAATCCCAAAAGGGAGTGCGGAATATCCCGGCCAGGATCTTCCCATTAAATATTAGCCCACTTTTATCTTTACAGATATTGACAGGCCAGCCCCTGAAAGTCCAGCATTTCCCATTGTCTGATATTAAAGGCTCCTTATATTAACTGCAACTAGCTACTCACAGTACTGTATAACATGGCAGATTTTACAGCGAATAAGTGAAAATCAGACTGCCTATAGGTTCCTCCTGTAACTGATCTCCCTTCATGTGTTGCAGCTGTCATCAACTGAGGGTGAGCAAATTATGCAGGTTAATGAGGAACAATCTAAATATCAGAGGTGCAACATCACAATGGTGCTAGCCTTTGGCTAAGTGGTAACGTTTCCACCTTTGAGTCAGAAGGTGCAGGGCTCGAACCTACATTTGGAGAAATATATTCTGCTAAAAAACAAGAACAAACTAGCCAATAATGAGCCACCAAGGATGTATAAAGAGATAAGAGCAAAATTGAAATATAAGAAAAAAACACACACTAAGGAGAGGATAACAATAGGGAATATGACGAGGTTAGGAAAGATGTCAAAAAACAATTAGAAAGGCAAAAATGAAACACAAAATTAAATTATCAAGGAATATAAGAAGAAATAGTTAAGGATTCTACAGACACATAAATAACAAAAGGAAAATCAGGATAGGGATACAAATACCAAGCAATACAAATGATAAACTCACAGGTAATGACGGCGAAATAGCAGAAATATTAAATAATTACTTTGCCTCACTATTTACCAAGGAGACAAACAAGGTGGACATGACATTAGATGATGAGATCAAAAAAGATATAAAGACATTTAAGATAGAAAGGAGGGAGATAATTGATAAATTAGTTAAACTTAGAGAGGATAAAACCCCTGGTCCGGATGGATTACGTGCATACAAAGCTAGGGAAGTGATAGCAGAGGCACTACTATATTTTTATAAATGTTAATTAGAAAACTGTATAGTGCCAGAGGGCTGGAGGGCAACTAATGTTATTCTTATATTTAAAAAGGGAGATAGAACAAGTTCAAGGAACTATAGATCAGTTAGACATTGGAGTGTTGGAAAGGGAGGATGTTCTTGAGGGGACAAGGACAGAATCTATTTGGTTAGAGTTGAGTAGCTCAAAAAGGGAATGATCACGCTATTGGGGGTATTCTACAGGCCTCCAAATAGTGAGAGAGGTCTAGAGGAGCAAATCTGCAGGGAAATCGCAGAGATATGCAAGAGCTATAGAGTGGTGATAGTGGGGGACTTTAATTACCCAAATATCGATTGGGATAATGCTAGGGTAAAGGGAAAGGAGAGGAGGAATTTCTGAAATGTGTTCAGGAGAATTTCCTTGACTAATATGTTCTTGGCCCAACTAGGAAGGAGGCATTGCTGGATCTGGTGCTGGGGAATAAGGTGGGCCAGGTCGACCAAGTGTCTGTGGGAGTACACTTGGGTACAAGTGAGCATCATATCATAAGATTTAGATTAGCAATGGAGAGGAGCAAGGAACAATCTAGAGTGGAACTTCTAAACTGGATTAGGGCTAACTTCAATGGGATGTGAAAGGATCTAGCCAGGGTAAAATGGAACCAAAGACTGACAGGATAAACTGTAACGGAACAATGGGTGATCTTTAAGTACAGGCTAAGTAAATTCCAACAAGAGGGAAGGGTAAGGGAACCAAAGGAGGGGCTCCTTGGATGATGAGGGAGATAGAGAAGATGATGAAACAAAAACAGAGGGTGTATGATGCATGTCAGGTGAATTCTTCAAGGGAGCACCAGACCAAATACAATAAGTTGAGAGGGAATGTGAAGATGAAAATAAGATTGGCAAAGAGAGAATATGAGAGTAGAATGGCGGTTAACATAAAAGGAGCCCAAAAATCTTCTACCGGCATGTAAACAGTAAGTGGGTAGTAAGAGGCGGGGTGGGGCCTATTAGAGACAAAGAAGGTGATATATGCTTAGAGGTGCAGGGCAAGGCTAGAATACTCAATGAGTACTTTGTATCGGTGCTTACTAAGGAGGTGGATGCTGACTAAATATCGGTAGAAGTGGATAAGGTAGAAGCAATGGAAGGGGTGAAAATGGATAGACAGGATGTACTATAAAGGCTGGGTATGCTTAGAGATAACAAGTCAACAGGTCCAGATGGCTTGCATCCCAGGTTGCTAAGGGAATTGGGGGAGGAGGTAGCGGAAGGGCTTGCCATCATTTTCCAATCTTCCCCAGATGCGGGGGAGGTGCCTGAGGATTGGAAAGTGGCAAATGTGACACCATCGTTCAAGAAAGGGTGTAAGGACAATCCTAGTAACTATAGGCCAGTCAGTTTAACATCAGTGGTGGGTAAAGTTTTAGAAACAATAATTAAGGAAAAAATTAAAAGGCACTTGGAGAGGTTTAAGCTAATTAAGGAGAGCCAACACGGATTTGTAAAAGGCAGATTGTGTTTGACTAATCTACAGGAAACTCTTTTTTATCTGGCACCGACGGGACCGGCGTGGTGCCGGTTTATCAAAAAGTCCGGATTACAGAAAGCTATAGTTAAAAGGTACGAGAGCTCCGTACACAGCAACAAATCCAGGCTTCCCTGTTGCTCAGCAACAGGTGCAAGAACCCGGCCACAGACCAAGCATCCCTGTTGCTTAGCAACAAGTGCAGGAACCCCAATTACACAGCCACAGATCCAGGAATGGCCACTAATATGAAGTAAAACTTACCTGAACCTACTCCTGAATTTTGCCGGTTAACAGAGATTTCCGGTTATTAGGTGCCGGTAAATCAAGAGTTTCCTGTAATTGAATTTTTTGATGAAGTAACAGAGAGGATTGATAAAGGGAATGCAATGGATGTTCTCTACATGGATTTTCGGAAGGCGTTTGACAAAGTACCACATAGAAGGCTGGTTAACAAAATTGAGGCTCATGGAATAGGTGGGTCAGTGGCAGCTTGGATAAGGAACTGGCTTAAGGACAGAAAACAGCGAGTTGTGGTAAATGGCTGTTTTTCAGACTGGAGGATGGTAGACAGTGGTGTTCCCCAAGGGTCAGTGCTGGGGCCACTGCTTTTTTTGATATATACAAATGACCTGGATATTGGAATACAGAGTAGAATTTCTAAATTTGCCGATGACATCAAACTTGGGGGTGTGGCAAATAGTGATGATGATACCAATTGACTGCAACAGGACATAGAAAGGCTAGCAGAATGGGCAGACAAGTGGCAGATGGAATTTAATACAGAGAAGTGTGAGGTGGTGCATTTTGGCACAAGGAACAGGGAGAGCCAATATACACTTAATAGCACAGTTTTAAAGAGTGTACAGGAATAGAGGGACCTTGGAATTAATGTGTATAGGTCCCTGAAGGTGGAAGAATATATTGAGAGAGTGGTTAACAAAGCATATGGGATCTTGGGCTTCATAAATAGAGGTATTGAGTACAAAAGTAGAGAAGTTATGCTGAACCTTTATAAAGCGGTGGTTAGGCCGCAACTGGAGTATTGCGCCCAGTTCTGGTCACCACACTTTAGGAAGGATGTGAAGGCCCTTGAGAGGGTGCAGAGGAGATTTATCAGAATGGTTCCGGGGATGGGGGATCTTAGCTACAAGGACAGGTTGGAGAAGCTGGATTTGTTTTCATTAGAGCAAAGGAGGTTGAGTGGTGTTTTGATAGAGGTATACAAGATTATGATGGGTTTGGATAGGCTAGACGTGGAAAGGCTGTTCCCACGAGTTGATGGTACATGGACGAGGGGACACAGATTTAAGGTTTTGGGCAAGAGATATAGGGGGATGTGAGGAAAAACATTTTTATGCAGCGAGTGGTGATGACCTGGAATTCGCTGCCGACAGAGGTGGTGAGAGACTGGATAGGCACTTGAGGGAAATAAACTTGCAGGGCTACAGGGATAGAGCAGGGGAATGGGACTGACTGGATTGCTCTACAGACAGCCGGCACGGACTCGATGGACCGAATGGCTTCCTTCTGTGCCGTTATGATTCTATGGGGGAGAAATTTGGTTGGTTGCGCCACCCATTAGCACTTAAAGAGGCCGAGAAGTGGGGCGGTAACCAAATAGCGCCCGGGCGCAGCGAACCTTGCGCCTCATCCCATATTAAGTGGACATTTTGCGCCAGCGCTAAACCTTAGTGTTATGTTCATTAATAACTAAACGTTTGCATTATGAACAGCTAGCTTTTGCTAGTCACTTTATTGAGTACATGTTCTTTACTATACAGCATTCTGTAGAGGCAGCCATCTTGACTACTGCCTTCTGGGTAGCCTAGTGCATCATAGGTAGTGTAGTCTTAAACACATACAACTAAATATACAGCTCTATACAGCTCTACGGCTCTATAGCTCCACCTAGTGTACTATTCTAGAATGACACGTTATTGATCATTACATCCCCCTTTCTTTGAGGTTAAACAAAATCAATATCAATCAACTTTCAAGAAAAACAATAAAGATGATATCAGTAATGCTTTTGTTAGTGCTCTATAAACATAAACATTTTCACAACAGTCAACACATTTTCAAAGCTTTACTTTATATTCAAAGATTAAGTCTATCAGGCTTTTTTATTTCACGTGTGGATCTTCTCAGCACTGGTAAGTCTGATGTGTTTTCATGAGATTGTTCTGGTGTTTCTGACATGTCTCACATCTGCCTATCATGTTCTCAATGTCCTTATTTATGCCAGGCCAATAAACAGTGTCTCTTGCTCTCCTTTTGCATTTTTCAATTCCGAGGTGTCCGTCATGAATCCTTTTGAGCATGTCTTGACGTAGAGCCTGTGGAATGACTATTCTGTTCTGTTTTAGTAATAGTCCACTTGCAACACTCAATTCTGACCTTATGTGAAAGTATTTTGGACAGGAACCTTTTGGCCAACCGTGATGAATGTTCTCTATTACTGTTTGTAACACTGTGGCCTAGAAATTCAGTTGCGTTCGCCAGCCGTTAGCGCCATAAGAGGAGTAGATTTCGAGCGCTAGGCACTTAGCGCCCGGGCGCAGGCCGATCTGCGCCTACACCCAACTTCAGTTGACATTTAGCGCCGGCTCAAAGTGTTTGCGCCCGCTCAGCTGCGCGCGCAGCTTATGACGTCATTTCGTCGTGCAACGCTGTTTGTGCGCCCCAAACCGGAACTTCAGTGGCGCCCGCCCAATGTGGGCGTGGCGCTGTTAAGAACTGTGAAGTGGAACGCAGCAGAGGCCCTGCGGGCCTCGGGGAGCGCTAATTAAAGGGCACTCAGACTGGACTATAAAGGCCAGCCATTTTGCTGCAATGACTTTAGTGCTTTGGATTTCTGGACAGAGACCAAGGAACAGGCCTTACTGATTTGGGACAACATAGGAGAGGTATTTTTGGCTTCTGGCCAGAGCTTGGAAATTTGACTCATTGTGATTTCACTGTTTGCAAGTATATTATGGGGGCTGCATGGGGTTCCAACCCTCAGTTCCAGCATTATGTGCGAAGGGCTCGCAGACGCTGTGTGAGAGGGGCAGCCATGCTTAGACGCAGAGGGGCCATCAGGCGTCGGCAATGTAGGCCTTACCCACTCAGGGAATACCGGCAGCAGGTGTCCTATCTCACCATGACTGCCGCGCATTGTGTGAAGAGGCTGCGCTTCAGAAGGGAGGTGGTTGCAGAGATCTGCCAGCTGCTTCACAGAGATCTGCATCCACAGCTGATGTGCAGGACGTCTCTGTCGGTGGAAGTGAAGGTCACGGTGGCTCTGAACTTTTATGCAAGCGGCTCCTTCCAAGCCGCTGCTGGGGACATAGCGAACATCTCCCAGTTCGCCGTGCATCGCAGCATCCGGCAGGTCACCGATGCCCTTTTCGCAAGGAGACACCAATTCATCTCCTTCCCCATGACCCTAGAGAGGCAGGAGCAGCGTACAGTCGGATTTGCCAGGATCGCCGACTTCCCCATGGTGCAGGGCGCCATTGACTGCACGCATGTGGCTATGCGGGCACCTATCGACAATGCCGAGGATTACCGCAACCGGAAGGGCTACCATTCCCTCAATGTACAGCTGGTGTGTGACCACAGGCAGCGCATCCTAGCTGTCAATGCCCGCTTTCCAGGAAGCAGCCACGATGCATTTATCCTGCGCCAGACTACTGTGGCTGACATGTTCCAGGCACAGCCTCCCCCAAGGGGATGGCTTATCGGGGACAAGGGCTACCCTTTGTGTACATGGCTCATGACCCCGCTCCGTGTGCCCAGGACCCCTGCTGAGGAGGCATACAACAAAAGCCATCAAGCCACAAGGAACATCATAGAGCAAACGATTGGCGTCCTCAAGCAACGGTTCCGCTGCCTGGATCGTTCTGGCAGATCTCTACAGTATTCGCTGGATAGAGTCTCCCAGTTCGTCGTCGTTTGCTGCATGCTGCACAACCTGGCTATCTGCAGGACTCAGGCACTGCCACCTCACGTTGGACCACCACCTCAGGAGGACGAGCAGGAGGATCATGAGGAGGAGGAGGAGGAGGAGTACCAGCCCAGGAGGGAGCCACAAGGTCCAAGGGCCGTCCGCCGGCGGCTTATTGAACGACACTTCTAGGCCCCCTCTCAGGGAATGGCTTGTGGCAATGAACGCACCTGAATGCAGCCGCTCCGCAAGCCCTCAGCCGGTTAACGCAACAACCACTTGAAACATCACACATGGACAAGCTGAATAAATAAAAAGCTTTATTTAACAAACTCAGGGCCCTTCCCACATGAAACACAAAAACAGACAACACCCCCAAAAAACAGTCAAAAACATATCTCACTCCCACAACCTGGGGAGGAATAACAAAACTTGTCCATCCAATTGGCCTTCATCCTCGGCCTTACCAAGACAAACCCCCCCATACAGAACACAAACACCCCCATCTAAAAAAACATTTGCCATCATCTTCGGCCTTACCAAAATAAACCCCCCCCATACAGGACACAAACACCCCCATCTAAAAAAACATTTGGCAACACACTCTACTTGGTGTGCCGAGAGGGCGAGTCCTTGTGCAGGCTTCTCCGGCCCCTGCCCGACCTGCTGCTCCGCCTCAACCTGGGCCCTGTGGGTGTTGCAAGGTTGGGGGAAGGCTCCTGAGGGGCACAAAGCATGACGGCAGATGCCCTTGGGGGTCGGCCTAGACGAGGTCCGGCCCTGGAGGGGCCGGCTGCTGACTGCTGCAGCTGTGGCTGGGCAGCATCAGTCTCTCCAGCAGCTCGTCGCAGCTTTGCTGGGGGAGTGGCAGTGGCGGCTGCAGCAATGGGGGCAAGCTGGCTGATGCCAGGTGCTCGCTGGTCGCCAGAGACACTGGCACTCGGCCGGGCTGGCACTGCAGCAAGCGCAGCAATCTGGTGAAGGCCAGACCGCTGTGCTGCAGCAGCGCGGCGGGTGCCCTGGTGATGCGTCCGTGACACAGCGAGTGTGGCAGAAGTGAGTGCCCGTACTGCCCTGGTCTGTGCCCGCATCAGACCAGCCAGTGCCTGCACGGCACCACTCATGAACTCTCGACTCGCGTCCTGTGCTGCCGCGAGTTGTTCGACACCCCTGCCCTGTGAGTCCCCGAAATCGGCCACACTATGAGCCAGGGACTCAATGGCCTGAGGCAACTGTCCCACAACTCCCATGAACTCGGTATGGCGCCGCTCCGAATCCGCGGACATTTGATCAAGGAGGCGCACCTCCTGGGCGAGGACCGTCTCCGGACTGGAGGCCGGACTCTCCCTCTGGGGAGAAGGCCGCCGAGCTGGCCGACCCTTCCCGCGTGGCTGGACACCACTGGGCCCAGCAACAGCCCTCCCCTGAAACACTTCCCCCCTCTGGGGAGAAGGCAGCCGTGCTGCCCGACCCTTCCCGCATGGCTGCACGCCACTGGGCCCAGCAACTGCCCTCCCCTGCAACACTTCCCCCCTCTGGGGAGAAGGCAGCCGTGCTGCCCGACCCTTCCCGCGTGGCTGCACGCCACTGGGCACAGGAGCTACACCCCCCTGCAACACTTCCCCCTGGCTCTCCTCCAGGCAAGACGTGTCCCCTCCATTGCCATCCCCTGGCGCGGATGAGGGTTCCCCCGATGTGCCGCCTTCCTCTTGGTCCTCGTCGTCCTCCTCTTCCGAGGGACTGACACTCGCGGCTTCAGGGACCTCCTCCTCACCAGCTGAAAGCAGGAAGGCGCAAGAGTAGCTTTAGAGTGAGGACAGGGCATCAGCGAGGGAGGCATGAGTGGTGGCATTATGCGCATTGGTGGGACAGTGGCAAAGGATGTAGATCTGAAGCACAAGGGGAACGAGAGAGGTCCAAACGGTCATGTCCTTACCATTGGGGCCCAGCACAGGGTCGGCATCTCCAATAGCAACGGGGCCAATCACCCGGGCATGCATGAGTCGAGCCACGCGCTCCTCCAGGTCACTGAGCTCCTGGAACTGGACACGGCCTCCCCCGGTGACAGTCCGGCTCTTCAGATTCTGCGCCAGCTTGGCCTGCAAGAGAAAGGACGGCCTCTAAGTACAGTGTGGTGCCCTGTTGTTGTGTGCACTGCCTCCCATGGTCGAATAGCTTGGCCAGTGTGTCAAGTGCAGAAAGTGCTACTGATGATCATGCCAGTGCCATAGCTGCTGGAGGAGTGCTGGGCATTAGGCCTTTGAGGTCCCTTTGCCCACAATGTGAGGTGCACATGCAAGGATGAGGAGGACACTGGAAAGGGTACTCACCCTGACCAACCGAGTGAGGTTGTTGAACTTCTTGCGGCATTGGTCACCAGTCCTGGGGACATCGCTGTTGGCTGTGACCCTCTGGGCGATTTCCCTCCAGGCTCTCCTGTACAGCCTCTTGGGAGCCTTCTTGCCACTGTCCGGGCACAAGATATCTCTTCTCTTCTCCAAACCCCTAAGCAGCACCCTCAAAGCATGCTCTGAGAAGCGCTGCGCTCGTTCACGGGCCTTCTGCATGGCTTCAGGCGCTATTTGGGCCCAGCAGCAGTGTTCAGGCCTAGCTGGAGGGCTGCAGTATCCAGGGCGTGGCAGCAGACCAAGTCGACCCTTCCCCCTTTAAGAGCTGGCCGGCGTCAGGGTGTCTGCTGTCAATCAAAACATGACCGCACCTGCGCTGCGCCCGGCCTCGGCGTTATCACTCTGCACCGCCGGCTTAGCGCCGAAAGATAGGGGTGCAACGCCAGTTTCAGCGCTCGCCCAAACTCCTTGGCCAAAGCTACTGAATATCGGTGAAGTGGCCTCCACTTTCCGGCGGGCGCTAACTTTAGCGCCCGCCCGAATTTACCGCCCCAAAAGTGGCTATACTGAATTTCTAGGCCTGTATCTTTTACTGTTTCTTCTGCTATTTGCTTTGATTTTGTGTCTGACACGGGCAGCGCAGCAGTGACCATACTCACATGAATATCCACGCCTTCTTCAGTAGGGCTCACATGACTCATTGTGGGTGCTTGGGATAGTGCATCTGCTAACACTATGTATTTGCCTGGTGTGTAGATCAGTTCAAAGTCATATCTTTGCAGCTTCATCATGAGTCGTTGAATCCTTGGAGACATCTCATTCAGATTTTTTTTTATGATGGCAACCAGTGGGCTGTGGTCTGTCTTAACTGTGAAGGTGGGAAGTCCATATATGTAGCCATGAAACTTTTCTAGTCCAACTACCAAGCCTAGACATTCCTTTTCAATCTGGGCGTATCGACACTCAGTATCAGTCATAGACCTGGAGGCATAGGCAACAGGCTTCCAATCTTCACCCTCTGCTTGTAGCAAGACCGCACCTAGGCCATCTTTTGATGCATCCGTTGACACTTTGATTCTTTTTGTTGGGTCAAAGAAGGTGAGTACAGGTGTGGATGTCAGCACTGTTTTGAGTTTCATCCACTCTTGTTCATGTCTTTCTGTCCATGCGAACTCATTTGCTTTATGTAGCAGGTCTCGCAGACAGACTGTCTTGGCTGACAAGTTAGGAATGAGCTTTCCAATGAAGTTTATCATCCCCATGATGCGTCGCACTCCTTTTTTGTCAGTGGGTCGGGGCATTTTGAGTATGACGTTTATTTTTTCCATATCTGGCTCTATTCCTTTACCAGATAGGTTATCTCCTCGGAAAGTGACTTCCTGGATGCCAAACTGACACTTGGCTTTGTTGAGCTTCAGTCCATTCCGGCGTATGCTCTGTAGCACTTTAGTCAGTCTCTCATTGTGTTTTTTCAGTGTGGAGCCCCAGATGATGATGTCATCAACATAGACCCGAACCCCTTCCAGACCTTTAATTATGTGTTCAATCGCTCTATGAAAGATTTCAGATGCAGATATTATCCCGAAAGGCATTCTGAGGAAACAATACCTGCCAAATGGTGTGTTGAAGGCACAGTATTTGGTGCTCTCTTCATCCAGCTTTAGTTGCCAAAATCCTTGTGAGGCATCGAGCTTTGTAAAGTATCTGGCACCTGACATTTCACTGGTGATTTCTTCTCGCTTGGGAATCTGGTAGTGTTCACGTTTTATGTTTGCATTTAAGTCCTTTGGATCCATGAATATTCTTAGATCATTGTTCTTTTTCTTTACACATACCATGGAGTTAACCCAGTCTGTTGGCTCTTCGACTTTCCTGATGACTCCTAGTGTGGTCATTCTGTCCAGTTCATTCTTGAGCCAGTCACGAAGGGGTGCTGGAACTCTTCATGGAGCATGTACCACTGGCTGAGCATCCTCCTTTAGCTGGATCTTATAAGTGAATCGTAGAACTCCAAATCCTTTGAACACATCCTGGAAATTATTTACTACAGAATCCACCGAGTCATCTGGTCTGCTTATGGCACAGTTTATATGGTAGACTCTCTTGACCAGTTCTAAGTCTTCACAAGCTTTGTCACCCAGTAGTGAATCAAGTCCTTCAGCCACAACAGAAAACATGAGATGATGCACTTTGTCTTTGACTGTCACTTTAAGTCTGCATACACCGAAGTTATCTATTTTCTGTCCATTATAGTTCTTCAGTAGTACTGACTTTTTTTGTATTTTGGGCTTTTCTTTCATATTTTTAATGTCACTCATACTGATTAAGTTTGCATTTGCCCCAGTGTCTAGTTTCAATGTAACTAATGCTCCACTTACCTGCAGTGGGATCATCCATTTGTCCTCTTTTACTGCATTAACTTTATGTTCAGCATTGTCCATTCCTGAGGGCTGCACATTTCCTGTATCCTTTTCGAGATTATCACATGACACCATTCGTACAAAAAATGTCTCACTTAAATCAGTGTCCTCAATCACATCGACTTGTTGCCCTTTCTTTGTTTTTACTTTTGAAAAGCATTGTTTGGCAAAGTGATTCTTTCCATGACATTTTGTGCACATTTTTCCAAATGCTGGGCATTGTTTTAACTGCTGTTTGTACCCACAGCGTTTACAATTAAAAATGTCATCCTCCGATTGCTTTTCATTTCTGTTCTGCCCACGTTTCTTTCCTTTGTAGGACACAGCACCAACAGCAGCACTGACTACAATCGCATCATTATTGATTTCACTGAAAGTCTTCGCATGCTTTTGAGCTAGCTCGCTGGCTTGGCATATTTTCACAGCATTTTCCAATGTTAGTTCGGTTTCTCTCAACAAACGTTCCCTGACCTTTTTATCATGAATACCAAACACAATTTGGTCATGAATCATGGATGCTTTCAGCTCAGAGAAATTACATCTCCGTGCTTTCAGTTTCAGATCAGTTACAAAGCTATCAAAAGTCTCATTTTGCTGCTGTGTCCTTGAACAGAACACATACCTCTCATAGGTTTCATTCTTTTTGGGAGAACAATGTGTATCAAATTTCTTTAGCAAATCGTCTAATTTGTTTCTGTTCTCCTCTGGATTAAATACAAATGTATTAAATACCTCTATCACCTGTGGGCCTGCAACCGTGAGCAGCAACGCTATTTTCCTTGCGTCTGGCTTCGTACCATACCCGATGGCAGCAATGTAGAGTTTGAATTGTTGTTTAAAAGTCTGCCAATTGTAGTCGACATTTCCTGTGAGTTTCAAAAGCTCTGGTGGCTTCAAATTCTCCATGTCGCATTGCACAATATTCAGCAGATCTCACCAATCCTGGTACCATGTTATGTTCATTAATAACTAGATGTTTGCATTACAAACAGCTAGCTTTTGCTAGTCACTTTACTGAGTACATGTTCTTTACTATACAGCATCCTGTAGAGGCAGCCATCTTGACTACTGCCTTCTGGGTAGCCTAGTGCATCATGGGTAGTGTAGTCTTAAACACATACAACTAAATATTCAGCTCTACACAGCTCTACGGCTCTATAGCTCCACCTAGTGTACTATTCTAGAATGACATGTTATTGATCATTACACTTAGCGCCCGCTCACGGGCGCAGGCAGATCATGATGTCATTTCAGTGTGCAACGCCTTTTGGGCACCCCGGACCGGAAATTCAGTGGTGCGCCCCTTCGTTCTGCCTGGCGCTAATAAGGACAGTTTACCTGGAACATTCCCCAGTCGCTCTCAGGCTTGGGGGGCATTCTTTAAAGGGGACTGCTGTTGTATAAAAGCGGCAGCCATTTTTGGAGCACAACTTCTTCGAGAGTTAGAGAGAGCTGCTGAGCTGCACACTGAGAGACAATTCACCACTGAGCCAGCGCTGGACGAAGAACTTCAGCCTTCTGACCATCACCTTTGTAACGTCCATGTGTAATTGAGACACGGACTGCAGAAGTTGGTTATAACAGGTGTTTATTGAATGGAGACAAAACTGGAACTACTATACAAAGTTAGTACACAGGCTTATATACAGGGGTGGTCACTACTGGTACTGCAGTATACAGGGGCTGCAGAATATAGTTCCTTCTTCAAGGTACATACACTACAAATCCTCCCCTTTTAGCTAAACAGTACATAACATTCGATTAATAATTAAATAACATATTTACAATTACAGTTGCTATATACATTAACTGAAGTTAATCAATTATAAATTCAGTCTTTGAGGAGGCTTCCTGATTCTGTCCAGATAACGCCTCTTTGGGGTATCAGGTTCTTCTGGCAAAGTTGATTCGGGATCAACGTCGTTGTTTGGTTCGTCTGCTTCCAATATCACCGATTCTGAGGTAGATGCAATTGGTACTTTGGTTTCATCACCAGGTGTATAGGATCGTGGTGCAGATTTGACGTTTTCCAGTGACTCTAGAATCTGGTCAGCATGGCGTCTTACAATGCTCTCTCCAACGTCCACGGTACACATTAGAGGTCCTTGCCGTGTGCAGATCGTTCCTGGCTGCCATTTCTCTGTGCGGTAGTCCCGGGCCAAAACTGGTTGACCTATCTTGAAACTCCTGGTTGGCCTTTCATTCATATTCTGAAGCTGCCTGTTCTCCACATCTCTTCTGATGTTTGGCTTAACCAAATCCAAGCGGCATCTTAGTCTTCGATTGAAGAACATCATGGCTGGAGTTTGGTTGGTAACCGCATGTGTCGCATTCCGGTAGGCAAACAAGAAGTTATCCACCTTGTGTTGTAGGGGTATATCTTCATTACACATTGCCGTGATAGCCTTCTTGAATGTTTGAACGAACCTCTCAGCCAATCCATTGGTGGCTGGATGATATGGGGCGGATGTGTAATGCTTAACACCATTGTTCTTTAAGAACCTCCGGAACTCTTCAGATACAAACTGTGGTCCATTGTCGGAGCAAATCTGTTCAGGCAGCCCATTTCTGGTGAATATGGTTCGTAAGACTGTGATAGTTTTTTCTGTGGTGGTTGAGGACATTTTTATTACCTCTGGCCACTTTGAATGTGCATCCACCGCAATTAAAAACATCGAGTCCATAAATGGACCAGCAAAATCAATGTGTACCCTTTGCCATGGAGATGAGGGCCACTCCCATGGATGTAGAGGGGCTTGTGGTAGGGCGTTTTGGACCTTCTGGCATCCTGTACAGCTCTTGGTCATCTCTTCGATTTCTCTATCGATTCCCAGCCACCACACAAACGCTCTAGCTAAGTTCTTCATTTTTACGCCTCCCAGATGACCCTCATGAAGCTCATTGAGCACTCTATCCTTCAATTTGGGTGGGATTACTACTCTGGATCCACACATCAAGCTTCCTCGGCACACTGACAGCTGTTCTCTTCTCGGCGAGAATGCTGGCAACAGTGGTTCGCCATGTGCTGGCCATCCCTTCACCGTTAAATCATAGACCCTGGAGAGTGTCGGGTCATTTCTTGTTTCCTTTTCTATGTTTGCATTCGTCACAGGTAGACATTCGACTATGGTCGAGTGGAATATCTCCACAGGATCCACTGCAGGTGCTTCTTCCACCGTCGGCAATGGTAGGCGCGACAATCCATCAGCATTCCCATGCTGTTTAGTTCCTTTGTACTCGATGTCATATTGGTGTGCCCCTAGGAAAAGAGACCACCTCTGTAGCCGTTGTGCTGTCATTATCGGGACGCCCTTCTGAGGGTTGAAAATGGAGACAAGAGGTTGATGATCAGTTAGTAGAGTAAATTTCTGTCCGTGCAGGTAGTGATTGAACTTCTTCACACCCCACACCAGGCTGAGGGCCTCTCTGTCAATCTGGGCGTAGTTACGCTCGGCTGCAGTTAACGAGCGTGACGCAAAAGCTATTGGCCTCTCTGAACCATCAAGGGATTTATGTGACAGTACCGCTCCAACGCCGTAGGGAGACGCATCACACGCCAGTCTTATCGGTAGTGATGGGTTGTAGTGAGCCAATACTTCTCTTGAAGTGATCAGGCCTTTACACTTCTGAAAGGCCCGCTTACATTCATCGCTCCATTTCCATGCTACTCCAGTTTGTAGCAGGGCATTCAGTGGGTGCAGAATTGTGGACAAATTCGGCAAAAACTTACGGTAGTAATTCACCAATCCGAGGAATGACCTCAGTTGCGACACATTTTCAGGCGCTGGAGCCTTAACTACTGCTTTAGTTTTGTCAGGGGACTTATGTAACCCCTCTTCATCAATCATGTGGCCACAATACGATATTTGTTTCTTAAAAAACTCGCACTTGGGGCGATTGGCTCGCAGCCCATGTTCTCTTAGTCTAGTGAGCACCTGCTCTAGGTTGGCAAGGTGTTCACTGTCATTTTCACCTGTCACTAGGATGTCGTCCAAGTAACACTGAGTCCCCGGAATCCCTTGCAGGACTTGTTCCATCGCTCTTTGCCATATAGCCGGAGCTGATGCAACTCCGAATACCAGTCGATTATACTGGTAAAGACCTTTGTGAGTGTTTATCGTGAGATATTTCCTAGAGGACTCTTCAACCTCCATCTGCAAATATGCTTGCGCTAGGTCAATTTTTGTAAAACGTTTCCCTCCAGATAGTGAGGCGAAAATATCTTCTATCCTCGGAAGAGGCTACTGTACTGTGTGAAGGATTGGGTTCACAGTCACCTTGAAGTCCCCACAGATGCGAACCTTCCTTTGCTCCTCAGACTTATTGTTTAACGTTTTCTTCATGACAGGAACGATGGGTGTTGCCCACTCGCTCCAGTCTACCTTAGTTAACACGCCTGCATTCTCCAGATTTTCCAGCTCTGCCTCAACGGCTGGGCGAATTGCATACGGTACCGGTCTTGCTTTGAAAAACTTGGGAATTGCATTCTCTTCTATTTTTATCGAGGCGGTTACGCCTTTAAGAGTTCCCAGTTCTTGTTGAAATACCTCTTTAGCGTTAGACAAGATTTTTGACAATCATCCAGGTGTGACGTCGTCATCCTTTTTACCAGCCACAGTCAGTGCCTGAATGGAGTGCCAGTCTAAACTTATCTTTCTGATCCATTCACGTCCCAATAACGGTGGTCCACCATCTTGCAGTATGTACAGATACAATTTCTGTATTTCCTTGCCGTTGTATTCGACAGGCACCCTTATTTTCCCTCTGGGGTATACTTTCTGCCCCATATATGTCTTCAAGACAATAGATTTGTCTTTCAAGGGTATGTGTGAGAATAGCCGCTCGTAGTCTCGTCGATTCATGACGGTCAGGGCTGATCCTGTATCCAATTCCATTTTGACTTGGGACCCTGCTATCGTGAGGGTGACCTAAATGGTTCGGTGATCCTCTTTTGTGATTACGTTGTGTAGTTTGAGACAGCTTAGTCTCTTGTTCCCGGATTCACTATCGCTCTTCTGGTCTTCGGAACTACTGTCCGTCATCTTTTGTACTTTCCTGTACTTTTCCTTAGTAGTCTTTTTGTTGTCGTTAGTCTTCTTCCCGGACCTGCAAACTTGTGCAATGTGTCCCATCTTTCCGCATTGCCTGCATGTTTTGTCCTTGGACCAGCAGTCCTTCTGGTCATGGGTTGTTCTGCCGCAGCGATAACATTTTTCAAATCCCCGTGTCATTTCATGGGTGCCGTATTCCTGTGGCTTTTGCTGTATTTCCGCAGCTCCCCTTGCTGCTGCTTCGTACGATACTGCCACGCTGAAAGCCTTATCTAGCGTCAGCTCTTTCTCTGAGAGTAACCTCTTCTGGGTTCCTTCACTCAGGAGTCCACAGACAAATTTGTCCCGTAGGGTATCTGCCAGTCCTGCTCCGAACTGGCAGTGCTTTGATAGCTTGCATAGTTCCGTAAGGTAATCAGCATTGCTCTCATCTTTATGCTGATTTCTCTTGTGGAATTTAAATCTTTCTGCTATCAGCAGCGGTGTAGGATTTAGGTGTTCCTGTAGGATATCAACAATTTCGTTAAAACTCTTCTCCATCAGTTTGACTGGAGTGATCAGGTTCCGCAATAGGCCGTACGTTCTTGCACCCATTAAGTTTAGTAGTACCGATGCCTTTTTCTCATCGGCTACTTCATTTGCCTTGCAATATACTTCGACTCTTTCCACATACGTGGTCCAGTCTTCGATTGCATTATCGAAGGCAGTGATATTGCCAGTCTTCGGCATCTTGGAAATCTAAGATGGCGCCTCCCGCGCTTTGCCTTCTTCCTCGATTGAACAAAATGGCGCCTCCCGCGCTTTGCCTTCTTCCCCGCTGAATTAAGATGGCGTCTCCCGCGCTTTCTGCCTTTTTTTTGCTGCTGCCAGTGCTGTTGCTGCCGTTTTTATGCCTTGATGGCGACGCCCTATGGTCTTCGCGCACTTCCCCCCGCGCTGCTGCCAACGCCGCTCTCCACGGTCCCCATGGCAAACTGCAGCTCCTCGCGGCTTTCTGCACTTCTAATTTCTTTTATTTAATTACAGTTCCCGTCGTCAGAGCAGACCCTATGGGACACTTTCCTCCCTCTTCTCGGGTCTGTACGCTGCCCGGCTTCGTAGCACTGGCCGCGCCCTGTGTGCTCCACCCTCTCTCTCTCTCTCTCTCTCCTCTTTCCCGACAACGCTGCTCGGCCCCGTTGAAAAGCCACCCGATCGAGCTCTAGCCCACCGCAGCCCAGGAAGGATCAGTGTACTACCTGCTACCAGCCCGATTAGCTGGAACACCATAGATTGGATAACCAAGCCCAGCTCTCGACAGCCTCTCCTGCAAATCTCCGAATTCGACGAATCAGAGGGCGGTTGCCCACGGTCGACGCCCATTTCTTCTGTTTGTTTTTTTTTCTTTTTGGATTTCTTCCTTCTGGCCTCGACCTCGAACAACTTCGCTTCAGGGATGGATCCCCATGAGGTGGTGCAGAACTGTAAGTAAGTTCGGATCTGTTCGTCGCCAATGTAACATCTGTGTGTAATTGAGACACGGACTGCAGAAGTTGGTTATAACAGGTGTTTACTGAATGGAGACAAAACTGGAACTACTATACAAAGTTACTGCACAGGCTTATATACAGGGGTGGTCACTACTGGTACTGCAGTATACAGGGGCTGCAGAATATAGTTCCTTCTTCAAGGTACATACACTACAACCTTGCTGTTGGTGAGCATTCCAAACGGGGAGACTTTCGGTGCGCACTTATTAAGGGGGCTGCATTGGAGGGGAATGTCCTGCTGCTAAATCATCTGGAAAGGGCACAGAGACGCAGGGAGAGAGGGGCAGGCATGACCAGACGGAGGAGGGCCAACAGACGTCGCCACACCAGACCTTACGCTGCCAGGGTTTTCCGACAGCAGTTTTCCTACATGAACATGTCGGAGGAGCAGTGTATCAGAAGGCTGCGCTTTAGAAAGAAGGTGGTGACTGAGCTGTGCCACCTGCTTCAGCCAGATCTGCAGCCTCAGCTAAGGTGCAGGACATCTCTTTCGGTGGCTGTGAAGAAGACTGTTGCCCTGAACTTCTATGCAAGCGGCTCCTTTCAGGCCGCAACTGGGGACATAGCCAACATCTCGCAGTTTGCGGTGCATTGCTGCATCTGTCAAGTGACTGATGCCCTGTTTAAAAGGAGGCGGCAGTACATCTCCTTCCCAATGGCCCCGGACAAGCAGCGGGAGCGCGCAGAGGGCTTCGCAGCAATAGCGGACTTCCCCATGGTGCAGGGTGCCATTGACTGCACGCACGTGGCTTTGCGGGCGCCTGTATTGAGTCCGGAGGAGTTCCGCAACCGCAAGGGGTTCCATTCTTTGAATGTCCAGCTGGTCTGTGACCACCGACAGCTGATCCTTGCAGTGAATGCATAGTTCCCAGGCAGCAGCCACGACGCCTTCATCCTGCGCCAGACTTCTGTTGCCGACCTTTTCGAGGCCCCAGCTCACCCAGGAGGCTGGTTTCTCGAAGACAAGGGCTATCCTCTGTGCCCGTGGCTGATGACCCCGCTCCGTTCGCCCAGCACCCCTGCTGAAGAACGCTACAATGCGAGCCATCAGGTGACGAGGAACATTGTGGAGCACACAATCGGCGTCCTGAAGCAGCGGTTCCGCTGTCTGGACCATTCCGGAGGAGCCCTGCAGTGCTCGCATGAGCGAGTCTCCCACTTCGTCGTTGTATGTTGCATGCTCCATAACCTCGCTATCCAACGTGCCCAGCCAATGCCACCAGACATTGAAGCACCAGCAGAGGAGGAGGAGGTGGAGGAGGAGAAGGAGGAGGAGGAGGAGGAGCATGACCATGATGGGAGGGAGGCACAAACTAGAAGGGCCGTCCGTCAGAGGCTGATCAGAAGTCGCTTCTAGGCCCCTCTCACGGAATGCATGCTGACATTCCAAGAAGAGTAATGGAACCGTCCTGATACCCCAAAGCCTGTGAAGGGCAAAATGCATGTAAATAGCAGACATGGCCATTGTAAATAAAGAAAGTTTTTTATTGTACAAAATGTGCTTCATTCCAACAAGACAAAGCAACGGCAACAGAAAGCAAAACTAACACACTGACACATCAGTGCCTCGCACACCCGGGAGACTGTCCAAAACATCACTAACATTCAGACCAGCATCCTCGGCCTTGATTTCTACAAATAAGACATTACAGCAGCACCTTCTACTCTTTCCCCCTTGATGGTGATCTGCTTCTCTTGCAAGATTGGCCCCTTCCCTCCCTGCAGCTCCTCCGTAATGGGATCCCAGTGGCTGCAGCAAGGCTGGGGGAGGCCTGCTGACTGTCCGAAAGCACAGATGCCCCTGAGGGATGGCCTGGACGACCTCTGGCCCTGGAGGGCCTGGCTGCTGACTGCTTCATCTGTGCATGGGTGGAAGCAGTCTGTCCTGCAGGTGGTGGCAGCTGTAGTGGAGACGTGCCAGCGGTGGCATCATGAATGCTGTCATCCTGAGAGCGGACAGCAGCTCCCTGGTTGGCCGACACAATGACACTCTGACGGGGCAGCACCGCAGCATGCGCAGCAATTGGATGGTCCACAGGTTGCTGGCCTGCTGTGGTGCTGCAAGGGCCCCGGGTAATCCTGCTGATCCAGCGAAGGTGGCAGCAGTCAGTGGTCGCGTGGCCTCAATCTGCGTCTGCATGAGACCAGCGAGTGACTGTGTGGCAGCACTCAGCAGTGCGTGGCAGGTGCCAGTGCTTCGGCGAAGGCCTGGACAGTCCTTTCCAGTGCTGTCCCAAAGTCCTGCGCACTCCTTGCCAGAGCTGTCCTGAAGTCCTGCGCACTCCTTGTCTGTGCTGCGCCGAAGTCTTGGAGACTTCTTGCCAGTGTCTCGATGGATTCAGGCATCCTTGCCACTGCAGCCATGAGCTCAGTGTGCCTGAGCCCAGCCTGGGCGCTCATTTCTGCGAGGGCACACACCTCTTCTGCGCTCTGTGCAGCAGCACTCGCGACCTAACTCGCCCTCCGGGGAGACGGCCCCCGAGCTTCCCTACCCCCCTTGCGTTGCTGCAGCCCGCTGGTTCCTGGAACTGGTCCCTCCTCAGAGCATTCCCCCCCGCTGCCCTCCAGGGAAGTAGTCTCCCCAGTCTGCAGAGGGGCTGGCTCGCCTGAGGGTGGTAGGGATGGTCCAGCTTCCTCCTGCTCGTCACCTCCGGAGTCAGTGGCAGTGGCAGCTTAAGGGCCCGGCTCCCGAGCTGGTGATGCAGCATCTGAAAGCAGGGAGGTTGAGGAGTGGCTTTAGCGAAAGGACAGGGTGGCAGCAAGGGATGCTGTGTGCTGCAATGCACTGACTTGGGTCCAAAGTGAAAAAGCATGCTGGTGGGGGGAGCAAGTGGAAGGAGAGAGCTCAAAAAGGTGATAACCTTACCATCACTGTGCACAATGGGGTCGGCAGCTCCAGAGGTGACAGGACTACTCATCCGGCTTCCAACAATCTGGTGGACTCGCTCCTCGAGGTCTGTGAGGGTCTGCAGGTGAGGCCAGCCTCCACCGGTACGAAGCTGCTCCCTACGGTTCCTGGCCAGCTTGGCCTGCAGGAGAAAGGACGGGAAGTGATGAAACATGCTGCCCTGAGCTGACATTACATGCCCCCCATGGTAGGATAGCCTTTACATTATGCACTGAGCTGAATGTGTGTGTGTGTTTCCAGAAAGGGCCATGGGTGCTGGCTGGCAGATGGCCAATGGGACTTCGCGCACCCTCTGGCCATAAAGTCAGGAGCAGATGGAGGGATGAAGATGAATGTGAAAAAGGCACTCACCCTAACGACCCGAGTGAGGTCGTTGAACTTCTTCCTGCATTGCACAGGAGTCCTGGGCACCACGCTGCTGGAGGTGACTCTTTGGGCAAAAGCCCTCCAAGCTCTGCGGTATTCGCTCTGATGAGGCCTCCTGCCATTCTCGGGGTACAGCACAGCTCGCCGGCGCTCCACTGCGCCAACCAGATCATCCAATGCCCCATCGCTAAAGCGCTCCACTCTCTGCCTGACCCTCTCCATGTCTTGGAAGTTTTGAACGCCACAGGTAGGTCACCACCGATTTTCAGGCCTACAAGGCGTAAAGTGTGGCTGCTGATGCTAATTGACCTGCCCCTTTAAGAGCTGGCTGGCGCCAGCGTGTCTCGGGGAAATCGATTATTGACAGCACCTGCGCTGCGCCCGGCCTCCGAGAAATTGAGTAGCGCCGCTGGGTTAGCGCCTTAAGAGTTCCGTGCAGCACCTGATTTAGCGCCGCAATCACCCTAAGGGGCGCTACAACCCAATATCGATCGAGGTGGCGATAAGTTGCACCTGGCGCTAAACTTTGCGTACCACCAAAACTAGCGCCCCAAGCGGGGCTATACCAAATTTATCCCCCTATGACTCTATGACCTGTTGGGCCGAATGGCTTGTTTCTGTGCTGTAAATTCTATGTATTTGTATGTAACCCCACTCCAAACAGTCCCGGCGAGTGAAGTTTCGGCTCTGAATTCTGAGTTGACATTCAGTGGGATACTTGCATCCAGTGGGTGCTGTCCATCCCCACCATTGCATGAATTGTGGGAGCTCATAAAACCCTCCCTTCCTATAGGTATAACCACCCTATCGGCAGATATGAAGATGGTTATGGACATGGAAAGTGTGTTCACATTGCGGCCTGTCAGACTGTTAATCAGCATGTGAATGTTTCTACTACATCACACCATTCTCCAAGGGAATGCGTGAGGAATGACAACAAGATTACAATGGACCTCTGTTGACAAAGATAGAATGAATTTGCATTTATATAGCACCTATTACATCCTCAGGACATTCCAAAGTCCTTCACAGACAATTAATTACTTTTGAAGTGTAGTCACTGCTATTATGTAGGCAGACGTGGCTGCCAATTTGCACACAGCAAGATCCCACTAACAGCAATGAGATAATCTGTTTTAGGTGTTGCTTGAGCGACAAATGTTGGCCAGGACACTGGGGAGAACTCCCCTGCTCTTCTTCGAATAGTGCCATGGGATCTTTTACATCCTTCTGAGGGGGCAGACGGGGCCTCGGTTTAACATCTTATCCAAAAGACGGCACCTCCGACACTGCAGCATTGAAAGTATCAGACTAGATTATGTGATCAAGTTCTGGAGTAGAGTTTAAACCCATAGGCCTAGAAATTCAGTTGGGCGCGCCAGCCGTTAGCGCCTTAGGAGGAGTAGATCACGAGCGCTAGGCGCTTAGCGCCCGGGCGCAGCGCGATCTGCGCCTCGCCCCAACTTCAGTACACATTTAGCGCCGGCGCAAAGTCTTAGCGGGCGCCCTGCTGCGCGCGCAGATCATGATGTCATTTACTAGTGCAACGCCCTTTGTGCGCCCCGAACCGGAACTTCACTCACGCCGGGCCATTGTGCGCCGGGCGGCCCTAACAACTGTGAAGTGGAACGGTACATAGCCAAGGCGGGCCGCGGGGAGCGCTAATTAAAGGGCACTTACCCTGCACTATAAAGGACAGCCATTTTCACAGAAATCACAGAAACCCCACAGTGCAGATAGAGGCCATTTCGGCCCATCGAGCCTGCACCGACACATATCCCACCCGATCCCCGTCACCAACACATATCCCACCCTATCCCCGTAACCCCACGTATTTAATCCCCCTAACACTAAGGGTCAATTTATCAGAGCCAACCAACCTAACCCGCACTCTTCTGCAACGGTTTTTTGGAGAGAGACCAAGGAGGAGAGCTTACTGGTTTGGACCAACACTAGGACAGGTATTTTTGGCTCAGGCCAGAGCTTAGCAATTATCTTTGCCTTCATTGAGAGCTCAGTGTTTGCCAGCATATAATGGGGGCTGCATTGGGTGCCAACGCTGACTTTCAGCCTTATGCCAGAAGGGCTTACAGACGCCGTGAGAGAGTGGCAGCCCTGGCTAGACGCAGAGGGGGCAACAGGCGTCGCCAACTGAGGCCTTACCCACCCAGGGTATACCGCCAGCAGTCCTCCTATCTGACCATGTCTGCCGCGATGTGTGTTAGGAGGCTGCGATTCAGAAGGGAGGTGGTTGCAGACATCTGCCAGCTGCTTCACAGAGATCTGCAGCCACAGCTGATGCGCAGGACGTCTCTGTCGGTGGCAGTGAAGGTGACGGAGGCTCTCAACTTCTATGCCACCGGCTCCTTCCAATCCGCTGCTGGGGACATCGCTAACATCTCCCAGTTCGCCGTGCATTGCTGCATCCGCCAGGTGACCGAAGCCCTTTTCAGAAGGAGACATCAATTCATCTCCTTCCCCATGACCCTGGACAAGCAGCAGCAGCGTGCAGTGGGATTTGCAAGAATAGCGGGCTTCCCCATGGTGCAGGGCGCCATTGACTGCACGCATGTGGCTTTGCGGGCACCTCTGGAGCATGCCGAGGATTACCGCAACCGGAAGGGCTACCATTCCCTCAACGTACAGCTGGTGTGTGACCACAGGCAGCGCATCCTAGCTGTCAATGCCCGCTTTCCAGGCAGCAGCCACGATGCCTTTATCCTGCGACAGACAACTGTGGCTGACATGTTCCAGGCACAGCCTCACCCAAGAGGATGGCTTATCGGAGACAAAGGCTATCCTTTGTGTACCTGGCTCATGACCCTGCTCCGCGCGCCCACGACCCCTGCTGAAGAGGCATACAACGAGAGCCATCAAGCGACTAGGAACATCATAGAACAAACAATCGGCGTCCTCAAGCAACGGTTCCGCTGTCTCGATCGCTCCGGGGGAGCCCTCCAGTATTCGCAGGAGCGAGTCTCCCAATTCGTCGTCGTTTGCTGCATGCTGCACAACCTGGCTATCCGCAGGACTCAGGCACTGCCGCCTCACGTTGGACCCCCACCTCAGGAGGAGGAGCAGGAGGAGCATGAGGAGGAGGAGGACGAGGAGTACCAGCCCAGGAGGGAGGCAGAAGGTCCAAGGGCCGCCCGTCGGCGGCTTATTGAACGTAGGTTCTAGGCCCCCTGTCAGGGAATGGCTTGTGCCAATGAAAGAACATGATTGCAGCCGCTCCGCAAGCCCTCAGCCGGTTAAGGCAACAAACACTTCAAAGATCAAACATGGACAATGTTAATAAATAAAATGCTTTATTGTACAAACTCAGGGCCCTTCCCACATGAAAACCAAAAACAGACGAAACCCCCAAAAAACACTCAAACACATTACTCGCTCCCACAACCTGGAGAGGATTAACAAAACAGTGCAACTAAAATGGCCGTCATCCTCGGCCTTCGTAAAAAACAAACATCACATCCTCGGCCTTCAAAAAACAAACATCCAATTCTCGGCCTCAAAAAACAAACACAACTGGCCACACATTCGACTTTTTGGCCCGCTAGGGCGATGCCTTGGCCATCTTTGTGTGGCCCCTGCCCGCCCTGCTGCTCCTCCTCAAAGTAAGGCCATTGGCTGCTGCAAGGCTGGGGGCAGGCTCCAGAGGGGCACATGTCGTGACGGCAGATGCCCTTGGGGGTCGGCCTAGTCGAGGTCTGGCCGTCAAGCGGGCGGCTGTCGAATGCTGCAGCTGTGGCTGGCCAGCATCAGTCGCTGCAGCAGCTCCTGGCAGCTCCACTGGGGGAGTGGCAGTGGCGGCTGGAGGAATGGGGGCAAGCTGGCAGATGGCAGGCGCTCGCTGGTCGCCTGAGACACTGGCAGTCGCCCGGGCCAGCACTGCAGCATGCGCACCAATCTGCCGAGGGACAGACCGCTGTGCTGCTGCAGCACGCCGGGTGCCCTGGCGATGCCTGGCTGACACAGCGAGTGTGGCAGCAGTGAGTGCCCGTGTTGACCTGTTCAGTGACCTCATCAGAGCACCCAGTGACTGCACGGCACCACTGATCAGCTGACCACTCGCTGCCTGAGCTGCCCCGAATGCCGCCCGACTCGCTGCCTGCTCTGCCCCGAATTCCGCCAAACTGATGGCCTGTGAGGCCCCGACGTCGGTCACACTCCGAGAGAGGGACTCGATGGCCTCAGGCAACCGTGCCACTACCCCCATGAGCTCCGTGTGCCGGCGCTCCGAGTCCGCGGACAAGTCCTCGAGGCGTTCCATCTCCTCGGCGAAGACCATCTCTGGACTGGAGGCCGGACTCTCCCTCTGGGGAGAAGGCTGCCGAGCTGGCCGACCCTTCCTGCGTTGCTGGACGCCGCTGGGCCCAGCAATTGGTCTCCCCTCCGACCTTTCCCCCCTCTGGGGAGAAGGCCGCTGAGCTTCCACCCCCCTCCCGCGTTTCTGCAGGCCGCAGGTCCCATGAGCTCCCCTCCCCTCCGACATTCCCCCACGCTCCCCTCCAGGGAAGACGTGTCCCCTACATTCGTATGGGTTGCCGCGGATGAGGGTTCCCCTGATGGGCCGCCTTCCTCTTGCTCCTCCTCCTCCTCCTCTTCTGAGGGGCTGTCACTGGCAAGTTCAGGGAACTCCTCCTCACCATCTGAAAGCAGGAAGGCACAAGAGTAGCTTTAGAATGAGGAGAGGGCGTCAGCGAGGGATGCATGAGTGGTGGCATTCAGCGCATTGGTCGGACAGTGGCAAAGGATGTAGATCTGATGCGCAAGTGGGACGAGAGAGGTCCAAACGTTGATGTCCTTACCATTGGTGCCCAGAACAGGGTCGGCATCTCCACATGCAACGGGGCCAATCACCCGGCCACCCATGATGCGCTCCACGTGATGTTGCAGCTCGGTGAGCGGCTGGATCTGGGGTCGGCCTCCCCCGGTCGCAGTCCGGCTCTTCCTATTATTGGCCAGCTTGGCCTGCAAGAGAAAGGACGGCCTCTAAGTACAGTGTGTAGCCCTGATCTTGTGTGCACTGCTTCCCATGGTGGAATAGCCTGGCCAGTGTGTCGCCCTGATCTTGTGTGCACTGCCTCCCATGGTGGAATAGCCTGGCCAGTGTGTCGCCCTGATCTTGTGTGCACTGCCTCCCATGGTGGAATAGCCTGGCCAGTGTGTCGCCCTGATCTTGTGTGCACTGCCTCCCATGGTGGAATAGCTTGGCCAGTGTGTCGCCCTGATCTTGTGTGCACTGCCTCCCATGGTGGAATAGCTTGGCCAGTGTGTTAAGTGCAGAATGTGCAATTGATGTTCATGCCTGTCCCATAGCTGCTGGATGAGGGCTGGCCATTAGGGCTTTCAGGTCCCTTTGCCCATAATGTGAGGTGCACATGCAAGGATGAGGAGGACACTGGAAAGGGTACTCACCCTGACAATCCGAGTGAGGTCATTAAACTTTTTGCGGCATTGGACACCGGTCCTGGGGACCTCGCTGTTGGCTGACACCTTGCTGGCGACATGCCTCCAGGCTCTCCGGTAGACGCGGACCGGCGCCTTCCTGCCATTGTCTGGGTACAAAAGATGGCGCCTCTTCTCCACACCACCAACCAGCACACTCAGATCACGCTCTGAGAAGCGCTGCGCTCGTTCACGGGCCTTCTGCATGGCTTCAGGCGCTATTTGGGTCCAGCAGCAGTGTTCAGGCCTAGCTGGAGGGCTCCACTATCCAGGGCGTGGCAGCAGACCAAGTCGACCCTTCCCCCTTAAGAGCTGGCCGGCGCCAGGGTGTCTGCTGTCAATCACGAGATGGCCGCACCTGCGCTGCGCCTGGCCTCGGCGCTCTCGCTCAGCACCTCCGGCTTAGCGCCTAAAGAGAGGCGTCCAGCGCCAGTTTTAGTGCTCGAGCAAACTCTTAGGGCGAAGCTAATGAATATCGGAGAAGTGGCCTCGATTTGGCGGCGGGCGCAAACTTTAGCGGCCGCCCGACTTTACCGCCCCAAAAGTGGCTACAATGAATTTCTAGGCCATAATCTTCTGACTTAGAGACAAGAGCCCTACCAGCTGAGCCAAGGCTGACACCTGGATGAGGGACATTTATTTCAGAGAGTGTAAAGGGTGTTAAATACCCTGGAGGGATTGTGGTGTTAGTAACTGCTTCATGTTCACACAGCTCCTTGGATCTCCACCCCGCCTCGTGACGTGCGCAATGTTACAGGCAACGATATCATCTTTGGCTGTGAGGTGTCGGCATATCCCGTGGCACTGGTGGAATGGAGGAAGAAAGGGAACGATAACTTCCTGCCCGGGGATGATGCACATATCTCTATCCAGGTAAAGACTCTACTGCTATAAAATGGGTTGGGAATTTTGGGCACATGTTTCTGTGGGAAGAAAAATGAATAAACTTGGAGCAATTTCTTAATGTACACTTGTCTAAATGAATATTAAATTTATTTAAAAGCTGATAAAATTGGTCTCCTGTGAAACACAGGAACATAAGAACAGGAGTAAGCTATTCAGCCCCTCGAACTGTACCTCAACTTTATTTACCCGCTTTGCTCCGTATCCCTCGATACTCTCACCTAATACAAAATCTATCGATCTGAGTTTTGAAATTTTCAATTGACCCAGCATTCACAGCCTTTTGGGAAGCGATGTTCCAGATTTCCATTATCCTTTGGGTGAAAAGGTGCTTCCTGACTTCACTTCTGAATGAACAAGCTCTAATTTTGAGATTATGTCCTCTTGTTATGGATTCCCCCACTGGAGGAAATAGTTTCTCTGTATCTACCCTACTTAATCGCTTTAAACTTTTTTAAGACATCAATCAGATCACCTCTGAACCCTCTAAACTCAAGGGAATACAAGCCGAGTTTATGCAACCTGTCTTTATAATTGAAGCCTTTAAGCCCCGGTATCATTCTGGTAAATCTACGCTGTACCCTCTTGAATGCCAATATATCTTTTCTGAGGTTCGGTGCGCAAGCTGAATGCCTGAGCTGGTTGGATTGGGTGATAGGTTAACAGTGAAGGTCTTAAGGGGAAAGGAAAATTAACAAACTGCAGAGGGAGAGTTCCTCTGTGCACTGCATGTAACAAAATTTGATTGCACACAGCAAGATCCCACAACCATCTGTTCTAGTGATGTTAGTTGAAGGATAAATGTTGGCCAGGGGACTGGGAGAATTCCCCTGCTCTTTTTCAAAGAGTGCCATAAGATCCTTACGTCCACCTGAGAGGGCAGACAGGGCCTTGGTTTAACGTCTCATCCAAAAACTGGCATCTCCAACAAGTGCAGCACTCTCTCAGTACTACACTGGGAGTGTCGGCCTGGATTATGTGTTCAAGTCCCTAGAATGGGATTTGAACGCATGATCTATTGGCTTAAAGACGAGAGCCAGCACTGAGCCAAGGCCAACACCATAATAAATTGCAACAGCAACAAAAATTTGCATTTATATAGTGCCTTTAACATAGTAAAATGTCCCCAGGTGCTTCACAGGAGCGTGATCATACAAAAATTGACACCGAGCCAAAGAAGGAACTATTAGGATGGCTGACCAAAAGCTTGGTTTTAAGGGGCGTCTTAAAGGAAGAGAGAGACGGAGAAGTTTAGGGAGGGAATGCCAGAGCTTAGGGTCTTTAACAGGTGAAGGCACGGCCGCCAATGGTGGGGTGAAGGGAGTGGGAGATGCGCAAGAGGTCAGAATTGGGGGATCATAGAGCTCTTGAGGGGGTTGTAACATGCACTCAGATGGCAGCGAGCTCCATTTTCCCTGGCGAGTGAGTGAGTATAACTCAGGTGTGCTGGCTTTGTGTTACTCTTAATGTTATAATATAAATAATGTCTTAAATATTCTGTAGCAGTACATCCTGTCATGTAGAATGCACTCTCCATAGGAAGATCACAGAGCAGTAGCTGAACCAAGAGCAGCAAAGTTTGCATCTAGACTGGTTAAACCTACAAGAGTGACGAAGGAAGCATGGCAAAGGGAAGAGGTAGTTTAGCAGTGGGAGCAGGGAAGGGCAATTACCACACACAGGACAACATGTGCCACATTCCCTGTTTTATTTCATTCTCCAGGCTCGAGGTGGGCCGGAGCGCTATGGTATCACAGGGTGGTTGCAGATTCAGGGGTTGAAGAAGTCTGACGAGGGAATCTATACCTGTTACACAAGGAACAAGTACGGAGAAGCATTCGCATCTGCAAGTTTGAGTGTCTATGATCATGGTAAGAGAAAGGAACGGAATCCAATTCAGCCTAACAAAAGGGCTTATCCTGTCACTAAAATCTTAAGCATCCTTGATGTGATAAATCCATGTAGTGAGACCAGGACTCAAAGAGGCGAGGTATTAGGATTAATACGAGTACTTTATTAAACGACTGCGAAACAACCAGGCAGGCTTGCATCCAGGCATTGCACCTTTGCTGACCATGACAGGAAGCAAACCTCTGACCTTAACAGGAAGCAACCTCTGACCTTAGCAGCAGCATTGGCTACAGCACCACCTGGTGGATAACCTTAATCATAACATCCCAGGTTACTATACTTGACAAGATATTGTCACTGCTAGATCTAACTCAAGGTTTCTCTGCAGATCACTGCTATCCTAATTAGAGCTTAAACTCGAGCATTGATCACTACCCTTTGACTGCTATTTTTTAGCAAACCTATTATTCCCTCCTATATCATAGAATCATAGAATTATTGAATAGTACAGCACAGAAGGAAGCCATTCAGCCTATCAAGTCTGCGCCGGTTCTTTCGAAGAGCAATCCAGTTAGTCCCACTCTCCCGCTTTTTCCCCATTTCCCAGCAATTTTTTCTCCTTCCAGTATTTATCCAATTCCCTTTTGAAGGCTACTATTGAATCTGTATCCACCATCCCATCAGGCAGTGCATTCCAGATCCTAACCACTCGGGCCCCACAAGGAAACCTCGGGCCTGCTCTGCCCCAAAACCTCCCCCACAGCCCCCGATGAGATTCGACTCCCTGAGACTTACCTGACTGCCAGGTCCACCACAGCGGTCTCCTGCCTCGTGAATTCCCGCTCCCACCCATCGGCCAAGCAGCGATGAGGCCCTGGAGTTAAAATCTCACTGGGCTTTTGCATTCGAGTCTGTCACTTGCCCCAGCCCCTCATATGCACCGGACCCACCTCGAGTTAATATCGAGACCTTTATAAATACAACGTCTTTCTTTATAGTCTCACATAGGGGATTCATGCATGTGTTATTTTAATCTACAGATTCACCATTAGCCGTGAAAATGAGTTTGCATAGCAAAGATAGAAAATATATCACGGATGAAGAGGAAGTTGAGGAGGATGAGGAGGACTATGATGATGAAGATGACGATTATGAGCTCTCTGGTGACTACGAATACTGAAAGAACATGAACATCCCTTGTAAATGTGCCTTGCAGAATGCCAGTGGAGCATAGTTATACATCCATTAACCATTTAATAATAACACAATGGCCTTTGAGTAAAGGTTTGAGCAGTATATAGTTAAAACACTGAATGTCATTCAAAAGTACCAGGAAATCTGTAGAACGTTTTACTGTCTGCAATTTTGTACAAAACATAACAGTTTTAAAATGTTTCACTGATAATCCTTAGTGATGTCATTCCCTCTGAACTGTACATAATGTCATAGTAAACTTTCCTGAGCTTTTATAATGTACATATGGAGCAACAGGTGAAAACCTTCCCAATTAACATAAGATTAATGAATCGGCACCATCATCTGTGGCGACCTAAGAGCTAAAAGAAGGATAGAATGACAGAAAGCCATTTAGGACCTCAACTCTGTTCCTTCCACAGTCCATGTACACTCCTACCCTATCATGGACCCTACCCACCTATTCTCCTTCCACAGTCCATGTACACTCTACCTTACCATGGACTCTACCCACCCATTTAACCTCCTCCCACAGATCCATGTACTTTCTATCCTATCACAGACTCTACCCACCCATTTATTCTCCTTCCACAGTCCACATACACTCTACCCTATCATGGACTCTACCCACCCATTTAACCTCCTCCCACAGATCCATGTACACTCTACCCTATCATGGACTCTACCCACCCATTTATTCTCCTTCCACAGTCCATGTACACTCTACCCTATCATGGACTCTACCCACCCATTTAACCTCCTCCCACAGATCCATGTACTTTCTACCCTATCACAGACACTACCCACCAATTTAACCTCCTTCCACAGATCCATGTACATTCTATCTTATCACGGACTCTACCCACCAATTTAACCTCCTCCCACAGATCCATGTACTTTCTATCTTATCACGGACTCTACCCACCAATTTAAGCTCCTTCCACAGATCCATGTACATTCTATCCTATCACGGACTCTACCCACCAATTTAACCTTCTTCCACAGATCCATGTACATTCTATCCTACCATGGACTCTACCCACCCATTTAACCTCCTTCCACAGAACCATGTACATTCTAACCTATCCTGGACTCTACCCACCCATTTAACCTCCTTCCACAGATCCATATACATTCTATCCTATCACGGACTCTACCCTAACATGAACTCATTTTACCTCCTCCCACAGCCCGTGTACACTTTACCCTATCATAGACTCATTTAATCTCCTTCCACAGTCCAATCCATGTACACGCTACCCTCAAATGGACTCTACCTCACTCATTTACTCTCCTCCCACAGCCTACGTGTACTCTAATCACAGACTCCACAGCCAAACATTTAATCTTCTGAAGGACACTCCTTGATCCTTGAAGGTAGTGAAACAAAACTCCAGAATATTCAGCATCCTCACACATTCACCAATCCTGGCCTGCTGCCAACCAGACAACGTTCTTTCCCCCTACCCCTCTGACAGCGCAAGAACCCTCATGACCTCTGAGATATTTGATTACCTCGGTCTGTATAGGGCTGATTTTAGCTCTCAGTGGTGACAGTAAAGAGACGGTCACGGAGCAGCCCCCGCTATATATTCCACTAGATTTTCCATCCCAGTGAAGTCACATAAAAAACATTCCTCACACGTTCTTTTTATTAATTCTCTCAGTTCTTTCTTCAAAGAATTTTATACGGTTGCATCCAGGCAAATTGGGCACAATTGCTGCTTTGGAGCAATATGATATCAGTCTGCACTGAAGACACTGCGCATGGAATATCCGGGAACAAAGCAATGTGCAAAGAGAGTGGGTCCAGGGCAGTCAGTGTTAGCAGGTGGTGTCCGTCCAGTAAACTATCCGAAGTCCATTCCAAGTGTTGATCGCTCTGTGTGAAGAATGTCCTGACATTAGTCCCAAATTTGTCTTTCTTTGCCCTACAGTTATGGTTTAGCTTGAAGTATGTTCAGGATTTACTGACTCTATGTTAAATGCCGCCATGGGAACCCCTTCCTTATTAGCCTTTTCCTCCACTCCTTCCAGGGCTTGAACGTTTCCCTTGTTTCTCAGTGTCCAAAACTAGATACAATAGTCCAGGTGGGGTTCGACCAGAGCCCTGTACACTGCGATTATGGTCAACATTCCTTCCTCAACCATCACCACCAAATGTAGATTAGCTGGTCATGCATCTGCTTTGATGTTTGTGGGACTTTGCTGTCCGCAAATTGGCTGATGCATCTGCCCAACAAGCAACAGTGACTGCACTTCAAAAAGTAATTAAATGGCTACAAAAGCAAAATACTGTGGATGCTGGAAATCTGAAATAAAAACAGAAAATGCTGGAAATACTCAGCAGGTCAGGCAGCTTCTGTGGAGAGAGAAACAGAGTTAATGTTTCAGGTCGATGACCATTCAGTAATTAAATGACTATGCAGTGCTTTATCAAGAGGATAATGCGCCATGCAAATGCAATTTCTTTCTTTCTTTCTTTCTCTTTTTCTCTTTCTTTCTCTCTCTCATTCTTTCTTTCTCTTTTTCTCTTTCTTTCTCTCTCTCATTCTTTCTTTCTCTTTTTCTCTTTCTCTTTCGCTTTCTCTCGCTCTTTCTTTCTTTTTCTCATTCTTTCGTTCTCTTTTTCTCTCTTTCTTTCTCTTTCTCACTCTTGCTCTCTTTTTTTCTCTCTCCCTCGTTCTTTCTTTCTCTCTTTCTTTCTCTCTTCCATCCTTTCCTTTGTATGACCTACATGAACTTCCATTGTACTGTTTTCGCTATATAACTCAGCATTCGGTTTGTTTTATAGAACGGTTCAACTTTTTCCCAAGTGGAGCATTATGCAAAATCCTTCAAAATGTTCACCAATATAATGTCACGTGATAGCTACACCATTAATGATGGCATTGTAAAGAGAAATGAATCATACAGGGTGAAGCCTCAGTGACTGTCCATACACATGCAGTATATGTTTCAAGGTGGCTTTTTTCCACAGTTTATTTACCAGTAGCATACTGCTGTTCAGCATACTCATCTGGATGTCATCTTCTTCTCGGGACTGCTGACAGGTTTACTCATCTATCAGCAGCCTCTCCTGTTTGAAACATTAAAATGCCAAGAGGTAATGATGAACTTATATAAAACCTTAATAAGACCTCAATTGGAGGACTGTGTGCAGTATTGGGCTCCACACTATAGGAAGAATATTCAGTTGGATGCTGCCTGGTATATGGAAATATAAATATGATGAAGAAAGTCTTGAAAAGTTAGGTCTTTTTTCATTAAAACAATGCAGAGTACAGGGTGATATAATAGAAGTGTTTAAAATGATGGAAATGTGGGACAGGGTATGTAGAAGCAGACTGTTTCCAGTAGTTGAGGGGTCAAGAACAAAGGGCCATAGATTAAATGTAAGAGATTGTAAACTTCTTCAGGCAGAGTTGTGAGGCTGTGGAATTCACTCCCAGGGTGAGTGGTTGAGGCAGAAACTGTGTCAACGTTCCAGATTAGATTGGAGAGATGGGTGAAGGAAAAGGGATCTGGGAACTGGGAGGGTAAATGTGATTAGAACGACTTGCCTGTAAGGAGGGTAAGCACCAGCATGGGCTGTTTGGACTAAATGGCCTGTTTCCGCAATGTACTTTCTATGTATTTCTATGATTCATGGGATGTGGGCATTGCTGGCAAGGCCAGCCTTTATTGCCCATCCCAATTGTCCTTGAGAAGGTGGTGGTGAGCCACCTTCTTGAACTGCTGCAGTCCGTGTGGTGAGGGTACTCCCACAGTGGTGTTAGGGAGTTCCAGGATTTTGATCAGCGACGATGAAGTAACGGAAATATACTTCCAAATCAGGATGCTGTGTGACTTGGAGGTGGCGGTATTCCCATGCGCCTACTGCCCTTGTCCTAGGTGGTAGAGGTCGCGGGTTTGGGACGTGCTGCTGAAGAAGTCTTGGCGAGTTGCTGCAGTGCATCTTGTAGATGGTACACGCTGCAGCCATGGTGTGCTGGTGGTGGACAGAGTGAATGTTTAAGGTAGTCAATGGGGTCCCCATCAAGCGGGCTGCTTTGTCCTGGATATTGTCGAGCTTCTTGAGTGTTGTTGGAGCTGCACTCATCCAAGCAAGTGGAGAGTACTCCTTACTTATGCCTTGTAGATGGTGAAAAGGCTTTGGAGAATCAGGTGAGACACTCGCCACAGAATACCCAGCCTCTGACCTGCTCTTGTTGCCACAGTATTTATGTGGCTGGTCCAGTTAAGTTTCTGGTCAATGGCGACCCCCAGGATGTTGATAGTGGTGAATTCGGCGATGGTAATGCCATTGAATGTCAAGGGGCAGTGGTTAGACTCTCGCTTGTTGAAGATAGTCATTGCCTGGCACTTCAGTTCCGCGAATGTTACCTGCCACTTATCAGCCCAAACCTGAATGTCATCCAGGTCATGTTGCATGCGGGCATTGACTGCTTCATTGGCCCAGAAATTTGTGTCGGGGGCTTCCCGCGGGTGCAAGCCCCCGACCTACACTTACCTAGCGCGCCGGCAGTTGAGGCCTGGGCCTGCGTGGATTTCCTGTCTGTGGCCCGGTCCAGCTCCCGGCGCGCTGTGCTTGCGTGATCCAGCGGCGTACTTAGTGCGATGTGTCGGCTGGGATCACATGAGCACTGGGCAACCAATCGGAGGAGGGAAAAGTCCATTCATGAGTTTGACAGAAAGAACTGTCAAACTCATGAAAACTCCGGGCGCCCAAAACAGTACTTAACCTTAAAATAAATTTGAAAAAAAATCACACTATTTAAATCAACTATAAATAACATTAAATAACTATTTTAAACAATAATTTAAATTTTTGAAAAAACTAATTTTATAAAAAATCGGGTCTAAAATTACACTTACCTTACTGTAAAGTGTTTAAAAATAATAAATCTGTGGAAAAAATGTTCTAATTTTAATTAATTGACCACTTACCTTTTAAAATGAAGTCCTTACGTCTGGTTTTTAGATGTGCAAAAAGTAGAGGCCTTCACGCACGGGCAAACCTGTAAAATAAAAGGAAGTTCAATGCGCACGCGCAGACTCCTGCGTGCACGCGTTCAACCTCTGAACCCCTTGGTTCAGAGGCTCGGAAATGTCGGTTTCCCGCGCATGCGTAGCGCATGCAAGAAACCGGCAATTCCATCGGGTCCACGCGTGAGTACTCCGTCTGTACTCACGTGTTGGGATCCCGAATTTCCGGGCCATTGTCTGGGCACTCTCACTGCTCTAACACAGGTACATTTCTGGGCATCTCACGGCTCTAACACAGATACATTTCTGGGCATCTCACTGCTCTAACACCGGTACATTTCTGGGCATCTCACGGCTCTAACACAGATACATTGTCTGGGCACTCTCACTGCTCTAACACAGATACATTGTCTGGGCACTCTCACTGCTCTAACACAGATACATGGGGGGAAAAATTCAGTTGGTGGCGCCACCCGTTAGCACCTTAAGAGGGCGCAAACCAACTAGCGGCAGGGCGCGGCGATATTTGCGCCTCTCACGAAATTGACCGGACATTTTGCAGCAGCGCTAAACAATACTGCCCGATCTCCTGCGCACGCAGATCTTGACGTCATTCGAGAGTGCAACGCCCTTGGGGCACCCCGGACTGGAAATTCAGTGGCGCCCCCCTCCTTTCCACCTGGCGCTACCAACGACAGGTTGACTGGAACGCTTCCCAGTCGCTGAGGGGCTGAGGGGGCGCTATTTAAAGGGGGCCTCTTCCTGGCTTTTGTGTGGCAGCCATTTTTGCACCACTCGTTCTGAGAGAGAGAGAGAGATTTGCAGAGAGACAAAGAGAGAAAGAGAGACTTCTGCATTGAGTGAACGCTGTCTGAGGTAGTTTTGGCTTCTGACCATAACTTTGCAGGTACTTTGCTTTTTGACCTTCATAACTTTGATTGCCCAGACACCATGGGGGCTGCAATGGATGGGAACATCGTCCTTCTCCATCACATTCGGAGGGCACAGAGACGCAGAGAGAGAGTGGCAATCATGGCCAGACGGAGGAGGGCCAACAGGCCTCGGTACAGGAGACCTTACCCTCCCAGGGTTTTTCACCAACAGTTCTCCTACATTAATATGTCTGAGGAGTGTAATGATCAATAACATGTCATTCTATAGTGGACACTAGGTGGAGCCATAGAGCTGAGTAGAGCTGTATATAGCTGTATGTATATAAGACTACACTACCCAGCTGTATGTATATTAAGACTACATTACCCATGAGGCAATAGGCTACCCACAAGGCAGCAGTCAAGATGGATGCCGCTACAAATACTGCACCAAGTCCACATGTGCTCAATAAAGTGTCTAGCAAAAGCTAGCTGCGTTCATAATAAGAATGTCTATTTATTAATGAACATAAGATGGTACCAGGATGGTGAAGATCTGCTGAAAATTGTGAAAAGCGACATGGAGGAGTTGAGGCCACCAGAGCGTTTGAAACTCACAGGAAATATCGACTACAATTGGCAGGCTCTTAAACAACAATTCGAACTCTACATTGCAGCCATCAGATTCGGTACGAAGCCAGACGCAAGGAAGATAGCGTTGCTGCTTACGGTTGCAGGCCCACAGGCGATAGAGGTATTTAATACATTTGTATTTAATCCAGTGGAGAACAGAGAAAAATTAGAAGATGTGCTAAAAAAAATTGATGCACATTGCTCTCCCAAAAAGAATGAAACCTATGAAAGACACATCTTCCGTTCTCAGACAGAGCAGCAAAATGAGACTTTTGATAGCTTTATAACTGATCTGAAACTGAAAGAACAGACATGTAATTTCTCTGAGCTCAAAGCATCCATGATTCGTGACCAGATTGTGTTTGGTATTCATGATAAAAAAGTCAGGGAACGTCTGTTGAGAGAAACCGAACTAAATTTGGAAAATGCTGTGAAAATATGCCTAGCCAGCGAGCTAGCTCGAAAGCACGCGAAGACTTTCAGTGAAATCAATAATGATGCGATTGTAATGAGTGATAATGCTGCTGTCGGTGCTGTGTCCTTCAAGGGGAAGAAACATGGGCAGAACAGAAATGAAAAGCAATCGGAGGATGACATTTTTAATTGTAAACGCTGTGGTTACAAACACCAGTTAAGACAATGCCCAGCGTTTGGAAAAATGTGCACAAAGTGTAATGGAAAGAATCACTTTGCCAAACAATGCTTTTCAAAAGTAAAAACTAAGAAAGGGCAACGAGTTAATGTAATTGAGGACACTGATTTAAGTGAGACATTTTTCGTAGGAATGGTGTCATGTGACAATATCAAAAAGGATACTGAAAATGTGCAGCCCTCAGAAATGGACAATGCTGAACATAAAGTTAATGCAGTAAAAGAGGACAAATGGATGATCCCACTGCAGGTAAATGGAGCATTAGTTACCTTGAAACTAGACACTGGGGCAAAAGCAAACTTAATCAGTATGAGTGACATTAACAATATGAAAGAAAAGCCCAAAATACAAAAAAAGTCAGTACTACTAAAGGACTATAATGGACAGAAAATAGATAGCTTAGGTGTATGCAGACTTAAAGTGACAGTCAAAGACAAATTGCATCATCTCATGTTTTCTGTTGTGGCTGAAAGACTTGATTCACTACTGGGTGACAAAGCTTGTGAGGACTTAGAACTGGTCAAGAGAGTCGACCGTATAAACTGTGCCATAAGCAGACCAGATGACTCGGTGGATTCTGTAGTGAATAATTTCCAGGATGTGTTCAAAGGATTTGGAGTTCTACCATTCACTTACAAGATCCAGCTAAAGGAGAATGCCCAGCCAGTGGTACATGCTCCACGAAGAGTTCCAGCACCCCTGCGTGACCGGCTCAAGAATGAACTGGACAGAATGACCACACTAGGAGTCATCAGGAAAGTCGAAGAGCCAACAGACTGGGTTAACCCCATGGTATGTGTAAAGAAAAAGAACAATGATCTAAGAATATGCATGGATCCAAAGGACTTAAATGCAAACATAAAATGTGAACACTACCAGATTCCCAAGCGAGAAGAAATCACCAGTGAAATGTCAGGTGCCAGATATTTTACAAAGCTCGATGCCTCACAAGGATTTTGGCAACTAAAACTGGATGAAGAGAGTACCAAATACTGTACCTTCAACACACCATTTGGCAGGTATTGTTTCCTCAGAATGCCTTTCGGGATAATATCTGCATTTGAAATCTTTCATAGAGCGATGGAACACATAATTGAATGTCTGGAAGGAGTTCGGGTCTATGTTGATGACATCATCATCTGGGGCTCCACACTGAAAGAACACAATGAGAGACTGACTAAAGTGCTACAGAGCATACGCCGGAATTGACTGAAGCTCAACAAAGCCAAGTGTCAGTTTGGCATCCAGGAAGTCACTTTCCTAGGAGATAATCTATCTGGTAAAGGAATAGAGCCATATATGGAAAAAGTAAATGCCATACTCAAAATGCCCCGACCCACTGACAAAAAAGGAGTGCTACGCATCATGGGGATGATAAACTTCATTGGAATGTTCATTCCTAACTTGTCAGCCAAGACAGCCTGTCTGCGAGACCTGCTACATAAAACAAATGAGTTCGCATGGACAGAAAGACATGAACAAGAGTGGATAAACCTCAAAACAGTGCTGACAACCACACCTGTACTCACCTTCTTTGACCCAACAAAAAGAATCAAAGTGTCAACGGATGCATCAAAAGATGGCTTAGGTGCGGTCTTGCTACAAGCAGAGGGTGAAGATTGGAATCCTGTTGCTTATGCCTCCAGGTCTATGACTGATACTGAGTGTCAATACACCCAGATTGAAAAGGAATGTCTAGGCTTGGTAGTTGGACTAGAAAAGTTTCATGGCTACATATATGGACTTCCCACCTTCACAGTTGAGACAGACCACAGCCCTCTGGTTGCCATCATAAAAAAAAACCTGAATGAGATGTCTCCAAGGATTCAACGACTCATGATGGAGCTGCAAAGATATGACTTTGAACTGATCTACACACCAGGCAAATACATAGTGTTAGCAGATGCACTATCCCGAGCACCCACAATGAGTCATGTGAGCTCTACTGAAGAAGACGTGGATGTTCATGTGAGTATGGTCACTGCTGCGCTGCCCGTGTCAGACACAAAATCAAAGCAAATAGCAGAAGAAACAGTAAAAGATACAGTGTTACAAACAGTAATAGAGAACATTCATCATCGTTGGCCAAAAGGTTCCTGCCCAAAATACTTTCACATAAAGTCAGAATTGAGTGTCGCAAGTGGACTATTACTAAAACAGAACAGAATAGTCATTCCACAGGCTTTACGTCAAGACATGCTCAAAAGGATTCATGAGGGACACCTCGGAATTGAAAAATGCAAAAGGAGAGCAAGAGACACTGTTTATTGGCCTGGCATAAATAAGGACATTGAGAACATGATAGGCAAATGTGAGACATGTCAGAAACACCAAAACAAACAAGCAAAGGAACCAATGATAGTAGCTGACATACCAACAGCACCATGGCAAAAGGTTGGTATGGACCTTTTTCATTTAAATGGTAAAGACTATCTAATAGTGATTGACTACTATTCTAACTATCTTGAGATGGCGCTGCTCTCAAGCACCACAGCAAGCAGTGTGATAATGCATGTGAAATCCATCTTCGCCAGACATGGAATTCCCAGGATTGCCGTTAGCAACAATGGTCCGTGCTTCAACTGTAAGGAGTGGCAACAGTTTGCAGCACATTATGACTTTCAGCACATCACATCCAGTCCTTTGGATGCTCAGTCAAATGGTAAGGCAGAGAAAGGTGTTCAAGTTCTCAAGCAGCTACTGAAGAAAGTGACAGAGAGCAAGTCTGATCCTTATCTCGCCCTGCTGAGCTACCGAGCCTCACCTTTAGGCTGTGGTTCTTCACCTGCTGAACTACTAATGGGTTGCAAGTTGCGCACCACGCTACCCTGCTGTGCAAAAGAACAGCAAAGTGAGGAACTGAGACAGAGACTTCAACTGTTAAAGCTGAAACAGAAATCATACTATGACAAGTCATCCAAAACTCTAAAACCATTGACAAGGGATGATGTTGTCAGGATTGAGGATCCAGATGCATGGAACAGGAAAGCTACAGTTCTTGAGGAAGTAGGACCAAGGTCATACACTGTTAGAACTGAGGAAGGACAGATTCTCAGGAGGAACCGCCGTTCCCTCCTAAAAACACAAGAGACTATTCAAGACCAGATTGATGACGATGCTGCAACTGCATCTTGTCATTCACCGCCAGAACAATCTCATGAAGACACATCAGACTTACCCATGTTGAGAAGATCCACACGTGAAGTAAAAAAGCCTGATAGACTTAATCTTTGAGTACAATGTAAAGCTTTGAAAATGTGTTGACTGTTTTGAAAATGTTTATGTTCATAGAGCACTAAAAAAAGTGTTACTGATATTATCTTTATTGTTTTCTTGAAAGTTGATTGATATTGATTTTGTTAAACCTCAAAGGGGGATGTAATGATCAATAACATGTCATTCTATCTGGACACTAGGCGGAGCCGTAGAGCTGTGCAGAGCTTTATATAGCTGTATGTATATAAGACTACACTACCCAGCTGTATGTATATTAAGACTACATTACCCATGAGGCACTAGGCTACCCACAAGGCAGCAGTCAAGATGAATGCCTCTACAGATACTGTACCTAGTCCACATGTGCTCAATAAAGTGTCTAGCAAAAGCTAACTGTGTTCATAATAGGAATGTCTATTTATTAATGAACATAAGAAGGAGCAGTGTTTGCGAAGGCTGTGATTCAGCAAGGAGGTGGTCACTGAGCTCTGCCACCTGCTTCAGCCAGATCTGCAGCCTCAACTGAGGAGCAGGACGTCTCTGTCAGTGGCAGTGAAGATAACAGTGGCTCTCAACTTTTGCTACTGGCTCATTTCAATCAGCTACTGGGGACATCGGCAATAACTCCCAGTTCGCGGTGCATTGCTGCAGCCGTCAGGTAACAAATGCCCTCTTTAAAAGGAGGCGAGAGGACATCTCTGTCCCCATGACCCCGGACAAGCAGCAAGAATGCGCAACGGGCTTTGTGATGATAGCGGGCTTCCCCATGGTGCAAGGCGCCATTGACTGCACACATGTGGCTTTGCGGGTGCCGCAAGAGAATGCTGAAGATTTCCGCAACTGAAAGGGCTTTCATTCCTTAAACGTCCAGTTGGTCTGTGACCACAGATAGCTGACACTCGCTGTCAATGCCTACTTTCCAGGCAGCAGCCACGATGCCTTCATCCTGCGCCAGACTTATGTGGCAGACCTTTTCCAGGCACCGCATCACCCAGGAGGTTGGCTTCTCGGGGACAAGGGATATCCTCTGTGCACCTGGCTGATGACACCGCTCCGTTCGCCCAGCACCCCTGCTGAGCTACGATACAACGAGAGCCATCAAGCTACCAGGAACATCGTTGAGCACACAATCAACGTGCTCAAGCAATGGTTCCACTGTCTGGACCTGTTATGTTCATTAATAACTAGACATTCTCATTATGAACACAGCTAGCTTCTAGCTAGTTATTTATTCAGTATACGCTCTCTAGGTACAGTATCTGTAGAGGCTTCCATGTGTGCTCCTGTGTGCAGGCTGCCATCTTGACTGTTGCCTTCTGGGTAGCCTAGTGCCTCATGGGTAATGTAGTCTTAAACATACAGCTATATACAGCTCTACACAGCTCCACCTAGTGTCCACTAAAGAATGACATGCTATTGATCACTACATCCCCCTTTCTTTGAGGTTTAACAAAATCAATATCAATCAACTTTCAAGAAAGCAAGAAAGATAATATCAGTAACACTTTTGTTAGTGCTCTATAAACATAAACATTTTCAAAACAGTCAACACATTTTCAAAGCTTTACATTGTACCCAAAGATTAAGTCTATCAGGCTTTTTTACTTCACGTGTGGATCTTCTCAACACGGGTAAGTCTGATGTGTCTTCATGAGATTGTTCTGGCGGTGAATGACAAGATGCAGTTGCGGCATTGTCATCAATCTGGTCTTGAATAGTCTCTTGTGTTTTTAGGAGGGAACGGCGGTTCCTCCTGAGAATCTGTCCTTCCTCAGTTCTAACGGTGTATGACCTTGGTCCTACTTCCTCAAGAACTGTAGCTTTCCTGTTCCATGCATCTGGATCCTCAATCCTGACAACATCATCCCTTGTCAATGGTTTTAGAGTTTTGGATGACTTGTCATAGTATGATTTCTGTTTCAGCTTTAACAGTTGAAGTCTCTGTCTCAGTTCCTCACTTTGCTGTTCTTTTGCACAGCAGGATAGCGTGGTGCACAACTTGCGACCCATTAGTAGTTCAGCAGGTGAAGAACCACAGTATAAAGGTGAGGCTTGGTAGCTCAGCAGGGCGAGATAAGGATCAGACTTGCTTTCTGTCGCAAACAGCTGTATACAGCTCTACACAGCTCCACCTAGTGTCCACTATAGAATGACATGCTATTGATCACTACAGGACCATTCTGGAGGAGCCCTGCAGTACTCGCCTGAGCGAGTCTCCCACTTCTTTGTTGTGTGCTGCATGCTGCTTAACCTTGCAATCCTCAGGACCCAGCCAATGCCACCAGACATTGGAGCACCAGCAGAGGAGGAGGCGGAGGAGGAGGAGGAAGATGAGGAGGATGATCATCAGCAGCACCAAGGCGGGAGGGAGGCACAAAGTGGAAGGGCCGTCCATCAAAGGCTCATAGCAAGTCGCTTCTAGGCCCCCTCTGAGGGAATGGCTTCTGCCATTCAAACAACCTGAATGAAACCTTCCCGCAATCCCTAAGCCGGTCAAGGCAACAATGAGTGCAAAGACCAAACATGTACATTTTGAATACAGACCCTTCTTTATTTCACAAACTCTGTGTGTCTCATTTCCACATGACAAAGTAATAGAAAGAAACACAAAAAAAGTAGCCATTCACATAACTGGCTCTCACAACCTGGAGGCAATGTCCAAAACAGTAACAAAAATTTGACCACAAACCTCGGCCTTCAGTAAAACAATGAAAAACATTTTGCCACACCTCCTACTTTTTGCCCTTCGAGGGTGATCTGCTTCCCTTGCGAAATTCCCCCCTTCCCACCCTGCAGCTCCTCCGTAATGGGACCCCAGTGGCTAGAGCAAGGCTGGGGGAAGGCTGCTGAGTGTCAGAAACTGAGACTGCAGATGCCCTTGAGGGGCGGCCTGGACCAGCTCTGGGCCTGGAGGGCCCGGCTGCTGACTGCACCAACTCTGCATGGGCGGCAGCAGTCTGTCCTACAGGTGGTGGCAACTGCAGTGGAGAAGTGCCAGTGGTGGCAGCAGGAATGATGTCATCTTGAGAGAGGACAGCAACTCCATGCTCGACTGACACACTGGCACTCCCATGGGGGCAGCACTTCAGCATGCGGAGCAATCTGCTGGAGCACAGATTGCTGGCCTGCTGCGGCACGGTGAGAGCCCCGGGGAAATCTGCCTGATCCAGCGAGGGTGGCAGCAGTCAGTGCTCACGTGGCCTCAATCTGCGTCTGCATGAGACCAGCCACTGACTGCATTGCAGCACTTAGCATTTGCGTGGCAGCCGCCTGTGCTACAGCGAAGTGCTCCACGCTCCTCGCCAGTGATTCACTGGATTCGGGCAACCTTGCCACTGCAGCCATGAGCTCAGTGTACCCTTGCTCTGCCTGGGCGCTCATTTCATTGACGACCCGCTCTTTGTCTGCTTCCAGTGCAGCAGGACTCGAGGCCATACTCTCCCTCCGGGGAGAAGGCCCCCGAGCTTCCCTACCCACCTCGCGTTGCTGCAGCCTGCTGGGTCCTGGAGCTTCACCCTCATCAGACCATTCCCCGCTGCTCCCCTCCAGGGAAGGCGTGTCCCCAGGATGGGCATGGGCTGCCTCGGTAGAGGGTGGCACTGATGGTCTGGCTTCCTCTTCCACCTCGCCTTCAGCTTCACTCTCACTGGCAGCTTGAGGGCCCATCTCCTCACCTGGTGAATCACCATCTGAAAGCAGGGAGGTACAAGAGTGGCTTTAGCATGAGGATAGGGTGGCAGCAAGGGAAGCATGAGTACAGCGATTTAGTGATTTGGATTGAAAGTGTGAAAGGCTGCTGTTGTGAGGAACAAGTGGAAGGAGAGAGGCAAAAAGCTAATGACCTTACCATTGCTGTCCAGAACGGGGTCGGTGTCTCCAGTGGCGACGGGACCAATCACCCAGCTTGCCACAATCCTGTGGACACGCTCCTCAAGATCGCTGAGGGATTGAAGCTGAGGCCGCCCTCCACTGCTCCGTTGCTGCTGTCTCCTATTATGAGACAGCTTGGCCTGCAAGAAAAAAGACGGCCTCTGAGTAAGTATGCAGCCATGATCTTGCCTGAAATACATCCCATGGTAGAATAGCCCTTACTGTATGCAAAGTGTGGAATGTGCGTGTGTGTTTGATGGAAGGGCCATAGGTGTTGGCTGAGTGTTGGGCATTGGGGCTTTCAAGACCTCTGGCCTTAAAGTGAGGTTGAGATGGAGGGATGAAGAGGTTTTGAAAAAAAGGCACTCACCCTGATGACCCGAGTGAGGACGTTGAACTTTTTCCTACATTGCACATGGGTCCTAGGCACCATGCTGCTTGAGGACACTCTCTGAGCCACCTCCCTCCATACTCTTCTGTACTCGCGTGGCAAAGGCCTCCTGCCACTCTCTGGGTACAGAATGGATCTTCTGCGCTCCACCCCGCTAACCAGAGCCTCCAAAGCCCGTTCGCAGAAGCACGGTTCTCGCTCCCTGGCCAATTCCATAGTTTCTGGCTGCTAGATTTAGCCACAGGTCTGCCCAGGCCGAGATTCAAGGCTCCAGTGAGCAGGGTACAGCTGCAGAGCAAGATCGACCCTCCCCTTAAAGAGCTGACCGGCGCCAGTGTATCTGTGATCAATCGCTAACTGACAGCACTTGCGCTGCGCCCGCCCTGAGAGGTAGCGCCTCGCTGCTCGGTGTTAGCGCCTTAAGAGAGTTGTGTAGTGCCTGATTTATTGCGCCAATCACCTCCAGGGGCGATAAAAGCCAAGATTGCTGTCGGAGGCGATAATAAGCGCCAGGCGCTAAAATTTGCATACTGCCAGAAATGGCGCCCCGTATGGAGTGATACCGAATTTTTCCCCCATTGTCTGGGCACTCTCCCTGCTCTAATACGGGTACATTGTCTGGGCACTCTCACTGCTCTAACACAGATATATTAATATTAATGTGTCTGTGCTAGAGCAGTGAGAATGCCCAGACAATGTACCTGTGCGAGTGCAATGAGAAGACCCAGATAATGTATCTGTGTTAGAGGAGTGAGAGTGCCCAGACAATGTACCTGTGTTAGAGCAGTTAGAGTGCCCAGACAATGTATCTGTGTTAGAGCCGTGAGAGTGCCCAGACAATATATCTGTGTTAGAGCAGTGAGAGTCCCCAGACAATGTACCTGTGCTAGAGCAGTTTGAGCGCCCAGACAATGGCCCAGAAATTCAGGTCGGGGGCTTCCCGCTGGTGCAAGCCTCTGACATGCACTTACCTTGCGTGCCAGCCATTGAGCTGTGGGTCCCCATGGAATTCCAATCCGGGGCGTGGTCCAGCTGCTGGCGCGCAGTGCTTGCGTATCCCAGGGGCGCAGTTAATTCGATGCGTCCCCTGGGATCACGTGGGGCATGGGGAGCCAATCGGAGCAGGGAATGATTCATTCATAATTTTGACAGGAAGGGCTGTCAAAGTTATAAATACTATGAGCCCCAAAACATCACTAAATCTTCAAATAAATTTAAAAAACAATCACATTTTTAAATAATCTATAAATTACATGAAATAACTATTTTAAACAATAATTTAAATTTTTGAAAAACATAATTTTATTTTCTAAAGAGTCTAAAAATAAACTTAACTTTCTTTAAAGTATTTAAGAATAATAAACCAGTGGAAAAAGTGATTTATTATTAATTAATTCACCACTTACCTTGTAAAAAGCAGGCCCTGCGACTGCTTTTTATATGTCTAACTTCTGGAGACTTACCTTCCCGGGAAAATCTGCAAAAAAAACGTAAGTTCGATGTGCACGCGCAGCCTCTCCTGCGCACGCGTTCGACCTCTTAACCCTACCTTTCAGGGGAACGGAGTTGCCGGTTTCCCACGCATGTGCAGTGCATGCAGGAAACCGGCACTTCCATTGGGCCTACGGGTGAGTACCCCGTGCGTACTCACCCGTGGGGACCCGAAGTTCGGGGCCATTCCAGAAATTCGTGTCGGGGGCTTCCCGCGGGTGCAAGCCCCCGACCTACACTTACCTAGCGCGCCGGCAGTTGAGGCCTGGGCCTGCGTGGATTTCCTGTCTGTGGCCCGGTCCAGCTCCCGGCGCGCTGTGCTTGCGTGATCCAGCGGCGTACTTAGTGCGATGCGTTAGCTGGGATCACATGAGCACTGGGCAACCAATCGGAGGAGGGAAAAGTCCATTCATGAGTTTGACAGAAAGAACTGTCAAACTCATGAAAACTCCGGGCGCCCAAAACAGTACTTAACCTTAAAATAAAAATTTTTTAAAATCACACTATTTAAATCAACTATAATTAACATTAAATAACTATTTTAAACAATAATTTAAATTTTTGAAAAAAGTAATTTTATAAAAAATCAGGGCTAAAAATACACTTATCTTACTGTAAAGTGTTTAAAAATAATAAACCTGTGGAAAAAATGTTCTAATTTTAATTAATTGACCACTTTCCTTTTAAAATGAAGTCCTTATGCCTGGTTTTTAGATGTGCAAAAAGTAGAGGCCTTCACGCACGGGCAAACCTGTAAAATAAAAGGAAGTTCAACGCGCACACACAGACTCCTGCGTGCACGCGGTCGACCTCTGAAACCCTTGGTTCAGAGGATCGGAAATGCCGGTTTACCGCGCATGCGTAGCGCATGCAAGAAACCGGCAATTCCATCGGGTCCACGCGTGAGTACTCCGTCCGTACTCACGCGTTGGGATCCCGAATTTCTGGGCCAATAAATTCAGGTCCCAACGCGTGAGTACGCACGGAGTACTCACACGTGGACCCGATGGAAGTGCTGGTTTCTTGCATGCACTACGCATGCACGGGAAACCGGCATTTCCGATCCTCTGAACGAACGGGTTCAGAGGTCGACCGCGTGCGCGCGAGAGTCTGCACGTGCACGTTGAACTTCCTTTTTTTTTTACACGTTTTTCCGTGCGTGAAGGCCTCTACATTTTACACATTTAAAAACCAGGCATAACGACTTCATTTTAAAAGGTAAGTGGTCAATTAATTAAAATTAGAACATTTTTACCACAGGTTTATTATTTTTAAATACTTTAAAGTAAGGTAAGTGAATTTTTAGCACCGTTTCTTTATAAAATTATTTTTTTCAAAAATTTAAATTATTGTTTAAAATAGTTATTTTATGTTATTTATAGTTTATTTAAAAAGTGTGATTTTTTAAAATATTTATTTGAAGGTTAAGTACTGTTCTGGGGGCTGGAGTTCTCATTAGTTTGACAGTTCTTTCTGTCAATCTCATGAATGGGCTTTTCCCTCCTCCGATTCGTTGCCCAGTGCTCATGTGATCCCAGCGGACGCATCGCACTAACTACGCCACTAGATCACGCAAGCAAAGTGCACCGGGAGCTGGACCGGGCCACAGAGAGGAAATCCACGCAGGCCCAGGTCTCAACAGCCGGCGCACTAGGTAAGTGTAGGTCGGGGGCTTGCATCCGCGGGAAGCCCCCGACACAAATTGCTGGGCCATTGTCTGGGCACTCTAACTGCTCTAACACCATTACAATGCCTGTGAACTCTCACTGCTCTAACACTGATACATTGTCTGGGCACTCTCACTGCTCTAACACAGATACATTGTCTGGGGACTCTCACGGCTCTAACACCGGTACATTGTCTGGGCACTCTCACTGCTCTAACACCATTACAATGTCTGGGCACTCTCACTGCTCTAACACCATTACAATGTCTGGGCACTCTCACTGCTCTAACACCGGTACATTGTCTGGGCACTCTCACTGCTCTAACACCATTACAATGTCTGGGCACTCTCACTGCTCTAACACAGGTACATTGTCTGGGCACTCTCACTGCTCTAACACCGGTACATTGTCTGGGCACTCTCACTGCTCTAACACAGGTACATTGTCTGGGCACTCTCACTGCTCTAACACCGGTACATTGTCTGGGCACTCTCACTGCTCTAACACAGGTACATTGTCTGGGCAGTCTCACTGCTCTAACACAAGTACATTGTCTGGGCACTCTCACTGCTCTAACACAGGTACATAGTCTGGGCACTCTCACTGCTCTAACGCAGATACATTGTCTGGGCTCTCTCACTGCTCTAACACCATTACAATGTCTTGGCACTCGCACTGCTCTAACATAGGTACATTGTCTGGGGACTCTCACTGCTCTAACACAGATACTTTGTCTGGGCACTCTCACTGCTCTAACACAGATATATTATCTGGGCACTCTCACTTCTCTAACACAGGTACATTGTCTGGGCACTCTCACTGCTCTAACACAGATACCTTTTCTGGGCACTCTCACTGCTCTAACACAGGTACATTGGGCACTCTCACTGCTCTAACACAGGTACATTGTCTGAGCACTCTCACTGCTCTAACACAGGTACATTGTCTGGGCACTCTCACTGCTCTAACACCGGTACATTGTCTGAGCACTCTCACTGCTCTAACACAGGTACATTGTCTGGGCACTCTCACTGCTTTAACACAGGTACATTGTCTGGGCACTCTCACTGCCCTAACACAGATACATTATCTGGGCACTCTCACTTCTCTAACACAGGTACATTGTATGGGGACTCTCACTGCTCTAACACAGGTACATTGTCTGGGCACTCTCACTGCTCTAACACAGATACATTGTCTGGGCACTCTCACTGCTCTAACAGATACATTGTCTAGGCACTCTCACTGCCCTAACACAGATACATTATCTGGGCACTCTCACTTCTCTAAAACAGGTACATTGTATGGGCACCCTCACTGCTCCAACACAGATACATTTTATGGGCACTCTCACTGCTATAACACAGGTACATTGAGCACTCTCACTGCTCTAACACAGATACATTTTCTGGGCACACTCACTGCTCCAACACCGGTACATTGTCTGGGCACTCTCACTGCTCTAACACAGATACATTGTCTGGGCACTCTCACTGCTCTAACACAGATACATTGTCTGGGCAGTCTCACTGCTCTAACACAGGTATATTGTCTGGGCACTCTCACTGCTCTAACACAGGTACATTGTCTGGGCAATCTCACTGCTCTAACACAGATACATTGTCTGGGCACTCTCACTGCTCTAACACAGGTACATTGCCTGGGCACTCTCACTGCTCTAACACAGATACATTGTCTGGGCACTCTCACTGCTCTAACACAGATACATTGTCTGGGCACTCGCACTGCTCTAACACAAGTACATTGTCTGGGCACTCTCACTGCTCTAACACAGATACATTGTCTGGGCACTCTCACAGCTGGAGCACAGATACGTTGTCTGGGCACTCTCACTGCTCTAACACAGGTACATTGTCTGGGCACTATCACTGCTCTAACACAGATACATTGTCAGGGCACTCCCACTGCTCTAACACAGATACATTGTCTGGGCACTCTCACTGCTCTAACACAGGTACATTGTCTGGGAACTCTCACTGCTCTAACAACGATACATTGTCTGGGCACTCTCACTGCTCTAACACAGGTACATTGTCGGGGTACTCTCAGTGCTCTAACACAGATACATTGTCTGGGCACTCTCACTGCTCTAACAGATACATTGTCCAAGCACTCTCACTGCCCTAACACGGATACATTGTTCGGGCACTCTCACTGCTCTCACACAGGTACATTGTCTGGGCACTCTCACTGCTCTAACACAGGTACACTGTCTGGGCACTCTCACTGCTCTCACACAGGTGCATTTTCTGGGCACTCTCACTGCTCTAACACAGATATATTGTCTGGGCACTCTCACTGCTCTAACAAAGATACATTGTCTGGGCACTCTCACTGCTCTAACAGTGTTACATTGTCTGGGCACTCTCACTGCTCCAACACAGGTACATTGTCTGGGCACTCTCACTGCTCTAACAGAGATAAATTGGCTGGGCACTCTCACTGCTCTAACACAGATACATTGTCTGGGTACTCTCACTGCTCTAACACAGGTACGTTGGGTACTCTCACTGCTCTAACACAGGTACATTGTCTGGGCACTCTCACTGCTCTAACACCGGTACATTGTCTGGGCACTCTCACTGCTCTAACATAGGTACATTGTCTGGGCACTCTCACTGCTCTAACACAGATATATTGTCTGGGCACTCTCACTGCTCTAACACAAATACATTGTCTGGGCACTCTCACTGCTCTAACACAGTTACATTGTCTGGGCACTCTCACTGCTCTAACACAGATACATTATCTGGGCACTCTCACTGCTCTAACCCAGGTACATTGTCTGGGCACTCTCACTGCTCTAACACAGATACATTGTCTGGGCACTCTCACTGCTCTAACACAGGTACATTGTCTGGACACTCTCACTGCTCTAACACAGGTGCATTGTCTGGGCACTCTCACTGCTCTAACACAGGTACATTGTCTGGGCACTCTCACTGCTCTAACACAGATACTTTGTCTGGGCACTCTCACTGCTCTAACACAGATACATTATCTGGGCACTCTCACTGCTCTAACCCAGGTACATTGTCTGGGCACTCTCACTGCTCTAACACAGATACATTGTCTGGGCACTCTCACTGCTCTAACACAGGTACATTGGGCACTCTCACTGCTCTAACACAGGTACATTGTCTGGGCATTCTCACTGCTCTAACACAGGTATATTGTCTGGGCACTCTCACTGCTCTAACACAGGTACATTGCCTGGGCACTCTCACTGCTCTAACACAGATACATTGTCTGGGCACTCTCACTGCTCTCACACAGATACATTGTCTGGGCACTCGCACAGCTCTAACACAGGTACATTGTCTGGGCACTCTCACTGCTCTAACACAGATACATTGTCTGGGCACTCTCACTGCTCCAGCACAGGTATATTGTCTGGGCACTCTCACTGCTCTAACACAGGTACATTGTCTGGGCACTCTCACTGCTCTAACACAGATACATTGTCTGGGCACTCTCACTGCTCCAGCACAGGTATATTGCCTGGGCACTCTCACTGCTCTAACACAGATACATTGTCTGGGCACTCTCACTGCTCTCACACAGATACATTGTCTGGGCACTCGCACAGCTCTAACACAGGTACATTGTCTGGGCACTCTCACTGCTCTAACACAGATACATTGTCTGGGCACTCTCACTGCTCCAGCACAGGTACATTGTCTCGGCACTCTCACTGCTCTAACACAGGTACATTGTCTGGGCACTCTCACTGCTCTAACACAGTTCCATTGTCGGGGCACTCTCACTGCTGTAACACAGATACATTGTCTGGGCACTCTCACTGCTCTAACACAGGTACATTGTCTGGGCACTCTCACTGCTCTAACACCGGTATATTGTCTGGGGACTCTCACTGCTCTAACACAGGTACATTGCCTGAGCACTCTCACTGCTCTAACACAGGTACATTGTCTGGGCCCTCTCACTGCTCAAACACCGGTACATTGCCTGGGGACTCTCACTGCTCTAACACCGGTACATTGTCTGGGCACTCTCACTGCTTTAACACAGGTACTTTCTCTGGGTACTCTCACTGCTCTAACACAGATACATTGTCTGGGCACTCTCACTGCTCTAACACAGTTACATTGTCTGGACACTCTCACTGCGATAACACAGATACATTATCTGGGCACTCTCACTTCTCTAACACAGGTACATTGTATGGGCACTCTCACTGCTCTAACACAGATACATTTTATGGGCACTCTCACTGCTATAACACAGGTACATTGTCTGGGCACTCTCACTGCTCTAACACAGGTACATTGTCTGGGCACACTCACTGCTCCAACACCTGTACATGGTCTGGGCACTCTCACTGCTCTAACACAGATACATTGTCTGGGCACTCTCACTGCTCTAACACAGGTACATTGTCTGGGCACTCTCACTGCTCTAACACAGGTACATTGTCTGGGCACTCTCACTGCTCTAACACCGGTACATTGTCTGGGGCCTCTCACTGCTCAAACACGGGTACATTGTCTGGGCACTCTCACTGCTCTAACACAGGTACATTGTCTGGGCACTCTCACTGCTTTAACACAGGTACATTGTCTGGGTACTCTCACTGCTCTAACAGAGGTACATTGTCTGGGCACTCTCACTGCTTTAACACAGGTACATTATCTGGGTACTCTCACTGCTCTAACACAGGTACATTGTCTGGGCACTCTCACTGCTCTAACACAGGTACATTGTCTGGGCACTCTCACTGCTTTAACACAGGTACATTGTCTGGGCACTCTCACTGCTCTAACACAGATACATTGTCTGGGCACTCTCACTGCTCTAACACAGATACATTGTCTGGGCACTCTCACTGCCCTAACACAGATACATTATCTGGGCACTCTCACTTCTCTAACACAGGTACATTGTCTGGGCACTCTAACTGCTCTAACACAGACACATTGTCTGGGCACTCTCACTGCTCTAACACAGGAACATTGTCTGGGCACTCTCACTGCTTTAACACAGGTACATTGTCTGGGCACTCTCACTGCTCTAACACAGGTACATTGTCTGGGCACTCTCACTGCTCTAACACAGGTACATTGTCTGGGCACTCTCACTGCTCTAACACAGGTACATTGTCTGGGCACTCTCACTGCTCTAACACAGTTACATTGTCTGGGCACTCTCACTGCTCTAACACAGGTACATTGTCTGGGCACTCTCACTGCTCCAACACAGGTACATTGTCTGGGCACTCTCACTGCTCTAACACAGATACATGGTCTGGGCACTCTCACTGCTCTAACACAGATACATTGTCTGGGCTCTCTCACTGCTCTAACACAGGTACATTGGGCACTCTCACTGCTCTAACACAGGTACATTGTCTGGGCACTCTCACTACTCTAACACAGATACATTGTCTGGGCACTCTCACTGCTCTAACACAGGTACATTGTCTGGGCACTCGCACTGCTCTAACACAGGTACATTGTCTGGGCCCTCTTACTGCTCCAACACAGATACATTGTCTGGGCACTCTCACTGCTCTAACAGAGATACATTGTCTGGGCACTCTCACTGCTCTAACAGAGGTACATTGTCTGGGCACTCTCACTGCTCTAACACAGGTACATTGTCTGGGCACTCTCACTGCTCTAACAAAGATACATTGTCTGGGCACTCTCACTGATCTAACACAGATACATTGTCAGGGCACTCCCACTGCTCTAACAAAGAGACATTGTCTGGGCACTCTCACTGATCTAACACAGATACATTGTCTGGGAACTCTCACTGCTCCAACAAAGATACATTGTCTGGGCACTCTCACTGATCTAACACAGATACATTGTGTGGGAACTCTCACTGCTCCAACAAAGATACATTGTCTGGGCACTCTCACTGCTCTAACACAGTTACATTGTCTGGGTACTCTCACTGCTCTAACACAGGTACATTGTCTGGGCACTCTCACTGCCCTAACACAGATACATTGTTTGGGCACTCTCACTGCTCTAACACAGGTACACTGTCTGGGCACTCTCACTGCTCTAACACAGATACATTGTCCGGGCACTCTCACTGCCCTAACACAGATACATTGTTTGGGCACTCTCACTGCTCTAACACAGGTACACTGTCTGGGCACTCTCACTGCTTTAACACAGGTACATTGTCTGGGCACTCTCACTGCTCTAACACAGGTACATTGTCTGGATACCCTCACTGCTCTAACCCAGGTACATTGTCTGGGCACTCTCACTGCTCTAACACAGATACATTGTCTGGGCACTCTCACTGCTCTAACACAGGTACATTGTCTGGACACTCTCACTGCTCTAACACAGGTGCATTGTCTGGGCACTCTCACTGCTCTAACAGAGGTACATTGTCTGGGCACTCTCACTGCTCTAACACAGGTATATTGTCTGGGCACTCTCACTGCTCTAACACCGGTACATTGTCTGGGCACTCTCACTTCTCTAACACAGGTACGTTGTCTGGGCACTCTCACTGTTCTAACACAGGTACATTGTCTGGGCACTCTCACTGCTCTAACACAGGTACATTGTCTGGGCACTCTCACTGCTCTAACACAGGTACATTGTCTGGGCACTCTCACTGCTCTCACACAGGTCCATTGTCTGGGCACTCTCACTGCTGTAACACAGGCACATTGTCTGGGCACTCTCACTGCTCTAACACAGGTCCATTGTCTGGGCACTCTCACTGCTCTAACACTGGTACATTGCCTGAGCACTCTCACTGCTCTAACACAGGTACATTGTCTGGGCCCTCTCACTGCTCAAACACTGGTACATTGTCTGGGGACTCTCACTGCTCTAACACCGGTATATTGTCTGGGCACTCTCACTGCTTTAACACAGGTACATTCTCTGGGTACTCTCACTGCTCTAACACAGATACATTGTCTGGGCACTCTCACTGCTCTAACACAGATACATTGTCTGGGCACTCTCACTGCCCTAACACAGATACATTATCTGGGCACTCTCACTTCTCTAACACAGGTACATTGTATAGGCACTCTCACTGCTCTAACACAGATACATTATCTGGGCGCTCTCACTGCTCTAACACAGATACATTGTCTGGGCTCTCTCACTCCCCTCGCACAGATACATTATCTGGGCACTCTCACTTCTCTAACACAGGTACATTGTCTGGGCACTCTCTCTGCTCTAACACAGATACATTTTATGGGCACTCTCACTGCTCTAACACATGTACATTGGGCACTCTCACTGCTCTAACACATGTACATTGTCTGGGCACTCTCACTGCTCTAACACAGGTACATTGTCTGGGCACTCTCACTGCTCTAACACCGGTACATTGTCTGGTCACTCTCACTGCTCTAACACAGATATATTGTCTGGGCACTCTCACTGCTCTAACACAAATACATTGTCTGGGCACCCTCACTGCTCTAACACAAATACATTGTCTGGGCACTCTCACTGCTCTAACACAGGTACATTGTCTGGGCACTCACACTGCTCCAACACAGGTACATTGTCTGGGCACTCTCACTGCTCTAACACAGATACAATGTCTGCGCACTCTCACTGATCCAACACAGATACATTGTCTGGGCACTCTCACTGCTCTAGCACAGGTACATTTTCTGGGCACTCACACTGCTCCAACACAGGTACATTGTCTGTGCACTCTCACTGCTCTAACACGGGTACAATGTCTGGGCACTCTCACTGCTCTAACACAGATTCATTGTCTGGGGACTCTCACTGCTCTAACACAGGTACATTGCCTGAGCACTCTCACTGCTCTAACACAGGTACATTGTCTGGGCACTCTCACTGCTCTAACACAGGTACATTGTCTGGGCACTCTCACTGCTCTAACACCGGTACATTGCCTGGGGACTCTCACTGCTCTAACACAGGTACATTGTCTGTGCACTCTCACTGCTTTAACACAGGTACTTTCTCTGGGTACTCTCACTGCTCTAACACAGATACATTGTCTGGGCACTCTCACTGCTCTAACACAGTTACATTGTCTGGGCACTCTCACTGCTCTAACACAGATACATTATCTGGGCACTCTCACTTCTCTAACACAGGTACATTGTATAGGCACTCTCACTGCTCTAACACCGGTACATTGTCTGGGCACTCTCACTGCTTTAACACAGGTACTTTCTCTGGGTACTCTCACTGCTCTAACACAGATACATTATCTGGGCACTCTCACTTCTCTAACACAGGTACATTGTATAGGCACTCTCACTGCTCTAACACCGGTACATTGTCTGGGCACTCTCACTGCTTTAACACAGGTACTTTCTCTGGGCACTCTCACTGCCCTAACACAGATACATTATCTGGGCACTCTCACTTCTCTAACACAGGTACATTGTCTAGGCACTCTCACTGCTCTAACACCGGTACATTGTCTGGGCACTCTCACTGCTTTAACACAGGTACTTTCTCTGGGTACTCTCACTGCTCTAACACAGATACATTGTCTGGGCACTCTCACTGCTCTAACACAGTTACATTGTCTGGACACTCTCACTGCGATAACACAGATACATTATCTGGGCACTCTCACTTCTCTAACACAGGTACATTGTATGGGCACTCTCACTGCTCCAACACAGATACATTTTATGGGCACTCTCACTGCTATAACACAGGTACATTGTCTGGGCACTCTCACTGCTCTAACACAGGTACATTGTCTGGGCACACTCACTGCTCCAACACCTGTACATGGTCTGGGCACTCTCACTGCTCTAACACAGATACATTGTCTGGGCACTCTCACTGCTCTAACACAGGTACATTGTCTGGGCACTCTCACTGCTCTAACACAGGTACATTGTCTGGGCACTCTCACTGCTCTAACACCGGTACATTGTCTGGGGCCTCTCACTGCTCAAACACGGGTACATTGTCTGGGCACTCTCACTGCTCTAACACAGGTACATTGTCTGGGCACTCTCACTGCTCTAACACAGGTACATTGTCTGGGCACTCTCACTGCTCTAACACAGGTACATTGTCTGGGCACTCTCACTGCTCTAACACAGATACATTGTCTGGGCACTCTCACTGCTCTAACACAGATACATTGTCTGGGCACTCTCACTGCCCTAACACAGATACATTATCTGGGCACTCTCACTTCTCTAACACAGGTACATTGTCTGGGCACTCTCACTGCTCCAACAAAGATACATTGTCTGGACACTCTCGCTGCTCTAACACAGGTACATTGTCTGGGTACTCTCACTGCTCTAACACAGATACATTGTCTTGGCACTCTCACTGCTCTAACACAGATACATTGTATGGGCACTCTCACTGCTCTAACACAGATACATTATCTGGGCACTGTCACTTCTCTAACACAGGTACATTATCTGGGCACTCTCACTGCTCTAACACAGATACATTTTATGGGCACTCTCACTGCGAAAACACAGGTACATTGGGCACTCTCACTGCTCTAACACAGGTACATTGTCTGGGCACTCTCACTGCTCTAACACAGATACATTGTCTGGCCACTCTCACTGCTCTAACACAGATACATTGTCTGGGCACTCTCACTGCTCTAACACATGTACATTGTCTGGGCACTCTCACTGCTCAAACACAGATACATTGTCTGGGCACTCTCACTGCTGTAACACAGATACTTTGTCTGGGCACTCTCACTGCTCTAACAGTGGTACATTGTCTGGGCACTCTCACTGCTCCAACATAGGTACATTGTCTGGGCACTCTCACTGCTCTAACACAGATACATTGTCTGGGCACTCTCACTGCTCTAACACAGATATATTGTCTGGGCACTCTCACTGCTCTAACACAGGTACATTGGGCACTCTCACTGCTCTAACACAGGTACATTGTCTGGGCACTTTCACTCCTCTAACACAGGTATATTTTCTGGGCACTCTCACTGCTCTAACTCAGGTACATTGCCTGGGCACTCTCACTGCTCTAAAACAGATACATTGTCTGGGCACTCTCACTGCTCTAACACAGATACATTGTCTGGGCACTCGCACTGCTCTAACACAGGTACATTGTCTGTGCACTCTCACTGCTCTAACACAGGTACATTGTCTGGGCACTCTCACTGCTCTAAAACAGATACATTGTCTGGGCACTCTCACTGCTCTAACACAGGTAAATTGTCTGGGCACTCTCACTGCTCTAACACAGATACACTGTCTGGGCACGCTAACTGCTGTAACACAGGTACATTGTCTGGTCACTCTCACTGCTCTAACACAGGTACATTTTCTGGGAACTCTCACTGCTCTAACACAGATTCATTCTCTGGGCACTCTGACTGCTCTAACACAGGTACATTCTCTGGGCACTCTCACTGCTGTAACTCAGGTACATTGTCTTGGCACTCTCACTGCTCTGACACAGGTACATTGTCTGGGCACTCTCACTGCTCTAACACAGGTACATTGTCTCGGCACTCTCACTGCCCTAACACAGATACATTGTCTGGGCAATCTCACTGCTCTAACACAGATACATTGTCTGGGAACTCTCACTGCTCTAACACAGATATATTATCTGGGCACTCTCACTGCTCTAACACAGGTACATTGTCTGGGCACTCTCACTGATCGAACACAGGTACATTGTCTGGGCACTCTCACTGCTCTAACACAGGTACATTGTCTGGGCACTCTCACTGTTCTAACACAGGTACATTGTCTGGGCACTCTCACTGCTCTAACACAGGTACATTGTCTGGGCACTCTCACTGCTCTAACACAGATACATTGTCTGAGCACTCTCACTGCTCCAGCACAGGTCATATTGTCTGGGCACTCTCACTGCTCTAACACAGTTACATTGTCTGGGCACTCTCACTGCTCTAACACAGATACATTGTCTGGGCACTCTCACTGCTCTAACACAGGTACTTTGTTTGGGCACTCTCACTGCTCTAACACAGGTTGATTGTCTGGGCACTCTCACTGCTCTAACACAGATACATTGTCTGGGCACTTTCACTGCTCTAACACAGATACATTGTCTGGGCACTCTCACTGCTCTAACACAGGTACATTGTCTGTGCACTCTCACTGCTCTAACAAAGATACATTGTCTGGGGGCTCTCACTGCTCTAACACAGATACATTGTCTGGGCACTCTCACTGCTCTAACACAGGTACATTGTCTGGGCACTCTCACTGCTCTAACACAGGGACATTGTCTGGGCACTCTCACTGCTCTAACACAGATACATTGTCTGTGTACTCTCACTACTCTAACACAGGTTCATTATCTCGGCACTCTCACTGCTCTAACTCAGTTACATTGTCTGAGAACTCTCACTGCTCTAACACAGGTACATTGTCTGGGCACTCTCACTGCTCTAACACAAGTACATTGTCTGGGCACTCTCACTGCTCTAGCACAGATACATTGTCTGGGCACTCTCACTGCTCTAACACAGATACATTGTCTGGGCACTCTCACTGCTCTAACAGAGATATATTATCTGGGCACTCTCACTGCTCTAACACAGGTACATTGTCTGGGCACTCTCACTGCTCTAACACCGGTACATTGTCTGGGCACTCTCACTGCTCTAACACAGATACATTGTCTGAGCACTCTCACTGCTCCAGCACAGGTCATATTGTCTGGGCACTCTCACTGCTCTAACACAGTTACATTGTCTGGGCACTCTCACTGCTCTAACACAGGTACTTTGTCTGGGCACTCTCACTGCTCTAACACAGGTTCATTGTCTGGGCACTCTCACTGCTCTAACACAGATACATTGTCTGGGCACTTTCACTGCTCTAACACAGATACATTGTCTGGGCACTCTCACTGCTCTAACACAGGTACATTGTCTGTGCACTCTCACTGCTCTAACACAGATACATTGTCTGGGGACTCTCACTGCTCTAACACAGATACATTGTCTGGGCACTCTCACTGCTCTAACACAGGTACATTGTCTGGGCACTCTCACTGCTCTAACACAGGGACATTGTCTGGTCACTCTCACTGCTCTAACACAGATACATTGTCTGTGTACTCTCACTACTCTAACACAGGTTCATTATCTCGGCACTCTCACTGCTCTAACTCAGTTACATTGTCTGAGAACTCTCACTGCTCTAACACAGGTACATTGTCTGGGAACTCTCACTGCTCTAACACAGATACATTGTCTGGGCTCTCTCACTGCTCTAACACAGATACATTGTCTGGGCATTCTCACTGCTCTAACACAGATACATTGTCTGGGCACTCTCACTGCTCTAACACAGGTACATTTTCTGGGAACTCTCACTGCTCTAACACAGATACATTCTCTGGGCACTCTGACTGCTCTAACACAAGTACATTCTCTGGGCACTCTCACTCCTCTAGCACAGGTACATTGTCTCGGCACTCTCACTGCCCCAACACAGATACATTGTCTGGGCACTCTTACTGCTCTAACGCAGGTACATTATCTCGGCACTCTCACTGCTCTAACACAGCTACATTGTCTGGGCACTCTAACTGCTGTAACACAGGTACATTGTCTGGGCACTCTCACTGCTGTAACACAAGTACATTTTCTGGGAACTCTCACTGCTCTAACACAGGTACATTCTCTGGGCACTCTCACTGCTCTAACACAGGTACATTGTCTGGGCACTCTCGCTGCTCTAACACGGGTACATTGTCTGGGCACTCTCACTGCTCTAACACAGGTACATTGTCTGGGCACTCTCACTGCTCTAACAAAGGTACATTGTCTGGGCACTCTCACTGCTCTAACACAGATACATTGTCTGGGCACTCTCACTGCTCTAACACAGATATATTATCTGGGCACTCTCACTGCTCTAAGACAGGTATAATATCTGGGCACTCTCACTGCTCTAACACAGATACATTTTATGGGCACTCTCACTGTGAAAACACAGGTACATTGGGCACTCTCACTGCTCTAACACAGGTACATTGTCTGGGCACTCTCACTGCTCTAACACAGATACATTGTCTGGCCACTCTCACTGCTCTAACACAGATACATTGTCTGGGCACTCTCACTGCTCTAACACATGTACATAGTCTGGGCACTCTCACTGCTCAAACACAGATACATTGTCTGGGCACTCTCACTGCTGTAACACAGATACTTTGTCTGGGCACTCTCACTGCTCTAACAGTGGTACATTGTCTGGGCACTCTCACTGCTCCAACATAGGTACATTGTCTGGGCACTCTCACTGCTCTAACACAGATACATTGTCTGGGCACTCTCACTGCTCTAACACAGATATATTGTCTGGGCACTCTCACTGCTCTAACACAGGTACATTGGGCACTCTCACTGCTCTAACACAGGTACATTGTCTGGGCACTTTCACTCCTCTAACACAGGTATATTTTCTGGGCACTCTCACTGCTCTAACTCAGGTACATTGCCTGGGCACTCTCACTGCTCTAAAACAGATACATTGTCTGGGCACTCTCACTGCTCTAACACAGATACATTGTCTGGGCACTCGCACTGCTCTAACACAGGTACATTGTCTGTGCACTCTCACTGCTCTAACACAGGTACATTGTCTGGGCACTCTCACTGCTCTAAAACAGATACATTGTCTGGGCACTCTCACTGCTCTAACACAGGTAAATTGTCTGGGCACTCTCACTGCTCTAACACAGATACACTGTCTGGGCACGCTAACTGCTGTAACACAGGTACATTGTCTGGTCACTCTCACTGCTCTAACACAGGTACATTTTCTGGGAACTCTCACTGCTCTAACACAGATTCATTCTCTGGGCACTCTGACTGCTCTAACACAGGTACATTCTCTGGGCACTCTCACTGCTGTAACTCAGGTACATTGTCTTGGCACTCTCACTGCTCTGACACAGGTACATTGTCTGGGCACTCTCACTGCTCTAACACAGGTACATTGTCTCGGCACTCTCACTGCCCTAACACAGATACATTGTCTGGGCAATCTCACTGCTCTAACACAGATACATTGTCTGGGAACTCTCACTGCTCTAACACAGATATATTATCTGGGCACTCTCACTGCTCTAACACAGGTACATTGTCTGGGCACTCTCACTGATCGAACACAGGTACATTGTCTGGGCACTCTCACTGCTCTAACACAGGTACATTGTCTGGGCACTCTCACTGTTCTAACACAGGTACATTGTCTGGGCACTCTCACTGCTCTAACACAGGTACATTGTCTGGGCACTCTCACTGCTCTAACACAGATACATTGTCTGAGCACTCTCACTGCTCCAGCACAGGTCATATTGTCTGGGCACTCTCACTGCTCTAACACAGTTACATTATCTGGGCACTCTCACTGCTCTAACACAGATACATTGTCTGGGCACTCTCACTGCTCTAACACAGGTACTTTGTTTGGGCACTCTCACTGCACTAACACAGGTTGATTGTCTGGGCACTCTCACTGCTCTAACACAGATACATTGTCTGGGCACTTTCACTGCTCTAACACAGATACATTGTCTGGGCACTCTCACTGCTCTAACACAGGTACATTGTCTGTGCACTCTCACTGCTCTAACAAAGATACATTGTCTGGGGGCTCTCACTGCTCTAACACAGATACATTGTCTGGGCACTCTCACTGCTCTAACACAGGTACATTGTCTGGGCACTCTCACTGCTCTAACACAGGGACATTGTCTGGGCACTCTCACTGCTCTAACACAGATACATTGTCTGTGTACTCTCACTACTCTAACACAGGTTCATTATCTCGGCACTCTCACTGCTCTAACTCAGTTACATTGTCTGACAACTCTCACTGCTCTAACACAGGTACATTGTCTGGGCACTCTCACTGCTCTAACACAAGTACATTGTCTGGGCACTCTCACTGCTCTAGCACAGATACATTGTCTGGGCACTCTCACTGCTCTAACACAGATACATTGTCTGGGCACTCTCACTGCTCTAACAGAGATATATTATCTGGGCACTCTCACTGCTCTAACACAGGTACATTGTCTGGGCACTCTCACTGATCTAACACAGGTACATTGTCTGGGCACTCTCACTGCTCTAACACAGGTACATTGTCTGGGCACTCTCGCTGCTCTAACACGGGTACATTGTCTGGGCACTCTCACTGCTCTAACACAGGTACATTGTCTGGGCACTCTCACTGCTCTAACAAAGGTACATTGTCTGGGCACTCTCACTGCTCTAACACAGATACATTGTCTGGGCACTCTCACTGCTCTAACACAGATATATTATCTGGGCACTCTCACTGCTCTAAGACAGGTATAATATCTGGGCACTCTCACTGCTCTAACACAGATACATTTTATGGGCACTCTCACTGTGAAAACACAGGTACATTGGGCACTCTCACTGCTCTAACACAGGTACATTGTCTGGGCACTCTCACTGCTCTAACACAGATACATTGTCTGGCCACTCTCACTGCTCTAACACAGATACATTGTCTGGGCACTCTCACTGCTCTAACACATGTACATAGTCTGGGCACTCTCACTGCTCAAACACAGATACATTGTCTGGGCACTCTCACTGCTGTAACACAGATACTTTGTCTGGGCACTCTCACTGCTCTAACAGTGGTACATTGTCTGGGCACTCTCACTGCTCCAACATAGGTACATTGTCTGGGCACTCTCACTGCTCTAACACAGATACATTGTCTGGGCACTCTCACTGCTCTAACACAGATATATTGTCTGGGCACTCTCACTGCTCTAACACAGGTACATTGGGCACTCTCACTGCTCTAACACAGGTACATTGTCTGGGCACTTTCACTCCTCTAACACAGGTATATTTTCTGGGCACTCTCACTGCTCTAACTCAGGTACATTGCCTGGGCACTCTCACTGCTCTAAAACAGATACATTGTCTGGGCACTCTCACTGCTCTAACACAGATACATTGTCTGGGCACTCGCACTGCTCTAACACAGGTACATTGTCTGTGCACTCTCACTGCTCTAACACAGGTACATTGTCTGGGCACTCTCACTGCTCTAAAACAGATACATTGTCTGGGCACTCTCACTGCTCTAACACAGGTAAATTGTCTGGGCACTCTCACTGCTCTAACACAGATACACTGTCTGGGCACGCTAACTGCTGTAACACAGGTACATTGTCTGGTCACTCTCACTGCTCTAACACAGGTACATTTTCTGGGAACTCTCACTGCTCTAACACAGATTCATTCTCTGGGCACTCTGACTGCTCTAACACAGGTACATTCTCTGGGCACTCTCACTGCTGTAACTCAGGTACATTGTCTTGGCACTCTCACTGCTCTGACACAGGTACATTGTCTGGGCACTCTCACTGCTCTAACACAGGTACATTGTCTCGGCACTCTCACTGCCCTAACACAGATACATTGTCTGGGCAATCTCACTGCTCTAACACAGATACATTGTCTGGGAACTCTCACTGCTCTAACACAGATATATTATCTGGGCACTCTCACTGCTCTAACACAGGTACATTGTCTGGGCACTCTCACTGATCGAACACAGGTACATTGTCTGGGCACTCTCACTGCTCTAACACAGGTACATTGTCTGGGCACTCTCACTGTTCTAACACAGGTACATTGTCTGGGCACTCTCACTGCTCTAACACAGGTACATTGTCTGGGCACTCTCACTGCTCTAACACAGATACATTGTCTGAGCACTCTCACTGCTCCAGCACAGGTCATATTGTCTGGGCACTCTCACTGCTCTAACACAGTTACATTATCTGGGCACTCTCACTGCTCTAACACAGATACATTGTCTGGGCACTCTCACTGCTCTAACACAGGTACTTTGTTTGGGCACTCTCACTGCACTAACACAGGTTGATTGTCTGGGCACTCTCACTGCTCTAACACAGATACATTGTCTGGGCACTTTCACTGCTCTAACACAGATACATTGTCTGGGCACTCTCACTGCTCTAACACAGGTACATTGTCTGTGCACTCTCACTGCTCTAACAAAGATACATTGTCTGGGGGCTCTCACTGCTCTAACACAGATACATTGTCTGGGCACTCTCACTGCTCTAACACAGGTACATTGTCTGGGCACTCTCACTGCTCTAACACAGGGACATTGTCTGGGCACTCTCACTGCTCTAACACAGATACATTGTCTGTGTACTCTCACTACTCTAACACAGGTTCATTATCTCGGCACTCTCACTGCTCTAACTCAGTTACATTGTCTGAGAACTCTCACTGCTCTAACACAGGTACATTGTCTGGGCACTCTCACTGCTCTAACACAAGTACATTGTCTGGGCACTCTCACTGCTCTAGCACAGATACATTGTCTGGGCACTCTCACTGCTCTAACACAGATACATTGTCTGGGCACTCTCACTGCTCTAACAGAGATATATTATCTGGGCACTCTCACTGCTCTAACACAGGTACATTGTCTGGGCACTCTCACTGATCTAACACAGGTACATTGTCTGGGCACTCTCACTGCTCTAACACAGGTACATTGTCTGGGCACTCTCACTGTTCTAACACAGGTGCATTGTCTGGGCACTCTCACTGCTCTAACACAGGTACATTCTCTGGGCACTCTCACTGCTCTAACACCGGTACATTGTCTGGGCACTCTCACTGCTCTAACACAGATACATTGTCTGAGCACTCTCACTGCTCCAGCACAGGTCATATTGTCTGGGCACTCTCACTGCTCTAACACAGTTACATTGTCTGGGCACTCTCACTGCTCTAACACAGATACATTGTCTGGGCACTCTCACTGCTCTAACACAGGTACTTTGTCTGGGCACTCTCACTGCTCTAACACAGGTTCATTGTCTGGGCACTCTCACTGCTCTAACACAGATACATTGTCTGGGCACTTTCACTGCTCTTACACAGATACATTGTCTGGGCACTCTCACTGCTCTAACACAGGTACATTGTCTGGGCACTCTAACTGCTGTAACACAGGTACATTGTCTGGGCACTCTCACTGCTGTAACACAAGTACATTTTCTGGGAACTCTCACTGCTCTAACACAGGTACATTCTCTGGGCACTCTCACTGCTCTAACACAGGTACATTGTCTGGGCACTCTCGCTGCTCTAACACGGGTACATTGTCTGGGCACTCTCACTGCTCTAACACAGGTACATTGTCTGGGCACTCTCACTGCTCTAACAAAGGTACATTGTCTGGGCACTCTCACTGCTCTAACACAGATACATTGTCTGGGCACTCTCACTGCTCTAACACAGATATATTATCTGGGCACTCTCACTGCTCTAAGACAGGTACATTGTCTGGGCAATCTCACTGTTCTAACAGAGGTACATTGTCTGGGCACTCTCACTGCTCTAACACAGATACATTGTCTGGGCACTCTCACTGCTCTAACACAGGTACATTGTCTGGGCAATCTCACTGCTCTAACACAGATACATTGTCTGGGCACTCACACTGCTCTAACACAATTACGTTGTCTGGGCACTCTCACTGCTCTAACACAGGTACATTGACTGGGCACTCTCACAAGTCTAACACCGGTACTTTGTCTGGGCACTCTCACTGCTCTAACACAGATACATTGTTTGGGCACTCTCACTGCTCTAACACAGGTACATTGTCTGTGCACTCTCACTGCTCTAACACAGATACATTGTCTGGGGACTCTCACTGCTCTAACACAGATACATTGTCTGCGCACTCTCACTGCTCTAACACAGGTACATTGTCTGGGCACTCTCACTGCTCTAACACAGGGACATTGTCTGGGCACTCTCACTGCTCTAACACAGATACATTGTCTGTGTACTCTCACTACTCTAACACAGGTTCATTATCTCGGCACTCTCACTGCTCTAACACAGATACATTGTCTGGGCATTCTCACTGCTCTAACACAGATACATTTTCTGGGCACTCTCACTGCTCTAACACAGGTACATTTTCTGGGAACTCTCACTGCTCTAACACATATACATTCTCTGGGCACTCTGACTGCTCTAACACAGGTACATTCTCTGGGCACTCTCACTCCTCTAGCACAGGTACATTGTCTCGGCACTCTCACTGCACCAACACAGATACATTGCCTGGGCACTCTTACTGCTCTAATGCAGGTACATTATCTCGGCACTCTCACTGCTCTAACACAGCTACATTGTCTGGGCACTCTAACTGCTGTAACACAGGTACATTGTCTGGGCACTCTCACTGCTGTAACACAGGTACATTTTCTGGGAACTCTCACTGCTCTAACACAGATACATTCTCTGGGCACTCTCACTGCTCTAAGACAGGTACATTGTCTGGGCAATCTCACTGTTCTAACACAGGTACATTGTCTGGGCACTCTCACTGCTCTAACACAGGTACATTGTCTGGGCACTCTCACTGTTCTAACACAGGTACATTGTCTGGGCACTCTCACTGCTCTAACACAGATACATTGTCTGGGCACTCTCACTGCTCTAACACAGGTACATTGTCTGGGCAATCTCACTGCTCTAACACAGATACATTGTCTGGGCACTCACACTACTCTAACACAATTACGTTGTCTGGGCACTCTCACTGCTCTAACACAGGTACATTGACTGGGCACTCTCACAAGTCTAACACCGGTACTTTGTCTGGGCACTCTCACTGCTTTAACACAGTTACATTGTCTGGGCACTCTCACTGCTCTAACACAGATACATTGTCTGGGCACTCTCACTGCTCTAACACAGAAAAATTATCTGGGCACTCTCACTGCTCTAAGACAGGTACATTGTCTGGGCAATCTCACTGTTCTAACACAGGTACATTGTCTGGGCACTCTCACTGCTCTAACACAGGTACATTGTCTGGGCACTCTCACTGTTCTAACACAGGTACATTGTCTGGGCACTCTCACTGCTCTAACACAGATACATTGTCTGGGCACTCTCACTGCTCTAACACAGGTACATTGTCTGTGCACTCTCACTGCTCTAACAAAGATACATTGTCTGGGGGCTCTCACTGCTCTAACACAGATACATTGTCTGGGCACTCTCACTGCTCTAACACAGGTACATTGTCTGGGCACTCTCACTGCTCTAACACAGGGACATTGTCTGGGCACTCTCACTGCTCTAACACAGATACATTGTCTGTGTACTCTCACTACTCTAACACAGGTTCATTATCTCGGCACTCTCACTGCTCTAACTCAGTTACATTGTCTGAGAACTCTCACTGCTCTAACACAGGTACATTGTCTGGGCACTCTCACTGCTCTAACACAAGTACATTGTCTGGGCACTCTCACTGCTCTAGCACAGATACATTGTCTGGGCACTCTCAGTGCTCTAACACAGATACATTGTCTGGGCACTCTCACTGCTCTAACAGAGATATATTATCTGGGCACTCTCACTGCTCTAACACAGGTACATTGTCTGGGCACTCTCACTGATCTAACACAGGTACATTGTCTGGGCACTCTCACTGCTCTAACACAGGTACATTGTCTGGGCACTCTCACTGTTCTAACACAGGTGCATTGTCTGGGCACTCTCACTGCTCTAACACAGGTACATTGTCTGGGCACTCTCACTGCTCTAACAAAGGTACATTGTCTGGGCACTCTCACTGCTCTAACACAGATACATTGTCTGGGCACTCTCACTGCTCTAACACAGATACATTGTCTGAGCACTCTCACTGCTCCAGCACAGGTCATATTGTCTGGGCACTCTCACTGCTCTAACACAGTTACATTGTCTGGGCACTCTCACTGCTCTAACACAGATACATTGTCTGGGCACTCTCACTGCTCTAACACAGGTACTTTGTCTGGGCACTCTCACTGCTCTAACACAGGTTCATTGTCTGGGCACTCTCACTGCTCTAACACAGATACATTGTCTGGGCACTTTCACTGCTCTTACACAGATACATTGTCTGGGCACTCTCACTGCTCTAACACAGGTACATTGTCTGGGCACTCTAACTGCTGTAACACAGGTACATTGTCTGGGCACTCTCACTGCTGTAACACAAGTACATTTTCTGGGAACTCTCACTGCTCTAACACAGGTACATTCTCTGGGCACTCTCACTGCTCTAACACAGGTACATTGTCTGGGCACTCTCGCTGCTCTAACACGGGTACATTGTCTGGGCACTCTCACTGCTCTAACACAGGTACATTGTCTGGGCACTCTCACTGCTCTAACAAAGGTACATTGTCTGGGCACTCTCACTGCTCTAACACAGATACATTGTCTGGGCACTCTCACTGCTCTAACACAGATATATTATCTGGGCACTCTCACTGCTCTAAGACAGGTACATTGTCTGGGCAATCTCACTGTTCTAACAGAGGTACATTGTCTGGGCACTCTCACTGCTCTAACACAGATACATTGTCTGGGCACTCTCACTGCTCTAACACAGGTACATTGTCTGGGCAATCTCACTGCTCTAACACAGATACATTGTCTGGGCACTCACACTGCTCTAACACAATTACGTTGTCTGGGCACTCTCACTGCTCTAACACAGGTACATTGACTGGGCACTCTCACAAGTCTAACACCGGTACTTTGTCTGGGCACTCTCACTGCTCTAACACAGATACATTGTTTGGGCACTCTCACTGCTCTAACACAGGTACATTGTCTGTGCACTCTCACTGCTCTAACACAGATACATTGTCTGGGGACTCTCACTGCTCTAACACAGATACATTGTCTGGGCACTCTCACTGCTCTAACACAGGTACATTGTCTGGGCACTCTCACTGCTCTAACACAGGGACATTGTCTGGGCACTCTCACTGCTCTAACACAGATACATTGTCTGTGTACTCTCACTACTCTAACACAGGTTCATTATCTCGGCACTCTCACTGCCCTAACACAGATACATTGTCTGGGCATTCTCACTGCTCTAACACAGGTACATTTTCTGGGAACTCTCACTGCTCTAACACATATACATTCTCTGGGCACTCTGACTGCTCTAACACAGGTACATTCTCTGGGCACTCTCACTCCTCTAGCACAGGTACATTGTCTCGGCACTCTCACTGCACCAACACAGATACATTGTCTGGGCACTCTTACTGCTCTAATGCAGGTACATTATCTCGGCACTCTCACTGCTCTAACACAGCTACATTGTCTGGGCACTCTAACTGCTGTAACACAGGTACATTGTCTGGGCACTCTCACTGCTGTAACACAGGTACATTTTCTGGGAACTCTCACTGCTCTAACACAGATACATTCTCTGGGCACTCTCACTGCTCTAAGACAGGTACATTGTCTGGGCAATCTCACTGTTCTAACACAGGTACATTGTCTGGGCACTCTCACTGCTCTAACACAGGTACATTGTCTGGGCACTCTCACTGTTCTAACACAGGTACATTGTCTGGGCACTCTCACTGCTCTAACACAGATACATTGTCTGGGCACTCTCACTGCTCTAACACAGGTACATTGTCTGGGCAATCTCACTGCTCTAACACAGATACATTGTCTGGGCACTCACACTACTCTAACACAATTACGTTGTCTGGGCACTCTCACTGCTCTAACACAGGTACATTGACTGGGCACTCTCACAAGTCTAACACCGGTACTTTGTCTGGGCACTCTCACTGCTTTAACACAGTTACATTGTCTGGGCACTCTCACTGCTCTAACACAGATACATTGTCTGGGCACTCTCACTGCTCTAACACAGAAAAATTATCTGGGCACTCTCACTGCTCTAAGACAGGTACATTGTCTGGGCAATCTCACTGTTCTAACACAGGTACATTGTCTGGGCACTCTCACTGCTCTAACACAGGTACATTGTCTGGGCACTCTCACTGTTCTAACACAGGTACATTGTCTGGGCACTCTCACTGCTCTAACACAGATACATTGTCTGGGCACTCTCACTGCTCCAACACAGGTACATTGTCTGGGCAATCTCACTGCTCTAACACAGATACATTGTCTGAGCACTCACACTGCTCTAACACAATTATGTTGTCTGGGCACTCTCACTGCTCTAACACAGGTACATTGACTGGGCACTCTCACTGCTCTAACACAGGTACATTGTCTGGGCACTCTCACTGCTCTAAAACTGATACATTGTCTGGGCACTCTCACTGCTCTAACACAGGTACATTGTCTGGGCACTCTCATAGCTCTAACACAGATACATTGTCTGGGCACGCTAACTGCTGTATCACAGGTACATTGTCTGGTCACTCTCACTGCTCTAACACAGGTACATTTTCTGGGAACTCTCACTGCTCTAACACAGATACATTCTCTGGGCACTCTGACTGCTCTAACACAGGTACATTCTCTGGGCACACTCACTGCTCTAACACAGGTACATTGTCTGGGCACTCTCACTGCTCTAACACAGGCACATTGTCTGGGCACTCTCACTGCTCTAACACAGGTACATTGTCTCGGCACTCTCACTGCACTAACACAGATACATTGTCTGGGCACTCTTACTGATCTAACACAGGTACATTATCTGGGCACTCTCACTGCTCTAACACAGATACATTGTCTGGGCACTCTAACTGCTGTAACACAGGTACATTGCCTGGGCACTCTCACTGCTCTAACACAGGTACATTTTCTGGGAACTCTCACTGCTCTAACACAGGTACATTGTCTCGGCACTCTCACTGCACTAACACAGATACATTGTCTGGGCACTCTTACTGCTCTAACACAGGTACATTATCTGGGCACTCTCACTGCTCTAACACAGTTACATTGTCTGGGCACTCTCACTGCTCTAACACAGATACATTGTCTGGGCACTCTCACTGCTCTAACACAGGTACTTTGTCTGGGCACTCTCACTGCTCTAACACAGGTTCATTGTCTGGGCACTCTCACTTTTCCAAAACAGATACATTGTCTGGGCACTTTCACTGCTCTAACACAGATACATTGTCTGGGCACTCTCACTGCTCTAACACAGGTACATTGTCTGTGCACTCTCACTGCTCTAACACAGATACATTGTCTGGGGACTCTCACTGCTCTAACACAGATACATTGTCTGGGCACTCTCACTGCTCTAACACAGGTACATTGTCTGGGCACTCTCACTGCTCTAACACAGGGACATTGTCTGGGCACTCTCACTGCTCTAACACAGATACATTTTCTGTGTACTCTCACTACTCTAACACAGGTTCATTGTCTCGGCACTCTCACTGCTCTAACTCAGTTACATTGTCTGAGAACTCTCACTGCTCTAACACAGGTACATTGTCTGGGCACTCTCACTGCTTTAACACAAGTACATTGTCTGGGCACTCTCACTGCTCTAACACAGATACATTGTCTGGGCACTCTCACTGCTCTAACACAGATACATTGTCTGGGCACTCTCACTGCTCTAACACAGGGACATTGTCTGGGCACTCTCACTGCTCTAACACAGATACATTTTCTGTGTACTCTCACTACTCTAACACAGGTTCATTGTCTCGGCACTCTCACTGCTCTAACTCAGTTACATTGTCTGAGAACTCTCACTGCTCTAACACAGGAACATTGTCTGGGCACTCTCACTGCTTTAACACAAGTACATTGTCTGGGCACTCTCACTGCTCTAACACAGATACATTGTCTGGGCACTCTCACTGCTCTAACACAGATACATTGTCTGGGCACTCTCACTGCTCTAACACAGAATCATTGTCTGGGCACTCTCACTGCTCTAACGCAGGTACATTTTCTGGGAACTCTCACTGCTCCAACACAGATACATTCTCTGGGCACTCTGACTGCTCTAACACAGGTACATTCTCTGGGCACTCTCACTCCTCTAACACAGGTACATTGTCTCGGCACTCTCACTGCCCTAACACAGATACATTGTCTGGGCATTCTTACTGCTCAAACGCAGGTACATTATCTCGGCACTCTCACTGCTCTAACACAGCTACATTGTCTGGGCACTCTCACTGCTCTAACACAGGTACATTGTCTGGGCACTCTCACTGTTCTAACACAGGTACATTGTCTGGGCACTCTCACTGCTCTAACACAGGTACATTCTCTGGGCACTCTCACTGCTCTAACACTGGTACATTGTCTGGGCACTCTCACTGCTCTAACACAGATTTATTGTCTGAGCACTCTCACTGCTCCAGCACAGGTCATATTGTCTGGGCACTCTCACTGCTCTAACACAGTTACATTGTCTGGGCACTCCCACTGCTCTAACACAGATACATTGTCTGGGCACTCTCACTGCTCTAACGCAGGTACTTTGTCTGGGCACTCTCACTGCTCTAACACAGATACATTGTCTGGGCACTTTCACTGCTCTAACACAGATACATTGTCTAGGCACTCTCACTGCTCTAACACAGATACATTGTCTGGGCACTCTCACTGCTCTAACACAGATACATTGTCTGGGCACTCTCACTGCTCTAACACAGGTACATTGTCTGGGCACTCTCACTGCTCTAACACAGGGACATTGTCTGGGCACTCTCACTGCTCTAACACAGATACATTGTCTGTGTACTCTCACTACTCTAACACAGGTTCATTATCTCGGCACTCTCACTGCTCTAACTCAGTGGCATTGTCTGAGAACACTCACTGCTCTAACACAGGTACATTGTCTGGGAACTCTCACTGCTCTAACACAGATACATTGTCTGGGCACACTCACTGCTCTAACACAGATACATTGTCTGGGCACTCTCACTGCTCCAACACAGATACATTGTCTGGGCACTCTCACTGCTCTAACACAGGTACATTTTCTGGGAACTCTCACTGCTCTAACACAGATACATTCTCTGGGCACTCTGACTGCTCTAACACAGGTACATTCTCTGGGCACTCTCACTCCTCTAGCACAGGTACATTGTCTCGGCACTCTCACTGCCCCAACACAGATACATTGTCTGGGCACTCTTACTGCTCTAACGCAGGTACATTATCTCGGCACTCTCACTGCTCTAACACAGCTACATTGTCTGGGCACTCTAACTGCTGTAACACAGGTACATTGTCTGGGCACTCTCACTGCTGTAACACAGGTACATTTTCTGGGAACTCTCACTGCTCTAACACAGATACATTCTCTGGGCACTCTCACTGCTCTAACACAGGTACATTGTCTGGGCACTCTCGCTGCTCTAACACGGGTACATTGTCTGGGCACTCTCACTGCTCTAACACAGGTACATTGTCTGCGCACTCTCACTGCTCTAACAAAGGTACATTGTCTGGGCACTCTCACTGCTCTAACACAGATACATTGTCTGGGCACTCTCACTGCTCTAACACAGATATATTATCTGGGCACTCTCACTGCTCTAAGACAGGTACATTGTCTGGGCAATCTCACTGTTCTAACACAGGTACATTGTCTGGGCACTCTCACTGCTCTAACACAGGTACATTGTCTGGGCACTCTCACTGTTCTAACACAGGTACATTGTCTGGGCACTCTCACTGCTCTAACACAGATACATTGTCTGGGCACTCTCACTGCTCTAACACAGGTACATTGTCTGTGCACTCTCACTGCTCTAACACAGATACATTGTCTGGGGACTCTCACTGCTCTAACACAGATACATTGTCTGGGCACTCTCACTGCTCTAACACAGGTACATTGTCTGGGCACTCTCACTGCTCTAACACAGGGACATTGTCTGGGCACTCTCACTGCTCTAACACAGATACATTGTCTGTGTACTCTCACTACTCTAACACAGGTTCATTATCTCGGCACTCTCACTGCTCTAACTCAGTTACATTGTCTGAGAACTCTCACTGCTCTAACACAGGTACATTGTCTGGGAACTCTCACTGCTCTAACACAGATACATTGTCTGGGCACTCTCACTGCTCTAACACAGATACATTGTCTGGGCATTCTCACTGCTCTAACACAGATACATTGTCTGGGCACTCTCACTGCTCTAACACAGGTACATTTTCTGGGAACTCTCACTGCTCTAACACAGATACATTCTCTGGGCACTCTGACTGCTCTAACACAGGTACATTCTCTGGGCACTCTCACTCCTCTAGCACAGGTACATTGTCTCGGCACTCTCACTGCCCCAACACAGATACATTGTCTGGGCACTCTTACTGCTCTAACGCAGGTACATTATCTCGGCACTCTCACTGCTCTAACACAGCTACATTGTCTGGGCACTCTAACTGCTGCAACACAGGTACATTGTCTGGGCTCTCTCACTGCTGTAACACAGGTGCATTTTCTGGGAACTCTCACTGCTCTAACACAGATACATTCTCTGGGCACTCTCACTGCTCTAACACAGGTACGTTGTCTGGGCACTCTCGCTGCTCTAACACGGGTACATTGTCTGGGCACTCTCACTGCTCTAACACAGGTACATTGTCTGGGCACTCTCACTGCTCTAAGACAGGTACATTGTCTGGGCAATCTCACTGTTCTAACACAGGTATATTGTCTGCGCACTCTCACTGCTCTAACACAGGTACATTGTCTGGGCACTCTCACTGTTCTAACACAGGTACATTGTCTGGGCACTCTCACTGCTCTAACACAGATACATTGTCTGGGCACTCTCACTGCTCCAACACAGGTACATTGTCTGGGCAATCTCACTGCTCTAACACAGATACATTGTCTGGGCACTCACACTGCTCTAACACAATTACGTTGTCTGGGCACTCTCACTGCTCTAACACAGGTACATTGACTGGGCACTCTCACAAGTCTAACACCGGTACTTTGTCTGGGCACTCTCACTGCTTTAACACAGTTACATTGTCTGGGCACTCTCACTGCTCTAACACAGATACATTGTCTGGGCACTCTCACTGCTCTAACACAGTTACATTGTCTGGGCACTCTCACTGCTCTTACACAGGTTCATTGTCTGGGCACTCTCACTGTTCCAAAAAAGATACATTGTCTGGGCACTCTCACTGCTCTAACACAGATACATTGTCTGGGCACTCTCACTGCTCTAACACAGATACATTGTCTGGGGACTCTCACTGCTCTGACACAGATACATTGTCTGGGCACTCTCACTGCTCTAACACAAGTACATTGTCTGGGCACTCTCACTGCTCTAACACAGATACATTGTCTGGGCACTCTCACTGCTCTAACACAGATATATTGTCTGGGCACTCTCACTGCTCTAACAGAGATATATTATCTGGGCACTCTCACTGCTCTAACACAGATACATTGTCTGGGCACTCTCACTGCTCTAACACAAGTACATTGTCTGGGCACTCTCACTGCTCTAACACAGATACATTGTCTGGGCACTCTCACTGCTCTAACACAGATACATTGTCTGGGCACTCTCACTGCTCTAACAGAGATATATTATCTGGGCACTCTCACTGCTCTAACACAGGTACATTGTCTGGGCACTCTCACTGATCTAACACAGGTACATTGTCTGGGCACTCTCACTGCTCTAACACAGGTACATTGTCTGGGCACTCTCACTGTTCTAACACAGGTACATTGTCTGGGCACTCTCACTGCTCTAACACAGGTACATTCTCTGGGCACTCTCACTGCTTTAACACCGGTACATTGTCTGGGCACTCTCACTGCTCTAACACAGATACATTGTCTGAGCACTCTCACTGCTCCAGCACAGGTCATATTGTCTGGGCACTCTCACTGCTCTAACACAGTTACATTGTCTGGGCACTCTCACTGCTCTAACACAGATACATTGTCTGGGCACTCTCACTGCTCTAACACAGGTACTTTGTCTGGGCACTCTCACTGCTCTAACACAGGTTCATTGTCTGGGCACTCTCACTGCTCTAACACAGATACATTGTCTGGGCACTTTCACTGCTCTAACACAGATACATTGTCTAGGCACTCTCACTGCTCTAACACAGGTACATTGTCTGTGCACTCTCAGTGCTCTAACACAGATACATTGTCTGGGCACTCTCACTGCTCTAACACAGATACATTGTCTGGGCACTCTCACTGCTCTAACACAGATACATTGTCTGGGGACTCTCACTGCTCTAACACAGATACATTGTCTGGGCTCTCTCACTGCTCTAACACAGGTACATTGTCTGGGCACTCTCACTGCTTTAACACAGATACATTGTCTAGGCACTCTCACTGCTCTAACACAGGTACATTGTCTGTGCACTCTCACTGCTCTAACACAGGGACATTGTCTGGGCACTCTCACTGCTCTAACACAGATACATTGTCTGTGTACTCTCACTACTCTAACACAGGTTCATTATCTCGGCACTCTCACTGCTCTAACTCAGTTACATTGTCTGAGAACTCTCAATGCTCTAACACAGGTACATTGTCTGGGAACTCTCACTGCTCTAACACAGATACATTGTCTGGGCACACTCACTGCTCTAACACAGATACATTGTCTGGGCACTCTCACTGCTCTAACACAGGTACATTGTCTGGGCACTCTCACTGCTCTAACACAGGTACATTCTCTGGGCACTCTCACTGCTCTAACACCGGTACATTGTCTGGGCACTCTCACTGCTCTAACACAGATTTATTGTCTGAGCACTCTCACTGCTCCAGCACAGGTCATATTGTCTGGGCACTCTCACTGCTCTAACACAGTTACATTGTCTGGGCACTCCCACTGCTCTAACACAGATACATTGTCTGGGCACTCTCACTGCTCTAACGCAGGTACTTTGTCTGGGCACTCTCACTGCTCTAACACAGATACATTGTCTGGGCACTTTCACTGCTCTAACACAGATACATTGTCTAGGCACTCTCACTGCTCTAACACAGATACATTGTCTGGGCACTCTCACTGCTCTAACACAGATACATTGTCTGGGCACTCTCACTGCTCTAACACAGGTACATTGTCTGGGCACTCTCACTGCTCTAACACAGGGACATTGTCTGGGCACTCTCACTGCTCTAACACAGATACATTGTCTGTGTACTCTCACTACTCTAACACAGGTTCATTATCTCGGCACTCTCACTGCTCTAACTCAGTGGCATTGTCTGAGAACACTCACTGCTCTAACACAGGTACATTGTCTGGGAACTCTCACTGCTCTAACACAGATACATTGTCTGGGCACACTCACTGCTCTAACACAGATACATTGTCTGGGCACTCTCACTGCTCCAACACAGATACATTGTCTGGGCACTCTCACTGCTCTAACACAGGTACATTTTCTGGGAACTCTCACTGCTCTAACACAGATACATTCTCTGGGCACTCTGACTGCTCTAACACAGGTACATTCTCTGGGCACTCTCACTCCTCTAGCACAGGTACATTGTCTCGGCACTCTCACTGCCCCAACACAGATACATTGTCTGGGCACTCTTACTGCTCTAACGCAGGTACATTATCTCGGCACTCTCACTGCTCTAACACAGCTACATTGTCTGGGCACTCTAACTGCTGTAACACAGGTACATTGTCTGGGCACTCTCACTGCTGTAACACAGGTACATTTTCTGGGAACTCTCACTGCTCTAACACAGATACATTCTCTGGGCACTCTCACTGCTCTAACACAGGTACATTGTCTGGGCACTCTCGCTGCTCTAACACGGGTACATTGTCTGGGCACTCTCACTGCTCTAACACAGGTACATTGTCTGCGCACTCTCACTGCTCTAACAAAGGTACATTGTCTGGGCACTCTCACTGCTCTAACACAGATACATTGTCTGGGCACTCTCACTGCTCTAACACAGATATATTATCTGGGCACTCTCACTGCTCTAAGACAGGTACATTGTCTGGGCAATCTCACTGTTCTAACACAGGTACATTGTCTGGGCACTCTCACTGCTCTAACACAGGTACATTGTCTGGGCACTCTCACTGTTCTAACACAGGTACATTGTCTGGGCACTCTCACTGCTCTAACACAGATACATTGTCTGGGCACTCTCACTGCTCTAACACAGGTACATTGTCTGTGCACTCTCACTGCTCTAACACAGATACATTGTCTGGGGACTCTCACTGCTCTAACACAGATACATTGTCTGGGCACTCTCACTGCTCTAACACAGGTACATTGTCTGGGCACTCTCACTGCTCTAACACAGGGACATTGTCTGGGCACTCTCACTGCTCTAACACAGATACATTGTCTGTGTACTCTCACTACTCTAACACAGGTTCATTATCTCGGCACTCTCACTGCTCTAACTCAGTTACATTGTCTGAGAACTCTCACTGCTCTAACACAGGTACATTGTCTGGGAACTCTCACTGCTCTAACACAGATACATTGTCTGGGCACTCTCACTGCTCTAACACAGATACATTGTCTGGGCATTCTCACTGCTCTAACACAGATACATTGTCTGGGCACTCTCACTGCTCTAACACAGGTACATTTTCTGGGAACTCTCACTGCTCTAACACAGATACATTCTCTGGGCACTCTGACTGCTCTAACACAGGTACATTCTCTGGGCACTCTCACTCCTCTAGCACAGGTACATTGTCTCGGCACTCTCACTGCCCCAACACAGATACATTGTCTGGGCACTCTTACTGCTCTAACGCAGGTACATTATCTCGGCACTCTCACTGCTCTAACACAGCTACATTGTCTGGGCACTCTAACTGCTGCAACACAGGTACATTGTCTGGGCTCTCTCACTGCTGTAACACAGGTGCATTTTCTGGGAACTCTCACTGCTCTAACACAGATACATTCTCTGGGCACTCTCACTGCTCTAACACAGGTACGTTGTCTGGGCACTCTCGCTGCTCTAACACGGGTACATTGTCTGGGCACTCTCACTGCTCTAACACAGGTACATTGTCTGGGCACTCTCACTGCTCTAAGACAGGTACATTGTCTGGGCAATCTCACTGTTCTAACACAGGTATATTGTCTGCGCACTCTCACTGCTCTAACACAGGTACATTGTCTGGGCACTCTCACTGTTCTAACACAGGTACATTGTCTGGGCACTCTCACTGCTCTAACACAGATACATTGTCTGGGCACTCTCACTGCTCCAACACAGGTACATTGTCTGGGCAATCTCACTGCTCTAACACAGATACATTGTCTGGGCACTCACACTGCTCTAACACAATTACGTTGTCTGGGCACTCTCACTGCTCTAACACAGGTACATTGACTGGGCACTCTCACAAGTCTAACACCGGTACTTTGTCTGGGCACTCTCACTGCTTTAACACAGTTACATTGTCTGGGCACTCTCACTGCTCTAACACAGATACATTGTCTGGGCACTCTCACTGCTCTAACACAGTTACATTGTCTGGGCACTCTCACTGCTCTTACACAGGTTCATTGTCTGGGCACTCTCACTGTTCCAAAAAAGATACATTGTCTGGGCACTCTCACTGCTCTAACACAGATACATTGTCTGGGCACTCTCACTGCTCTAACACAGATACATTGTCTGGGGACTCTCACTGCTCTGACACAGATACATTGTCTGGGCACTCTCACTGCTCTAACACAAGTACATTGTCTGGGCACTCTCACTGCTCTAACACAGATACATTGTCTGGGCACTCTCACTGCTCTAACACAGATATATTGTCTGGGCACTCTCACTGCTCTAACAGAGATATATTATCTGGGCACTCTCACTGCTCTAACACAGATACATTGTCTGGGCACTCTCACTGCTCTAACACAAGTACATTGTCTGGGCACTCTCACTGCTCTAACACAGATACATTGTCTGGGCACTCTCACTGCTCTAACACAGATACATTGTCTGGGCACTCTCACTGCTCTAACAGAGATATATTATCTGGGCACTCTCACTGCTCTAACACAGGTACATTGTCTGGGCACTCTCACTGATCTAACACAGGTACATTGTCTGGGCACTCTCACTGCTCTAACACAGGTACATTGTCTGGGCACTCTCACTGTTCTAACACAGGTACATTGTCTGGGCACTCTCACTGCTCTAACACAGGTACATTCTCTGGGCACTCTCACTGCTTTAACACCGGTACATTGTCTGGGCACTCTCACTGCTCTAACACAGATACATTGTCTGAGCACTCTCACTGCTCCAGCACAGGTCATATTGTCTGGGCACTCTCACTGCTCTAACACAGTTACATTGTCTGGGCACTCTCACTGCTCTAACACAGATACATTGTCTGGGCACTCTCACTGCTCTAACACAGGTACTTTGTCTGGGCACTCTCACTGCTCTAACACAGGTTCATTGTCTGGGCACTCTCACTGCTCTAACACAGATACATTGTCTGGGCACTTTCACTGCTCTAACACAGATACATTGTCTAGGCACTCTCACTGCTCTAACACAGGTACATTGTCTGTGCACTCTCAGTGCTCTAACACAGATACATTGTCTGGGCACTCTCACTGCTCTAACACAGATACATTGTCTGGGCACTCTCACTGCTCTAACACAGATACATTGTCTGGGGACTCTCACTGCTCTAACACAGATACATTGTCTGGGCTCTCTCACTGCTCTAACACAGGTACATTGTCTGGGCACTCTCACTGCTTTAACACAGATACATTGTCTAGGCACTCTCACTGCTCTAACACAGGTACATTGTCTGTGCACTCTCACTGCTCTAACACAGGGACATTGTCTGGGCACTCTCACTGCTCTAACACAGATACATTGTCTGTGTACTCTCACTACTCTAACACAGGTTCATTATCTCGGCACTCTCACTGCTCTAACTCAGTTACATTGTCTGAGAACTCTCAATGCTCTAACACAGGTACATTGTCTGGGAACTCTCACTGCTCTAACACAGATACATTGTCTGGGCACACTCACTGCTCTAACACAGATACATTGTCTGGGCACTCTCACTGCTCTAACACAGATACATTGTCTGGGCACTCTCACTGCTCTAACACAGGTACATTTTCTGGGAACTCTCACTGCTCTAACACAGATACATTCTCTGGGCACTCTGACTGCTCTAACACAGGTACATTCTCTGGGCACTCTCACTCCTCTAGCACAGGTACATTGTCTCGGCACTCTCACTGCCCCAACACAGATACATTGTCTGGGCACTCTTACTGCTCTAACGCAGGTACATTATCTCGGCACTCTCACTGCTCTAACACAGCTACATTGTCTGGGCACTCTAACTGCTGTAACACAGGTACATTGTCTGGGCACTCTCACTGCTGTAACACAGGTACATTTTCTGGGAACTCTCACTGCTCTAACACAGATACATTCTCTGGGCACTCTCACTGCTCTAACACAGGTACATTGTCTGGGCACTCTCGCTGCTCTAACACGGGTACATTGTCTGGGCACTCTCACTGCTCTAACACAGGTACATTGTCTGGGCACTCTCACTGCTCTAACAAAGGTACGTTGTCTGGGCTCTCTCACTGCTCTAACACAGGTACATTGTCTGGGCACTCTCACTGCTCTAACAAAGGTACATTGTCTGGGCACTCTCACTGCTCTAACACAGATACATTGTCTGGGTACTCTCACTGCTCTAACACAGATATATTATCTGGGCACTCTCACTGCTGTAAGACAGGTACATTGTCTGGGCAATCTCACTGTTCTAACACAGGTACATTGTCTGGGCACTCTCACTGCTCTAACACAGGTACATTGTCTGGGCACTCTCACTGCTCTAACACAGGTACATTGTCTCTGCACTCTCACTGCTCTAACACAGATACATTGTCTGGGGACTCTCACTGCTCTGACACAGATACATTGTCTGGGCACTCTCACTGCTCTAACACAGGTATATTGTCTGGGCACTCTCACTGCTCTAACACAGGGACATTGTCTGGGCACTCTCACTGCTCTAACACAGATACATTGTCTGTGTACACTCACTGCTCTAACACAGGTTCATTGTCTCGGCACTCTCACTGCTCTAACTCAGTTACATTGTCTGAGACCTCTCACTGCTCCAACACAGGTACATCGTCTGGGCACTCTCACTGCTCTAACACAAGTACATTGTCTGGGCACTCTCACTGCTCTAACACAGATACATTGTCTGGGCACTCTCACTGCTCTAGCACAGATACATTGTCTGGGCACTCTCACTGCTCTAACACAGATACATTGTCTGGGCACTCTCACTGCTCTAAAAATGATACATTGTCTGGGCACTCTCACTGCTCTAACACAGGTACATTGTCTGGGCACTCTCACAGCTCTAACACAGATACATTGTCTGGGCACGCTAACTGCTGTATCACAGGTACATTGTCTGGTCACTCTCACTGCTCTAACACAGGTACATTTTCTGGGAACTCTCACTGCTCTAACACAGATACATTGTCTGGGCACTCTCACTGCTCTAGCACAGATACATTGTCTGGGCACTCTCACTGCTCTAACACAGATACATTGTCTGGGCACTCTCACTGCTCTAACACAGGTACAATTTCTGGGAACTCTCACTGCTCTAACACAGATACATTCTCTGGGCACTCTGACTGCTCTAACACAGGTACAGTCTCTGGGCACTCTCACTGCTCTAACACAAGTACATTGTCTGGGCACTCTCACTGCTCTAACACAGATACATTGTCTGGGCACTCTCACTGCTCTAACACAGGTACATTGTCTGGGCACTCTCACTGCTCTAACACAGGTACATTGTCTGGGCACTCTCACTGCTCTAACACAGGTACATTGTCTCGGCACTCTCACTGTCCTAACACAGATACATTGTCTGGGCCCTCTTACTGCTCTAACACAGGTACATTATCTGGGCACTCTCACTGCTCTAACACAGATACATTGTCTGGGCACTCTAACTGCTGTAACACAGGTACATTTTCTGGGCACTCTCACTGCTCTAACACAGGTACATTGGGCACTCTCACTGCTCTAACACAGGTACATTGTCTGGGCACTTTCACTGCTCTTACACAGGTATATTGTCTGGGCACTCTCACTGCTCTCACTCAGGTACATTGCCTGGGCACTCTCACTGCTCTAAAACAGATACATTGTCTGGTCACTCTCACTGCTCTAACACTGATATATTGTCTGGGCACTCGCACTGCTCTAACACAGGTACATTGTCTGTGCACTCTCACTTCTCTAACACAGATACATTGTCTGGGCACTCTCACTGCTCTAAAAATGATACATTGTCTGGGCACTCTCACTGCTCTAACACAGGTACATTGTCTGGGCGCTCTCACAGCTCTAACACAGATACATTTTCTGGGAACTCTCACTGCTCTAACACAGATACATTGTCTGAGCACGCTAACTGCTGTATCACAGGTACATTGTCTGGTCACTCTCACTGCTCTAACACAGGTACATTTTCTGGGAACTCTCACTGCTCTAACACAGATACATTCTCTGGGCACTCTGACTGCTTTAACACAGGTACATTCTCTGGGCACACTCACTGCTCTAACACAGGTACATTGTCTGGGCACTCTCACTGCTCTAACACAAGTTCATTGTCTGGGCACTCTCACTGCTCTAACACAGGTACATTGTCTCGGCACTCTCACTGCACTAACACAGATACATTGTCTGGGCACTCTTACTGCTCTAACACAGGTACATTATCTGGGCACTCTCACTGTTCTAACACAGTTACATTGTCTGGGCACTCTCACTGCTCTAACACAGATACATTGTCTGGGCACTCTCACTGCTCTAACACAGGTACATTGTCTGTGCACTCTCACTGCTCTAACACAGGTACATTATCTGGGCACTCTCACTGCTCTAACACAGTTACATTGTCTGGGCACTCTCACTGCTCTAACACAGGTACATTGTCTGTGCACTCTCACTGCTCTAACACAGATACATTGTCTGGGGACTCTCACTGCTCTAACACAGATACATTGTCTGGGCACTCTCACTGCTCTAACACAGGTACATTGTCTGGGCACTCTCACTGCTCTAACACAGGGACATTGTCTGGGCACTCTCACTGCTCTAACACAGATACATTTTCTGTGTACTCTCACTACTCTAACACAGGTTCATTGTCTCAGCACTCTCACTGCTCTAACTCAGTTACATTGTCTGAGAACTCTCACTGCTCTAACACAGGTACATTGTCTGGGCACTCTCACTGCTTTAACACAAGTACATTTTCTGGGCACTCTCACTGCTCTAACACAGATACATTGTCTGGGCACTCTCACTGCTCTAACACAGATACATTGTCTGGGCACTCTCACTGCTCTAACACAGATACATTGTCTGGGCACTCTCACTGCTCTAACGCAGGTACATTTTCTGGGAACTCTCACTGCTCCAACACAGATACATTCTCTGGGCACTCTGACTGCTCTAACACAGGTACATTCTCTGGGCACTCTCACTCCTCTCACACAGGTACATTGTCTCGGCACTCTCACTGCCCTAACACAGATACATTGTCTGGGCACTCTTACTGCTCTAACGCAGGTACATTATCTCGGCACTCTCACTGCTCTAACACAGCTACATTGTCTGGGCACTCTAACTGCTGCAACACAGGTACATTGTCTGGGCACTCTCACTGATGTAACACAGGTACATTTTCTGGGAACTCTCACTGCTCCAACACAGATACATTCTCTGGGCACTCTCACTGCTCTAACACAGATACATTGTCTGGGCACTCTCGCTGCTCTAACACAGGTACATTGTCTGGGCACTCTCACTGCTCTAACACAGGTACATTGTCTGGGCACTCTCACTGCTCTAACACAGGTACATTGTCTGGGCACTCTCACTGCTCTAACGCAGATACATTGTCTGGGCACTCTCACTGCTCTAACACAGATATATTATCTGGGCACTCTCACTGCTCTAAGACAGGTACATTGTCTGGGCACTCTCACTGTTCTAACACAGGGACATTGTCTGGGCACTCTCACTGCTCTAACACAGATACATTTTCTGTGTACTCTCACTACTCTAACACAGGTTCATTGTCTCGGCACTCTCACTGCTCTAACTCAGTTACATTGTCTGAGAACTCTCACTGCTCTAACACAGGTACATTGTCTGGGCACTCTCACTGCTTTAACACAAGTACATTGTCTGGGCACTCTCACTGCTCTAACACAGATACATTGTCTGGGCACTCTCACTGCTCTAACACAGATACATTGTCTGGGCACTCTCACTGCTCTAACACAGGTACATTGTCTGGGCACTCTCACTGCTCTAACGCAGGTACATTTTCTGGGAACTCTCACTGCTCCAACACAGATACATTCTCTGGGCACTCTGACTGCTCTAACACAGGTACATTCTCTGGGCACTCTCACTCCTCTAACACAGGTACATTGTCTCGGAACTCTCACTGCCCTAACTCAGATACCTTGTCTGGGCACTCTTACTGCTCTAACGCAGGTACATTATCTTGGCACTCTCACTGCTCTAACACAGCTACATTGTCTGGGCACTCTAACTGCTGTAACACAGGTACATTGTCTGGGCACTCTCACTGATGTAACACAGGTACATTTTCTGGGAACTCTCACTGCTCTAACACAGATACATTCTCTGAGCACTCTCACTGCTCTAACACAGGTACATTGTCTGGGCACTCTCGCTGCTTTAACACAGGTACATTGTCTGGGCACTCTCACCGCTCTAACACAGGTACATTGTCTGGGCACTCTCACTGCTGTAACACAGGTACATTGTCTGGGCACTCTCACTGCTCTAACACAGATACATTGTCTGGGCACTCTGACTGCTCTAACACAGATATATTATCTGGGCACTCTCACTGCTCTAAGACAGGTACATTGTCTGGGCACTCTCACTGTTCTAACACAGGTACATTGTCTGGGCACTCTCACTGCTCTAACACAGGTACATTGTCTGGGCACTCTCACTGTTCTAACACAGGTACATTGTCTGGGCACTCTCACTGCTCTAACACAGGTACATTCTCTGGGCACTCTCACTGCTCTCACACCGGTACATTGTCTGGGCACTCTCACTGCTCTAACACAGATACATTGTCTGAGCACTCTCGCTGCTCCAGCACAGGTATATTGTCTGGGCACTCTCACTGCTCTAACACAGGTACATTGTCTGGGCTCTCTCACTGCGCTAACACAGGGACATTGTCTGGGCGCTCTCACTGCTCTAACATAGATACATTGTCTGTGTACTCTCACTGCTCTAACACAGATACATTGTCTGGGCACTCACACTGTTCTAACACAAGTATGCTGTCTGGGCACTCTCGCTGCTCTAACATGGGTACATTGTCTGGGCACTCTCACTGCTCTAACACAGGTACATTGTCTGGGCACTCTCACTGCTCTAACAAAGGTACATTGTCTGGGCACTCTCACTGCTCTAACACAGATACATTGTCTGGGCACTCTCACTGCTCTAACACAGATATATTATCTGGGAACTCTCACTGCTCTAAGACAGGTACATTGTCTGGGCAATCTCACTGTTCTAACACAGGTACATTGTCTGGGCACTCTCACTGCTCTAACACAGGTACATTGTCTGGGCACTCTCACTGTTCTAACACAGGTACATTGTCTGGGCACTCTCACTGCTCCAACACAGATACATTGTCTGGGCACTCTCACTGCTCTAACACAGGTACATTGTCTGGGCAATCTCACTGCTCTAACACAGATACATTGTCTGGGCACTCACACTGCTCTAACACAATTACGTTGTCTGGGCACTCTCACTGCTCTAACACAGGTACATTGACTGGGCACTCTCACAAGTCTAACACCGGTACTTTGTCTGGGCACTCTCACTGCTTTAACACAGTTACATTGTCTGGGCACTCTCACTGCTCTAACACAGATACATTGTCTGGGCACTCTCACTGCTCTAACACAGTTACATGGTCTGGGCACTCTCACTGCTCTTACACAGGTTCATTGTCTGGGCACTCTCACTGTTCCAAAAAAGATACATTGTCTGGGCACTCTCACTGCTCTAACACAGATACATTGTCTGGGCACTCTCACTGCTCTAACACAGGTACATTGTCTCCGCACTCTCACTGCTCTAACACAGATACATTGTCTGGGGACTCTCACCGCTCTGACACAGATACATTGTCTGGGCACTCTCACTGCTCTAACACAGGTATATTGTCTGGGCACTCTCACTGCTCTAACACAGGGACATTGTCTGGGCACTCTCACTGCTTTAACACAGATACATTGTCTGTGTACTCTCACTGCTCTAACACAGGTTCATTGTCTCGGCACTCTCACTGCTCTAACTCAGTTACATTGTCTGAGACCTCTCACTGCTCTAACACAGGTACATCGTCTGGGCACTCTCACTGCTCTAACACAAGTACATTGTCTGGGCACTCTCACTGCTCTAACACAGATACATTGTCTGGGCACTCTCACTGCTCTAACACAGGTACAATTTCTGGGAACTCACACTGCTCTAACACAGATACATTCTCTGGGCACTCTGACTGCTCTAACACAGGTACAGTCTCTGGGCACTCTCACTGCTCTAACACAAGTACATTGTCTGGGCACTCTCACTGCTCTAACACAGATACATTGTCTGGGCACTCTCACTGCTCTAACACAGGTACGTTGTCTGGGCACTCTCACTGCTCTAACACAGATACATTGTCTGGGCCCTCTTACTGCTCTAACACAGGTACATTATCTGGGCACTCTCACTGCTCTAACACAGATACATTGTCTGGGCACTCTAACTGCTGTAACACAGGTACATTGTCTGGGCACACTCACTGCTCTAACACAGGTACATTGGGCACTCTCACTGCTCTAACACAGGGACATTGTCTGGGCACTTTCACTGCTCTTACACAGGTATATTGTCTGGGCACTCTCACTGCTCTCACTCAGGTACATTGCCTGGGCACTCTCACTGCTCTAAAACAGATACATTGTCTGGGCACTCTCACTGCTCTAACACAGATATATTGTCTGGGCACTCGCACTGCACTAACACAGGTACATTGTCTGTGCACTCTCACTTCTCTAACACAGATACATTGTCTGGGCACTCTCAGTGCTCTAAAACTGATACATTGTCTGGGCACTCTCACTGCTCTAACACAGGTACATTGTCTGGGCACTCTCACAGCTCTAACACAGATACATTGTCTGGGCACGCTAACTGCTGTATCACAGGTAGATTGTCTGGTCACTCTCACTGCTCTTACACAGGTACATTTTCTGGGAACTCTCACTGCTCTAACACAGATACATTCTCTGGGCACTCTGACTGCTCTAACACAGGTACATTCTCTGGGCACACTCACTGCTCTAACACAGGTACATTGTCTGGGCACTCTCACTGCTCTAACACAGGTACATTGTCTGGGCACTCTCACTGCTCTAACACAGGTACATTGTCTCGGCACTCTCACTGCACTAACACAGATACATTGTTTGGGCACTCTTACTGCTCTAACACAGGTACATTATCTGGGCACTCTCACTGCTCTAACACAGATACATTGTCTGGGCACTCTAACTGCTGTAACACAGGTACATTGTCTGGGCACTCTCACTGCTCTAACACATGTACATTGTCTGGGCACTCTCACTGCTCAAACACAGATACATTGTCTGGGCACTCTCACTGCTGTAACACAGATACTTTGTCTGGGCACTCTCACTGCTCTAACAGTGGTACATTGTCTGGGCACTCTCACTGCTCCAACATAGGTACATTGTCTGGGCACTCTCACTGCTCTAACACAGATACATTGTCTGGGCACTCTCACTGCTCTAACACAGATATATTGTCTGGGCACTCTCACTGCTCTAACACAGGTACATTGGGCACTCTCACTGCTCTAACACAGGTACATTGTCTGGGCACTTTCACTCCTCTAACACAGGTATATTTTCTGGGCACTCTCACTGCTCTAACTCAGGTACATTGCCTGGGCACTCTCACTGCTCTAAAACAGATACATTGTCTGGGCACTCTCACTGCTCTAACACAGATACATTGTCTGGGCACTCGCACTGCTCTAACACAGGTACATTGTCTGTGCACTCTCACTGCTCTAACACAGGTACATTGTCTGGGCACTCTCACTGCTCTAAAACAGATACATTGTCTGGGCACTCTCACTGCTCTAACACAGGTAAATTGTCTGGGCACTCTTACTGCTCTAACACAGATACACTGTCTGGGCACGCTAACTGCTGTAACACAGGTACATTGTCTGGTCACTCTCACTGCTCTAACACAGGTACATTTTCTGGGAACTCTCACTGCTCTAACACAGATTCATTCTCTGGGCACTCTGACTGCTCTAACACAGGTACATTCTCTGGGCACTCTCACTGCTGTAACTCAGGTACATTGTCTTGGCACTCTCACTGCTCTGACACAGGTACATTGTCTGGGCACTCTCACTGCTCTAACACAGGTACATTGTCTCGGCACTCTCACTGCCCTAACACAGATACATTGTCTGGGCAATCTCACTGCTCTAACACAGATACATTGTCTGGGAACTCTCACTGCTCTAACACAGATATATTATCTGGGCACTCTCACTGCTCTAACACAGGTACATTGTCTGGGCACTCTCACTGATCGAACACAGGTACATTGTCTGGGCACTCTCACTGCTCTAACACAGGTACATTGTCTGGGCACTCTCACTGTTCTAACACAGGTACATTGTCTGGGCACTCTCACTGCTCTAACACAGGTACATTGTCTGGGCACTCTCACTGCTCTAACACAGATACATTGTCTGAGCACTCTCACTGCTCCAGCACAGGTCATATTGTCTGGGCACTCTCACTGCTCTAACACAGTTACATTGTCTGGGCACTCTCACTGCTCTAACACAGATACATTGTCTGGGCACTCTCACTGCTCTAACACAGGTACTTTGTTTGGGCACTCTCACTGCACTAACACAGGTTGATTGTCTGGGCACTCTCACTGCTCTAACACAGATACATTGTCTGGGCACTTTCACTGCTCTAACACAGATACATTGTCTGGGCACTCTCACTGCTCTAACACAGGTACATTGTCTGTGCACTCTCACTGCTCTAACAAAGATACATTGTCTGGGGGCTCTCACTGCTCTAACACAGATACATTGTCTGGGCACTCTCACTGCTCTAACACAGGTACATTGTCTGGGCACTCTCACTGCTCTAACACAGGGACATTGTCTGGGCACTCTCACTGCTCTAACACAGATACATTGTCTGTGTACTCTCACTACTCTAACACAGGTTCATTATCTCGGCACTCTCACTGCTCTAACTCAGTTACATTGTCTGAGAACTCTCACTGCTCTAACACAGGTACATTGTCTGGGCACTCTCACTGCTCTAACACAAGTACATTGTCTGGGCACTCTCACTGCTCTAGCACAGATACATTGTCTGGGCACTCTCACTGCTCTAACACAGATACATTGTCTGGGCACTCTCACTGCTCTAACAGAGATATATTATCTGGGCACTCTCACTGCTCTAACACAGGTACATTGTCTGGGCACTCTCACTGATCTAACACAGGTACATTGTCTGGGCACTCTCACTGCTCTAACACAGGTACATTGTCTGGGCACTCTCACTGTTCTAACACAGGTGCATTGTCTGGGCACTCTCACTGCTCTAACACAGGTACATTCTCTGGGCACTCTCACTGCTCTAACACAGATACATTGTCTGAGCACTCTCACTGCTCCAGCACTGTTCATATTGTCTGGGCACTCTCACTGCTCTAACACAGTTACATTGTCTGGGCACTCTCACTGCTCTAACACAGATACATTGTCTGGGCACTCTCACTGCTCTAACACAGGTACTTTGTCTGGGCACTCTCACTGCTCTAACACAGGTTCATTGTCTGGGCACTCTCACTGCTCTAACACAGATACATTGTCTGGGCACTTTCACTGCTCTTACACAGATACATTGTCTGGGCACTCTCACTGCTCTAACACAGGTACATTGTCTGGGCACTCTAACTGCTGTAACACAGGTACATTGTCTGGGCACTCTCACTGCTGTAACACAAGTACATTTTCTGGGAACTCTCACTGCTCTAACACAGGTACATTCTCTGGGCACTCTCACTGCTCTAACACAGGTACATTGTCTGGGCACTCTCGCTGCTCTAACACGGGTACATTGTCTGGGCACTCTCACTGCTCTAACACAGGTACATTGTCTGGGCACTCTCACTGCTCTAACAAAGGTACATTGTCTGGGCACTCTCACTGCTCTAACACAGATACATTGTCTGGGCACTCTCACTGCTCTAACACAGATATATTATCTGGGCACTCTCACTGCTCTAAGACAGGTACATTGTCTGGGCAATCTCACTGTTCTAACAGAGGTACATTGTCTGGGCACTCTCACTGCTCTAACACAGGTACATTGTCTGGGCACTCTCACTGTTCTAACACAGGTACATTGTCTGGGCACTCTCACTGCTCTAACACAGATACATTGTCTGGGCACTCTCACTGCTCTAACACAGGTACATTGTCTGTGCACTCTCACTGCTCTAACACAGATACATTGTCTGGGGACTCTCACTGCTCTAACACAGATACATTGTCTGGGCACTCTCACTGCTCTAACACAGGTACATTGTCTGGGCACTCTCACTGCTCTAACACAGGTTCATTATCTCGGCACTCTCACTGCTCTAACACAGATACATTGTCTGGGCATTCTCACTGCTCTAACACAGATACATTTTCTGGGCACTCTCACTGCTCTAACACAGGTACATTTTCTGGGAACTCTCACTGCTCTAACACATATACATTCTCTGGGCACTCTGACTGCTCTAACACAGGTACATTCTCTGGGCACTCTCACTCCTCTAGCACAGGTACATTGTCTCGGCACTCTCACTGCACCAACACAGATACATTGTCTGGGCACTCTTACTGCTCTAATGCAGGTACATTATCTCGGCACTCTCACTGCTCTAACACAGCTACATTGTCTGGGCACTCTAACTGCTGTAACACAGGTACATTGTCTGGGCACTCTCACTGCTGTAACACAGGTACATTTTCTGGGAACTCTCACTGCTCTAACACAGATACATTCTCTGGGCACTCTCACTGCTCTAAGACAGGTACATTGTCTGGGCAATCTCACTGTTCTAACACAGGTACATTGTCTGGGCACTCTCACTGCTCTAACACAGGTACATTGTCTGGGCACTCTCACTGTTCTAACACAGGTACATTGTCTGGGCACTCTCACTGCTCTAACACAGATACATTGTCTGGGCACTCTCACTGCTCTAACACAGGTACATTGTCTGGGCAATCTCACTGCTCTAACACAGATACATTGTCTGGGCACTCACACTACTCTAACACAATTACGTTGTCTGGGCACTCTCACTGCTCTAACACAGGTACATTGACTGGGCACTCTCACAAGTCTAACACCGGTACTTTGTCTGGGCACTCTCACTGCTTTAACACAGTTACATTGTCTGGGCACTCTCACTGCTCTAACACAGATACATTGTCTGGGCACTCTCACTGCTCTAACACAGAAAAATTATCTGGGCACTCTCACTGCTCCACGACAGGTACATTGTCTGGGCAATCTCACTGTTCTAACACAGGTACATTGTCTGGGCACTCTCACTGCTCTAACACAGGTACATTGTCTGGGCACTCTCACTGTTCTAACACAGGTACATTGTCTGGGCACTCTCACTGCTCTAACACAGATACATTGTCTGGGCACTCTCACTGCTCCAACACAGGTACATTGTCTGGGCAATCTCACTGCTCTAACACAGATACATTGTCTGAGCACTCACACTGCTCTAACACAATTATGTTGTCTGGGCACTCTCACTGCTCTAACACAGGTACATTGACTGGGCACTCTCACAAGTCTAACACCGGTACTTTGTCTGGGCACTCTCACTGCTCTAACACAGATACATTGTCTGGGCACTTTCACTGCTCTAACACAGATACATTGTCTGGGCACTCTCACTGCTCTAACACAGGTACATTGGGCACTCTCACTGCTCTAACACAGGTACATTGTCTGGGCACTCTCACTGCTCTAAAACTGATACATTGTCTGGGCACTCTCACTGCTCTAACACAGGTACATTGTCTGGGCACTCTCATAGCTCTAACACAGATACATTGTCTGGGCACGCTAACTGCTGTATCACAGGTACATTGTCTGGTCACTCTCACTGCTCTAACACAGGTACATTTTCTGGGAACTCTCACTGCTCTAACACAGATACATTCTCTGGGCACTCTGACTGCTCTAACACAGGTACATTCTCTGGGCACACTCACTGCTCTAACACAGGTACATTGTCTGGGCACTCTCACTGCTCTAACACAGATACATTTTCTGTGTACTCTCACTACTCTAACACAGGTTCATTGTCTCGGCACTCTCACTGCTCTAACTCAGTTACATTGTCTGAGAACTCTCACTGCTCTAACACAGGAACATTGTCTGGGCACTCTCACTGCTTTAACACAAGTACATTGTCTGGGCACTCTCACTGCTCTAACACAGATACATTGTCTGGGCACTCTCACTGCTCTAACACAGATACATTGTCTGGGCACTCTCACTGCTCTAACACAGAATCATTGTCTGGGCACTCTCACTGCTCTAACGCAGGTACATTTTCTGGGAACTCTCACTGCTCCAACACAGATACATTCTCTGGGCACTCTGACTGCTCTAACACAGGTACATTCTCTGGGCACTCTCACTCCTCTAACACAGGTACATTGTCTCGGCACTCTCACTGCCCTAACACAGATACATTGTCTGGGCATTCTTACTGCTCAAACGCAGGTACATTATCTCGGCACTCTCACTGCTCTAACACAGCTACATTGTCTGGGCACTCTCACTGCTCTAACACAGGTACATTGTCTGGGCACTCTCACTGTTCTAACACAGGTACATTGTCTGGGCACTCTCACTGCTCTAACACAGGTACATTGTCTGGGCACTCTCACTGCTCTAACACAGGGACATTGTCTGGGCACTCTCACTGCTCTAACACAGATACATTGTCTGTGTACTCTCACTACTCTAACACAGGTTCATTATCTCGGCACTCTCACTGCTCTAACTCAGTGGCATTGTCTGAGAACACTCACTGCTCTAACACAGGTACATTGTCTGGGAACTCTCACTGCTCTAACACAGATACATTGTCTGGGCACACTCACTGCTCTAACACAGATACATTGTCTGGGCACTCTCACTGCTCCAACACAGATACATTGTCTGGGCACTCTCACTGCTCTAACACAGGTACATTTTCTGGGAACTCTCACTGCTCTAACACAGATACATTCTCTGGGCACTCTGACTGCTCTAACACAGGTACATTCTCTGGGCACTCTCACTCCTCTAGCACAGGTACATTGTCTCGGCACTCTCACTGCCCCAACACAGATACATTGTCTGGGCACTCTTACTGCTCTAACGCAGGTACATTATCTCGGCACTCTCACTGCTCTAACACAGCTACATTGTCTGGGCACTCTAACTGCTGTAACACAGGTACATTGTCTGGGCACTCTCACTGCTGTAACACAGGTACATTTTCTGGGAACTCTCACTGCTCTAACACAGATACATTCTCTGGGCACTCTCACTGCTCTAACACAGGTACATTGTCTGGGCACTCTCGCTGCTCTAACACGGGTACATTGTCTGGGCACTCTCACTGCTCTAACACAGGTACATTGTCTGGGCACTCTCACTGCTCCAACAAAGGTACATTGTCTGGGCACTCTCACTGCTCTAACACAGATACATTGTCTGGGCACTCTCACTGCTCTAACACAGATATATTATCTGGGCACTCTCACTGCTCTAAGACAGGTACATTGTCTGGGCAATCTCACTGTTCTAACACAGGTACATTGTCTGGGCACTCTCACTGCTCTAACACAGGTACATTGTCTGGGCACTCTCACTGTTCTAACACAGGTACATTGTCTGGGCACTCTCACTGCTCTAACACAGATACATTGTCTGGGCACTCTCACTGCTCTAACACAGGTACATTGTCTGTGCACTCTCACTGCTCTAACACAGATACATTGTCTGGGGACTCTCACTGCTCTAACACAGATACATTGTCTGGGCACTCTCACTGCTCTAACAGGTACATTGTCTGGGCACTCTCACTGCTCTAACACAGGGACATTGTCTGGGCACTCTCACTGCTCTAACACAGATACATTTTCTGTGTACTCTCACTACTCTAACACAGGTTCATTGTCTCGGCACTCTCACTGCTCTAACTCAGTTACATTGTCTGAGAACTCTCACTGCTCTAACACAGGTACATTGTCTGGGCACTCTCACTGCTTTAACACAAGTACATTGTCTGGGCACTCTCACTGCTCTAACACAGATACATTGTCTGGGCACTCTCACTGCTCTAACACAGATACATTGTCTGGGCACTCTCACTGCTCTAACACAGGGACATTGTCTGGGCACTCTCACTGCTCTAACACAGATACATTTTCTGTGTACTCTCACTACTCTAACACAGGTTCATTGTCTCGGCACTCTCACTGCTCTAACTCAGTTACATTGTCTGAGAACTCTCACTGCTCTAACACAGGAACATTGTCTGGGCACTCTCACTGCTTTAACACAAGTACATTGTCTGGGCACTCTCACTGCTCTAACACAGATACATTGTCTGGGCACTCTCACTGCTCTAACACAGATACATTGTCTGGGCACTCTCACTGCTCTAACACAGAATCATTGTCTGGGCACTCTCACTGCTCTAACGCAGGTACATTTTCTGGGAACTCTCACTGCTCCAACACAGATACATTCTCTGGGCACTCTGACTGCTCTAACACAGGTACATTCTCTGGGCACTCTCACTCCTCTAACACAGGTACATTGTCTCGGCACTCTCACTGCCCTAACACAGATACATTGTCTGGGCATTCTTACTGCTCAAACGCAGGTACATTATCTCGGCACTCTCACTGCTCTAACACCGCTACATTGTCTGGGCACTCTCACTGCTCTAACACAGGTACATTGTCTGGGCACTCTCACTGTTCTAACACAGGTACATTGTCTGGGCACTCTCACTGCTCTAACACAGGTACATTCTCTGGGCACTCTCACTGCTCTAACACCGGTACATTGTCTGGGCACTCTCACTGCTCTAACACAGATTTATTGTCTGAGCACTCTCACTGCTCCAGCACAGGTCATATTGTCTGGGCACTCTCACTGCTCTAACACAGTTACATTGTCTGGGCACTCCCACTGCTCTAACACAGATACATTGTCTGGGCACTCTCACTGCTCTAACACAGGTACTTTGTCTGGGCACTCTCACTGCTCTAACACAGATACATTGTCTGGGCACTTTCACTGCTCTAACACAGATACATTGTCTAGGCACTCTCACTGCTCTAACACAGATACATTGTCTGGGCACTCTCACTGCTCTAACACAGATACATTGTCTGGGCACTCTCACTGCTCTAACACAGGTACATTGTCTGGGCACTCTCACTGCTCTAACACAGGGACATTGTCTGGGCACTCTCACTGCTCTAACACAGATACATTGTCTGTGTACTCTCACTACTCTAACACAGGTTCATTATCTCGGCACTCTCACTGCTCTAACTCAGTGGCATTGTCTGAGAACACTCACTGCTCTAACACAGGTACATTGTCTGGGAACTCTCACTGCTCTAACACAGATACATTGTCTGGGCACACTCACTGCTCTAACACAGGTACATTTTCTGGGAACTCTCACTGCTCTAACACAGATACATTCTCTGGGCACTCTGACTGCTCTAACACAGGTACATTCTCTGGGCACTCTCACTCCTCTAGCACAGGTACATTGTCTCGGCACTCTCACTGCCCCAACACAGATACATTGTCTGGGCACTCTTACTGCTCTAACGCAGGTACATTATCTCGGCACTCTCACTGCTCTAACACAGCTACATTGTCTGGGCACTCTAACTGCTGTAACACAGGTACATTGTCTGGGCACTCTCACTGCTGTAACACAGGTACATTTTCTGGGAACTCTCACTGCTCTAACACAGATACATTCTCTGGGCACTCTCACTGCTCTAACACAGGTACATTGTCTGGGCACTCTCGCTGCTCTAACACGGGTACATTGTCTGGGCACTCTCACTGCTCTAACACAGGTACATTGTCTGGGCACTCTCACTGCTCTAACAAAGGTACATTGTCTGGGCACTCTCACTGCTCTAACACAGATACATTGTCTGGGCACTCTCACTGCTCTAACACAGATATATTATCTGGGCACTCTCACTGCTCTAAGACAGGTACATTGTCTGGGCAATCTCACTGTTCTAACACAGGTACATTGTCTGGGCACTCTCACTGCTCTAACACAGGTACATTGTCTGGGCACTCTCACTGTTCTAACACAGGTACATTGTCTGGGCACTCTCACTGCTCCAACACAGATACATTGTCTGGGCACTCTCACTGCTCTAACACAGGTACATTGTCTGTGCACTCTCACTGCTCTAACACAGATACATTGTCTGGGGACTCTCACTGCTCTAACACAGATACATTGTCTGGGCACTCTCACTGCTCTAACAGGTACATTGTCTGGGCACTCTCACTGCTCTAACACAGGGACATTGTCTGGGCACTCTCACTGCTCTAACACAGATACATTGTCTGTGTACTCTCACTACTCTAACACAGGTTCATTATCTCGGCACTCTCACTGCTCTAACTCAGTTACATTGTCTGAGAACTCTCACTGCTCTAACACAGGTACATTGTCTGGGAACTCTCACTGCTCTAACACAGATACATTGTCTGGGCATTCTCACTGCTCTAACAGATACATTGTCTGGGCACTCTCACTGCTCTAACACAGGTACATTTTCTGGGAACTCTCACTGCTCTAACACAGATACATTCTCTGGGCACTCTGACTGCTCTAACACAGGTACATTCTCTGGGCACTCTCACTCCTCTAGCACAGGTACATTGTCTCGGCACTCTCACTGCCCCAACACAGATACATTGTCTGGGCACTCTTACTGCTCTAATGCAGGTACATTATCTCGGCACTCTCACTGCTCTAACACAGCTACATTGTCTGGGCACTCTAACTGCTGCAACACAGGTACATTGTCTGGGCTCTCTCACTGCTGTAACACAGGTGCATTTTCTGGGAACTCTCACTGCTCTAACACAGATACATTCTCTGGGCACTCTCACTGCTCTAACACAGGTACGTTGTCTGGGCACTCTCGCTGCTCTAACACGGGTACATTGTCTGGGCACTCTCACTGCTCTAACACAGGTACATTGTCTGGGCACTCTCACTGCTCTAAGACAGGTACATTGTCTGGGCAATCTCACTGTTCTAACACAGGTATATTGTCTGCGCACTCTCACTGCTCTAACACAGGTACATTGTCTGGGCACTCTCACTGTTCTAACACAGGTACATTGTCTGGGCACTCTCACTGCTCTAACACAGATACATTGTCTGGGCACTCTCACTGCTCCAACACAGGTACATTGTCTGGGCAATCTCACTGCTCTAACACAGATACATTGTCTGGGCACTCACACTGCTCTAACACAATTACGTTGTCTGGGCACTCTCACTGCTCTAACACAGGTACATTGACTGGGCACTCTCACAAGTCTAACACCGGTACTTTGTCTGGGCACTCTCACTGCTTTAACACAGTTACATTGTCTGGGCACTCTCACTGCTCTAACACAGATACATTGTCTGGGCACTCTCACTGCTCTAACACAGTTACATTGTCTGGGCACTCTCACTGCTCTTACACAGGTTCATTGTCTGGGCACTCTCACTGTTCCAAAAAAGATACATTGTCTGGGCACTCTCACTGCTCTAACACAGATACATTGTCTGGGCACTCTCACTGCTCTAACACAGATACATTGTCTGGGGACTCTCACTGCTCTGACACAGATACATTGTCTGGGCACTCTCACTGCTCTAACACAAGTACATTGTCTGGGCACTCTCACTGCTCTAACACAGATACATTGTCTGGGCACTCTCACTGCTCTAACACAGATATATTGTCTGGGCACTCTCACTGCTCTAACAGAGATATATTATCTGGGCACTCTCACTGCTCTAACACAGATACATTGTCTGGGCACTCTCACTGCTCTAACACAAGTACATTGTCTGGGCACTCTCACTGCTCTAACACAGATACATTGTCTGGGCACTCTCACTGCTCTAACACAGATACATTGTCTGGGCACTCTCACTGCTCTAACAGAGATATATTATCTGGGCACTCTCACTGCTCTAACACAGGTACATTGTCTGGGCACTCTCACTGATCTAACACAGGTACATTGTCTGGGCACTCTCACTGCTCTAACACAGGTACATTGTCTGGGCACTCTCACTGTTCTAACACAGGTACATTGTCTGGGCACTCTCACTGCTCTAACACAGGTACATTCTCTGGGCACTCTCACTGCTTTAACACCGGTACATTGTCTGGGCACTCTCACTGCTCTAACACAGATACATTGTCTGAGCACTCTCACTGCTCCAGCACAGGTCATATTGTCTGGGCACTCTCACTGCTCTAACACAGTTACATTGTCTGGGCACTCTCACTGCTCTAACACAGATACGTTGTCTGGGCACTCTCACTGCTCTAACACAGGTACTTTGTCTGGGCACTCTCACTGCTCTAACACAGGTTCATTGTCTGGGCACTCTCACTGCTCTAACACAGATACATTGTCTGGGCACTTTCACTGCTCTAACACAGATACATTGTCTAGGCACTCTCACTGCTCTAACACAGGTACATTGTCTGTGCACTCTCAGTGCTCTAACACAGATACATTGTCTGGGCACTCTCACTGCTCTAACACAGATACATTGTCTGGGCACTCTCACTGCTCTAACACAGATACATTGTCTGGGGACTCTCACTGCTCTAACACAGATACATTGTCTGGGCTCTCTCACTGCTCTAACACAGGTACATTGTCTGGGCACTCTCACTGCTTTAACACAGATACATTGTCTAGGCACTCTCACTGCTCTAACACAGGTACATTGTCTGTGCACTCTCACTGCTCTAACACAGATACATTGTCTGGGGACTCTCACTGCTCTAACACAGATACATTGTCTGGGCTCTCTCACTGCTCTAACACAGATACATTGTCTGGGCACTCTCACTGCTCTAACACAGGTACATTGTCTGGGCACTCTCACTGCTCTAACACAGGGACATTGTCTGGGCACTCTCACTGCTCTAACTCAGTTACATTGTCTGAGAACTCTCAATGCTCTAACACAGATACATTGTCTGGGCACTCTCACTGCTCTAACACAGGTACATTTTCTGGGAACTCTCACTGCTCTAACACAGATACATTCTCTGGGCACTCTGACTGCTCTAACACAGGTACATTCTCTGGGCACTCTCACTCCTCTAGCACAGGTACATTGTCTCGGCACTCTCACTGCCCCAACACAGATACATTGTCTGGGCACTCTTACTGCTCTAACGCAGGTACATTATCTCGGCACTCTCACTGCTCTAACACAGCTACATTGTCTGGGCACTCTAACTGCTGTAACACAGGTACATTGTCTGGGCACTCTCACTGCTGTAACACAGGTACATTTTCTGGGAACTCTCACTGCTCTAACACAGATACATTCTCTGGGCACTCTCACTGCTCTAACACAGGTACATTGTCTGGGCACTCTCGCTGCTCTAACACGGGTACATTGTCTGGGCACTCTCACTGCTCTAACACAGGTACATTGTCTGGGCACTCTCACTGCTCTAACAAAGGTACGTTGTCTGGGCTCTCTCACTGCTCTAACACAGGTACATTGTCTGGGCACTCTCACTGCTCTAACAAAGGTACATTGTCTGGGCACTCTCACTGCTCTAACACAGATACATTGTCTGGGTACTCTCACTGCTCTAACACAGATATATTATCTGGGCACTCTCACTGCTGTAAGACAGGTACATTGTCTGGGCAATCTCACTGTTCTAACACAGGTACATTGTCTGGGCACTCTCACTGCTCTAACACAGGTACATTGTCTGGGCACTCTCACTGCTCTAACACAGGTACATTGTCTCTGCACTCTCACTGCTCTAACACAGATACATTGTCTGGGGACTCTCACTGCTCTGACACAGATACATTGTCTGGGCACTCTCACTGCTCTAACACAGGTATATTGTCTGGGCACTCTCACTGCTCTAACACAGGGACATTGTCTGGGCACTCTCACTGCTCTAACACAGATACATTGTCTGTGTACACTCACTGCTCTAACACAGGTTCATTGTCTCGGCACTCTCACTGCTCTAACTCAGTTACATTGTCTGAGACCTCTCACTGCTCCAACACAGGTACATCGTCTGGGCACTCTCACTGCTCTAACACAAGTACATTGTCTGGGCACTCTCACTGCTCTAACACAGATACATTGTCTGGGCACTCTCACTGCTCTAGCACAGATACATTGTCTGGGCACTCTCACTGCTCTAACACAGATACATTGTCTGGGCACTCTCACTGCTCTAACACAGGTACAATTTCTGGGAACTCTCACTGCTCCAACACAGATACATTCTCTGGGCACTCTGACTGCTCTAACACAGGTACAGTCTCTGGGCACTCTCACTGCTCTAACACAAGTACATTGTCTGGGCACTCTCACTGCTCTAACACAGATACGTTGTCTGGGCACTCTCACTGCTCTAACACAGGTACATTGTCTGGGCACTCTCACTGCTCTAACACAGGTACATTGTCTCGGCACTCTCACTGTCCTAACACAGATACATTGTCTGGGCCCTCTTACTGCTCTAACACAGGTACATTATCTGGGCACTCTCACTGCTCTAACACAGATACATTGTCTGGGCACTCTAACTGCTGTAACACAGGTACATTTTCTGGGCACTCTCACTGCTCTAACACAGGTACATTGGGCACTCTCACTGCTCTAACACAGGTACATTGTCTGGGCACTTTCACTGCTCTTACACAGGTATATTGTCTGGGCACTCTCACTGCTCTCACTCAGGTACATTGCCTGGGCACTCTCACTGCTCTAAAACAGATACATTGTCTGGGCACTCTCACTGCTCTAACACAGATATATTGTCTGGGCACTCGCACTGCTCTAACACAGGTACATTGTCTGTGCACTCTCACTTCTCTAACACAGATACATTGTCTGGGCACTCTCACTGCTCTAAAAATGATACATTGTCTGGGCACTCTCACTGCTCTAACACAGGTACATTGTCTGGGCACTCTCACAGCTCTAACACAGATACATTGTCTGGGCACGCTAACTGCTGTATCACAGGTACATTGTCTGGTCACTCTCACTGCTCTAACACAGGTACATTTTCTGGGAACTCTCACTGCTCCAACACAGATACATTGTCTGGGCACTCTCACTGCTCTAGCACAGATACATTGTCTGGGCACTCTCACTGCTCTAACACAGATACATTGTCTGGGCACTCTCACTGCTCTAACACAGGTACAATTTCTGGGAACTCTCACTGCTCTAGCACAGATACATTCTCTGGGCACTCTGACTGCTCTAACACAGGTACAGTCTCTGGGCACTCTCACTGCTCTAACACAAGTACATTGTCTGGGCACTCTCACTGCTCTAACACAGATACATTGTCTGGGCACTCTCACTGCTCTAACACAGGTACATTGTCTGGGCACTCTCACTGCTCTAACACAGGTACATTGTCTGGGCACTCTCACTGCTCTAACACAGGTACATTGTCTCGGCACTCTCACTGTCCTAACACAGATACATTGTCTGGGCCCTCTTACTGCTCTAACACAGGTACATTATCTGGGCACTCTCACTGCTCTAACACAGATACATTGTCTGGGCACTCTAACTGCTGTAAAACAGGTACATTTTCTGGGCACTCTCACTGCTCTAACACAGGTACATTGGGCACTCTCACTGCTCTAACACAGGTACATTGTCTGGGCACTTTCACTGCTCTTACACAGGTATATTGTCTGGGCACTCTCACTGCTCTCACTCAGGTACATTGCCTGGGCACTCTCACTGCTCTAAAACAGATACATTGTCTGGTCACTCTCACTGCTCTAACACAGATATATTGTCTGGGCACTCGCACTGCTCTAACACAGGTACATTGTCTGTGCACTCTCACTTCTCTAACACAGATACATTGTCTGGGCACTCTCACTGCTCTAAAAATGATACATTGTCTGGGCACTCTCACTGCTCTAACACAGGTACATTGTCTGGGCGCTCTCACAGCTCTAACACAGATACATTTTCTGGGATCTCTCACTGCTCTAACACAGATACATTGTCTGAGCACGCTAACTGCTGTATCACAGGTACATTGTCTGGTCACTCACACTGCTCTAACACAGGTACATTTTCTGGGAACTCTCACTGCTCTAACACAGATACATTCTCTGGGCACTCTGACTGCTTTAACACAGGTACATTCTCTGGGCACACTCACTGCTCTAACACAGGTACATTGTCTGGGCACTCTCACTGCTCTAACACAAGTTCATTGTCTGGGCACTCTCACTGCTCTAACACAGGTACATTGTCTCGGCACTCTCACTGCACTAACACAGATACATTGTCTGGGCACTCTTACTGCTCTAACACAGGTACATTATCTGGGCACTCTCACTGTTCTAACACAGTTACATTGTCTGGGCACTCTCACTGCTCTAACACAGATACATAGTCTGGGCACTCTCACTGCTCTAACACAGGTACATTGTCTGTGCACTCTCACTGCTCTAACACAGGTACATTATCTGGGCACTCTCACTGCTGTAACACAGTTACATTGTCTGGGCACTCTCACTGCTCTAACACAGATACATTGTCTGGGCACTCTCACTGCTCTAACACAGGTACATTGTCTGTGCACTCTCACTGCTCTAACACAGATACATTGTCTGGGGACTCTCACTGCTCTAACACAGATACATTGTCTGGGCACTCTCACTGCTCTAACACAGGTACATTGTCTGGGCACTCTCACTGCTCTAACACAGGGACATTGTCTGGGCACTCTCACTGCTCTAACACAGATACATTTTCTGTGTACTCTCACTACTCTAACACAGGTTCATTGTCTCGGCACTCTCACTGCTCTAACTCAGTTACATTGTCTGAGAACTCTCACTGCTCTAACACAGGTACATTGTCTGGGCACTCTCACTGCTTTAACACAAGTACATTGTCTGGGCACTCTCACTGCTCTAACACAGATACATTGTCTGGGCACTCTCACTGCTCTAACACAGATACATTGTCTGGGCACTCTCACTGCTCTAACACAGGTACATTGTCTGGGCACTCTCACTGCTCTAACGCAGGTACATTTTCTGGGAACTCTCACTGCTCCAACACAGATACATTCTCTGGGCACTCTGACTGCTCTAACACAGGTACATTCTCTGGGCACTCTCACTCCTCTAACACAGGTACATTGTCTCGGCACTCTCACTGCCCTAACTCAGATACCTTGTCTGGGCACTCTTACTGCTCTAACGCAGGTACATTATCTTGGCACTCTCACTGCTCTAACACAGCTACATTGTCTGGGCACTCTAACTGCTGTAACACAGGTACATTGTCTGGGCACTCTCACTGATGTAACACAGGTACATTTTCTGGGAACTCTCACTGCTCTAACACAGATACATTCTCTGAGCACTCTCACTGCTCTAACACAGGTACATTGTCTGGGCACTCTCGCTGCTTTAACACAGGTACATTGTCTGGGCACTCTCACCGCTCTAACACAGGTACATTGTCTGGGCACTCTCACTGCTGTAACACAGGTACATTGTCTGGGCACTCTCACTGCTCTAACACAGATACATTGTCTGGGCACTCTCACTGCTCTAACACAGATATATTATCTGGGCACTCTCACTGCTCTAAGACAGGTACATTGTCTGGGCACTCTCACTGTTCTAACACAGGTACATTGTCTGGGCACTCTCACTGCTCTAACACAGGTACATTGTCTGGGCACTCTCACTGTTCTAACACAGGTACATTGTCTGGGCACTCTCACTGCTCTAACACAGGTACATTCTCTGGGCACTCTCACTGCTCTCACACCGGTACATTGTCTGGGCACTCTCACTGCTCTAACACAGATACATTGTCTGAGCACTCTCGCTGCTCCAGCACAGGTATATTGTCTGGGCACTCTCACTGCTCTAACACAGGTACATTGTCTGGGCTCTCTCACTGCGCTAACACAGGTACATTGTCTGGGCGCTCTCACTGCTCTAACACAGGTACATTGTGTGGGCAATCTCACTGCTCTAACACAGATACATTGTCTGGGCACTCACACTGTTCTAACACAAGTATGCTGTCTGGGCACTCTCACTGCTCTAACACAGGTACATTGTCTGGGCACTCTCACTAGTCTAACACCGGTACTTTGTCTGGGCACTCTCACTGCTCTAACACAGTTACATTGTCTGGGGACTCTCACTGCTCTGACACAGATACATTGTCTGGGCACTCTCACTGATCTAACACAGGTACACTGTCTGGGCACTCTCACTGCTCTAACACAGGGACATTGTCTGGGCGCTCTCACTGCTCTAACACAGATACATTGTCTGTGTACTCTCACTGCTCTAACACAGATACATTGTCTGGGCACTCTCACTGCTCGAACACAGGTACATTGTCTGGGCACTCTCGCTGCTCTAACACGGGTACATTGTCTGGGCACTCTCACTGCTCTAACACAGGTACATTGTCTGGGCACTCTCACTGCTCTAACAAAGGTACATTGTCTGGGCACTCTCACTGCTCTAACACAGATACATTGTCTGGGCACTCTCACTGCTCTAACACAGATATATTATCTGGGAACTCTCACTGCTCTAAGACAGGTACATTGTCTGGGCAATCTCACTGTTCTAACACAGGTACATTGTCTGGGCACTCTCACTGCTCTAACACAGGTACATTGTCTGGGCACTCTCACTGTTCTAACACAGGTACATTGTCTGGGCACTCTCACTGCTCCAACACAGATACATTGTCTGGGCACTCTCACTGCTCTAACACAGGTACATTGTCTGGGCAATCTCACTGCTCTAACACAGATACATTGTCTGGGCACTCACACTGCTCTAACACAATTACGTTGTCTGGGCACTCTCACTGCTCTAACACAGGTACATTGACTGGGCACTCTCACAAGTCTAACACCGGTACTTTGTCTGGGCACTCTCACTGCTTTAACACAGTTACATTGTCTGGGCACTCTCACTGCTCTAACACAGATACATTGTCTGGGCACTCTCACTGCTCTAACACAGTTACATGGTCTGGGCACTCTCACTGCTCTTACACAGGTTCATTGTCTGGGCACTCTCACTGTTCCAAAAAAGATACATTGTCTGGGCACTCTCACTGCTCTAACACAGATACATTGTCTGGGCACTCTCACTGCTCTAACACAGGTACATTGTCTCCGCACTCTCACTGCTCTAACACAGATACATTGTCTGGGGACTCTCACCGCTCTGACACAGATACATTGTCTGGGCACTCTCACTGCTCTAACACAGGTATATTGTCTGGGCACTCTCACTGCTCTAACACAGGGACATTGTCTGGGCACTCTCACTGCTTTAACACAGATACATTGTCTGTGTACTCTCACTGCTCTAACACAGGTTCATTGTCTCGGCACTCTCACTGCTCTAACTCAGTTACATTGTCTGAGACCTCTCACTGCTCTAACACAGGTACATCGTCTGGGCACTCTCACTGCTCTAACACAAGTACATTGTCTGGGCACTCTCACTGCTCTAACACAGATACATTGTCTGGGCACTCTCACTGCTCTAGCACAGATACATTGTCTGGGCACTCTCACTGCTCTAACACAGATACATTGTCTGGGCACTCTCACTGCTCTAACACAGGTACAATTTCTGGGAACTCACACTGCTCTAACACAGATACATTCTCTGGGCACTCTGACTGCTCTAACACAGGTACAGTCTCTGGGCACTCTCACTGCTCTAACACAAGTACATTGTCTGGGCACTCTCACTGCTCTAACACAGATACATTGTCTGGGCACTCTCACTGCTCTAACACAGGTACGTTGTCTGGGCACTCTCACTGCTCTAACACAGATACATTGTCTGGGCCCTCTTACTGCTCTAACACAGGTACATTATCTGGGCACTCTCACTGCTCTAACACAGATACATTGTCTGGGCACTCTAACTGCTGTAACACAGGTACATTGTCTGGGCACACTCACTGCTCTAACACAGGTACATTGGGCACTCTCACTGCTCTAACACAGGGACATTGTCTGGGCACTTTCACTGCTCTTACACAGGTATATTGTCTGGGCACTCTCACTGCTCTCACTCAGGTACATTGCCTGGGCACTCTCACTGCTCTAAAACAGATACATTGTCTGGGCACTCTCACTGCTCTAACACAGATATATTGTCTGGGCACTCGCACTGCTCTAACACAGGTACATTGTCTGTGCACTCTCACTTCTCTAACACAGATACATTGTCTGGGCACTCTCAGTGCTCTAAAACTGATACATTGTCTGGGCACTCTCACTGCTCTAACACAGGTACATTGTCTGGGCACTCTCACAGCTCTAACACAGATACATTGTCTGGGCACGCTAACTGCTGTATCACAGGTAGATTGTCTGGTCACTCTCACTGCTCTTACACAGGTACATTTTCTGGGAACTCTCACTGCTCTAACACAGATACATTCTCTGGGCACTCTGACTGCTCTAACACAGGTACATTCTCTGGGCACACTCACTGCTCTAACACAGGTACATTGTCTGGGCACTCTCACTGCTCTAACACAGGTACATTGTCTGGGCACTCTCACTGCTCTAACACAGGTACATTGTCTCGGCACTCTCACTGCACTAACACAGATACATTGTTTGGGCACTCTTACTGCTCTAACACAGGTACATTATCTGGGCACTCTCACTGCTCTAACACAGATACATTGTCTGGGCACTCTAACTGCTGTAACACAGGTACATTGCCTGGGCACTCTCACTGCTCTAACACAGGTACATTTTCTGGGAACTCTCACTGCTATAACACAGATACATTCTCTGGGCACTCTGACTCCTCTAACACAGGTACATTCTCTGGGCACACTCACTGCTCTAACACAGGTACATTTTCTGGGCACTCTCACTGCTCTAACACAGGTACATTGTCGAGGCACTCTCACTGCTCTAACACAGGTACATTCTCTGGGCACTCTCACTCTTCTAACACAGGTACATTGTCTCGGCACTCTCACTGCCCTAACACAGATACATTGTCTGGGCACTCTTACTGCTCTAACGCAGTTACATTATCTCGGCACTCTCACTGCTCTAACACAGCTACATTGTCTGGGCACTCTAACTGCTGTAACACAGGTACATTGTCTGGGCACTCTCACTGATGTAACACAGGTACATTTTCTGGGAACTCTCACTGCTCTAACACAGATACATTCTCTGGGCACTCTCACTGCTCTAACACAGGTACATTGTCTGGGCACTCTCGCTGCTCAACACAGGTACATTGTCTGGGCACTCTCACTGCTCTAACACAGGTACATTGTCTGGGCACTCTCACTGCTCTAACACAGGTACATTGTCTGGGCACTCACACTGCTCTAACACAGATACATTGTCTGGGCACTCTCACTGCTCCAACACAGATATATTGTCTGGGCACTCTCACTGCTCTAACACAGATACATTGTCTGGGCACTCTCACTGCTCTAACACAGGTACATTGTCTGGGCACTCTCACTGCTCTAACTCAGACACATTGTCTGGGCACTCTCACTGCTCTAACACAGATAGATTGTCTGGGCACTCTCACTGCTCTAACACAGATACATTGTCTGGGCACTCTCACTGCTCTAACACAGGTATATTGTCGGGCACTCTCACTGCTCTAACACAGATACATTGTCTGGGCACTCTCACTGCTCTAACACAGATACATTGTCTGGGCTCTCTCACTGCTCTAACACAGGGACATTGTCTGGGCACTCTCACTGCTCTAACACAGTTACATTGTCTGGGCACTCTCACTGCTCTAACACAGGTACATTGTCGGGGCACTCTCACTGCTCTAACACAGGTACATTGTCCGGGCACTCTCATTGCTCTAACACAGATACATTGTCTGGGCACTCTCACTGCTCTAACACCGGTACATTGTCTGGGCACTCTCACTGCTCTAACACAGGTACATTGCCTGGGCACTCTCACTGCTCTAACACAGGTACATTGTCTGGGCACTCTCACTGCTCCAGCACAGGTACATTGTCTGGGCACTCTCACTGCTCTAACGCAGGGACATTGTCTGGGCACTCTCACTGCTCTAACACAGGTACATTGTCTGGGCAATCTCACTGCTCTAACGTCGGTACATTGTCTGGGCACTCTCACTGCTCTAACACAGGTACATTGTCTGGGCACTCTCACTGCTCTAACACAGGAACATTGTCTGGGCACTCTCACTGCTCTAACACAGGTACATTGTCTGGGCACTCTCGCTGCTCCAACACAGGTACATTGTCTGGGCACTCTCACTGCTCTAACACATATAGATTCTCTGGCCACTCTCACTGGTCTAACACAGGTACATTGCCTGGGCACTCTCACTGCTCCAACACAGGTACATTGTCTGGGCACTCTCACAGCTCTAATTCTGATAGATTGTCTGGGCACTCTCACTGCTCTAACACAGGTACATTATCTGGGCACTCTCACTGCTCTAACACAGGTACATTGTCTGGGCACTCTCACTGCTCCAACACAGGTACATTGTCTGGGCACTCTCACTGCGCTAACACAGGTACATTGTCTGGGCACCCTCATTGGTCTAACATGGATACATTGTCTGGGCACTCTCACTGCTCTTACACAGGTACATTGTCTGGGCACTCTCACTGCTCTAACACAGGTACATTGTCTGGGCACTCTCACTGCTCTAACACAGGTACATTGTCCGGGCACTCTCACTGCTCTAACACAGCTACATTGTCTGGGCACTCTCACTGCTCTAACACAGGTACATAGTCTGGGCACTCTCACTGCTCTAACACAGGTACATTGTCTGGGCACTCTCACTACTCTAACACACGTACATTGTCTGGGCACTCTCACTGCTCTAACATAGGTACATTGTCCGGGCACTCTCATTGCTCTAACACAGGTACATTGTCTGGGCACTCTCACTGCTCTAACACAGGTACATTGTCTGGGCACTCTCACTGCTCTAACACAGGTACATTGTCGGGGCACTCTCACTGCTCTAACACAGGTACATTGTCCGGGCACTCTCATTGCTCTAACACAGATACATTGTCTGGGCACTCTCACTGCTCTAACACAGGTGCATTGTCTGGGCACTCTCACTGCTCTAACACAGGTACATTGTCTGGGCTCTCTGACTGCTCTAACACAGATACATTGTCTGGGCACTCTCACTGCACGAGCACAGGTACATTGTCTGGTCACTCTCACTGCTCTTACACAGGTACATTGTCTGGGCACTCTCACTGCTCTAACACAGGTACATTGTATGGGCACTCTCACTGCTCTAACACAGGTACATTGTCCGGGCACTCTCATTGCTCTAACACAGATACATTGTCTGGGCACTCTCACTGCTCTAACACAGATACATTGTCTGGGCACTCTCACTGCTCTAACACAGATACATTGTCTGGGCACTCTCACTGCTCTAACACAGGTACATTGTCTGGGCACTCTCACTGCTCTAACTCAGATACATTGTCTGGGCACTCTCACTGCTCTAACACAGATAGATTGTCTGGGCACTCTCACTGCTCTAACACAGATACATTGTCTGGGCACTCTCACTGCTCTAACACAGATACATTGTCTGGGCACTCTCACTGCTCTAACACAGGTACATTGTCTGGGCACTCTCACTGCTCTAACTCAGATACATTGTCTGGGCACTCTCACTGCTTTAACACAGGTACATTGTCTGGGCACTCTCACTGGTCTAACACAGATACATTGTCTGGGCACTCTCACTGATAGAACACATGGTGTGGAGATGCCGGAGTTGGACTGGGGTGGACAAATGTAAGAAGTCACACAACACCAGGTTACAGTCCAACTTCACTGCTCTAACACAGGTACATTGTTCGGGCACTCTCACTGCTCTAACACAGGTACATTGTCTGGGAACTCTCACTGCTCTAACACTGGTACATTGTCTGGGCACTCTCATTGATCTAACACCGGTACATTGTCTGGGCACTCTCACTGCTCTAACACAGGTACATTGCCTGGGCACTCTCACTGCTCTAACACAGGTACATTGTCTGGGCACTCTCACTGCTCCAGCACAGGTACATTGTCTGGGCACTCTCACTGCTCTAACGCAGGGACATTGTCTGGGCACTCTCACTGCTCTAACACAGGTACATTGTCTGGGCAATCTCACTGCTCTAACATCGGTACATTGTCTGGGCACTCTCACTGCTCTAACACAGGTACATTGTCTGGGCACTCTCACTGCTCTAACACAGATACATTCTCTGGGCACTCTCACTTGTCTAACACAGGTACATTGTCTGGGCACTCTCACTGCTCGAACACAGGTACATTGTCTGGGCACTCTCACTGCTCGAACACAGGTACATTGTCTGGGCACTCTCGCTGCTCCAACACAGGTACATTGTCTGGGCACTCTCACTGCTCTAACACAGATACATTCTCTGGGCACTCTCACTTGTCTAACACAGGTACATTGTCTGGGCACTCTCACTGCTCTAACACAGGTACATTGTCTGGGCACTCTCACTGCTCTAACTCTGATCGATTGTCTGGGCACTCTCACTGCTCTAACACAGGCACATTGTCTGGGCACTCTCACTGCTCTAACATAGGTACATTGTCTGGGCACTCTCACTGCTCTAACTCAGATACATTCTCTGGGCACTCTCACTGCTCCAACACAGGTACATTGTCTGGGCACTCTCACTGCTCTAACACAGGTACATTTTCTGGGCACTCTCACTGCTCTAACACAGGTACATTGTCTGTGCACTCTCACTGCTCAAACACAGAGACATTGTCTGGGCACTCTCACTGCGCTAACACAGTTACATTGTCTGGGCACGCTCACTGGTCTAACACAGATACATTGTCTGGGCACTCTCACTGCTCTAACACAGGTACATTGTCTGGGCACTCTGACTGCTCAAACACAGATACATAGTCTGGCCGCTCTCACTGCTCTAACACAGGTACATTGTCTGGGCACTCTCACTGCTCTTACACAGGTACATTGTCTGGGCACTCTCACTGCTCTAACACAGGTACATTGTCTGGTCACTCTCACTGCTCCAGCACAGGTACATTGTCTGGGCACTCTCACTGCTCTAACACAGGTACATTGTCTGGGCACTCTCACTGCTCTAACACAGGTCCATTGTCTGGGCACTCTCACTGCTCTAACACAGGTACATTGTCGGGGCACTCTCACTGCTCTAACACAGGTACATTGTCCGGGCACTCTCATTGCTCTGACACAGATACATTGTCTGGGCACTCTCACTGCTCTAACACAGGTACATTGTCTGGGCACTCTCACTGCTCTAACATAGGTACATTGTCTGGGCACTCTGACTGCTCTAACACAGATACATTGTCTGGGCACTCTCACTGCTCCAGCACAGGTACATTGTCTGGGCACTCTCACTGCTCTAACACAGGTACATTGTCTGGGCACTCTCACTGCTCTAACATAGGTACATTGTCTGTGCACTCTCACTGCTCAAACACAGATACATTGTCTGGGCACTCTCACTGCGCTAACACAGGTACATTGTCTGGGCACTCTCACTGCTCTAAGACAAGTACATTGTCTGGGCACTCTCACTGATCTAACACAGGCACATTGTCTGTGCACTCTCACTGCTCAAACACAGATACATTGTCTGGGCACTCTCACTGCGCTAACACAAGTACATTGTCTGGGCACGCTCACTGGTCTAACACAGATACATTGTCTGGGCACTCTCACTGCTCTAACACAGGTACATTGTCTGGGCACTCTCACTGCTCAAACACAGATATATTGTCTGGCCACTCTCACTGCTCTAACACAGGTACATTGTCTGGGCACTCTCACTGCTCTAACACAGGTACATTGTCGGGGCACTCTCACTGCTCTAACACAGGTACATTGTCCGGGCACTCTCATTGCTCTAACACAGGTACATTGTCTGGGCACTCTCACTGCTCTGACACAGGTACATTTTCTGGGCACTCTGACTGCTCTAACACAGATACGTTGTCTGGGCACTCGCACTGCTCTAACACAGATACATTGTCTGCGCACTCTCACTGCTCTAACACAGGTACATTGTCGGGCACTCTCACTGCTCTAACACAGATATATTGTCTTTGCACTCTCACTGCTCTAACACAGATACATTGTCTGGGCACTCTCACAGCTCTAACACAGGTACAATGTCTGGGCACTCTCACTGCTCTAACACAGGGACATTGTCTAGGCATTCTCACTGGTCTAACACAGATACAATGTCTGGGCACTCTCACTGCTCGAAAAGAGGTACATTGTCTGGGCACTCTCACTGCTCTAACACAGGTACATTGTCTGGGCACACTCACTGCTCTAACACAGGTTCATTGTCTGGGCACTCTCACTGCTCTAACACTGGTACATTGTCTGGGCACTCTCACTGCTCTAACACAGATACATCCTCTGGGCACTCTCACTGCTCTAACACAGGTACATTGTCTGGGCACCCTCACTGCTCTAACTCGGATACATTGTCTGGGCACTCTCACTGCTCTGACTCAGATACATTGTCTGGGCACTCTCACTGCTCTAACACAGGTACATTGTCTGGGCACTCTCACTGCTCTAACACAGGTACATTGTCTGGGCACTCTCACTGCTCTAACACAGGTACATTGTCTGGGCACTCTCACTGCTTTAACACAGGTACATTGTCTGGGCACTCTCACTGCTCTTGCACAGTTACATTGCCTGGGCACTCTCACTGCTCTAACACAGGTACTTTGTCTGGGCACTCTCACTGCTCTAACACAGGTGCATTGTCTGGGCACTCTCACTGCTCTAACACAGATACATTGTCTGGGCACTCTCACTGCTCTAAGACAGATACATTGTCTGGGCACTCTCACTGCTCTAACACAGATACATTGGCTGAGCACTGTCACTGCTCTTACATGGGTACACTGTCTGGGCACTCTCACTATTCTAAGACCACTACATTGTCTCGGAAACCTCACGACTCCAACACAAAATACATTGTCTGGCCACTCTCACTGTCCTAACACAGATACATTGTCTGGGCACTCTCACTGCTCTAACACAGATACAATGTCCGGGCACTCTCACTGCTCTAACACCGTTACATTGTCTGGGCACTCTAACTGATCTAACACAGGTACATTGTCTGGGCATTCTCACTGCTCTAACACAGATACATTGTCTGGGAACTCTCACTGCTCTAACACTGGTACATTGTCTGGGCACTCTCACTGATCTAACACCGGTACATTGTCTGGGCACTCTCACTGCTCTAACACAGGTACATTGCCTGGGCACTCTCACTGCTCTAACACAGGTACATTGTCTGGGCACTCTCACTGCTCCAGCACAGGTACATTGTCTGGGCACTCTCACTGCTCTAACGCAGGGACATTGTCTGGGCACTCTCACTGCTCTAACACAGGTACATTGTCTGGGCACTCTCACTGCTCTAACACAGGTACATTGTCTGGGCACTCTCGCTGCTCCAACACAGGTACATTGTCTGGGCACTCTCACTGCTCTAACACAGATAGATTCTCTGGCCACTCTCACTGGTCTAACACAGGTACATTGCCTGGGCACTCTCACTGCTCTAACACAGGTACATTGTCTGGGCACTCTCACTGCTCTAATTCTGATAGATTGTCTGGGCACTCTCACTGCTCTAACACAGGTACATTGTCTGGGCACTCTCACTGCTCTAACACAGGTACATTGTCTGGGCACTCTCAGTGCTCTAACTCAGATACATTCTCTGGGCACTCTCACTGCTCGAACACAGGTACATTGTCTGGGCAGTCTCACTGCTCTAACACAGGTACATTGTCTGGGCACTCTCACTGCTCCAACACAGGTACATTGTCTGGGCACTCTCACTGCGCTAACACAGGTACATTGTCTGGGCACCCTCATGGGTCTAACACAGATACATAGTCTGGGCACTCTCACTGCTCTTACACAGGTACATTGTCTGGGCACTCTCACTGCTCTAACACAGGTACATTGTCTGGGCACTCTCACTGCTCTAACACAGGTACATTGTCCGGGCACTCTCACTGCTCTAACACAGGTACATTGTCTGGGCACTCTCACTGCTCTAACACAGGTACATTGTCTGGGCACTCTCACTGCTCTAACACAGGTACATTGTCTGGGCACTCTCACTACTCTAACACACGTACATTGTCTGGGCACTCTCACTGCTCTAACACAGGTACATTGTCTGGGCACTCTCACTGCTCTAATTCTGATAGATTGTCTGGGCACTCTCACTGCTCTAACACAGGTACATTGTCGGGGCACTCTCACTGCTCTAACACAGGTACATTGTCCGGGCACTCTCATTGCTCTAACACAGGTACATTGTCTGGGCACTCTCACTGCTCTGACACAGGTACATTTTCTGGGCACTCTGACTGCTCTAACACAGATACGTTGTCTGGGCACTCGCACTGCTCTAACACAGATACATTGTCTGCGCACTCTCACTGCTCTAACACAGGTACATTGTCGGGCACTCTCACAGCTCTAACACAGGTACAATGTCTGGGCACTCTCACTGCTCTAACACAGGGACATTGTCTAGGCATTCTCACTGGTCTAACACAGATACAATGTCTGGGCACTCTCACTGCTCGAAAAGAGGTACATTGTCTGGGCACTCTCACTGCTCTAACACTGGTACATTGTCTGGGCACTCTCACTGCTCTAACACAGATACATCCTCTGGGCACTCTCACTGCTCTAACACAGGTACATTGTCTGGGCACCCTCACTGCTCTAACTCGGATACATTGTCTGGGCACTCTCACTGCTCTGACTCAGATACATTGTCTGGGCACTCTCACTGCTCTAACACAGGTACATTGTCTGGGCACTCTCACTGCTCTAACACAGGTACATTGTCTGGGCACTCTCACTGCTCTAACACAGGTACATTGTCTGGGCACTCTCACTGCTTTAACACAGGTACATTGTCTGGGCACTCTCACTGCTCTTGCACAGTTACATTGCCTGGGCACTCTCACTGCTCTAACACAGGTACTTTGTCTGGGCACTCTCACTGCTCTAACACAGGTGCATTTTCTGGGCACTCTCACTGCTCTAACACAGATACATTGTCTGGGCACTCTCACTGCTCTAAGACAGATACATTGTCTGGGCACTCTCACTGCTCTAACACAGATACATTGGCTGAGCACTGTCACTGCTCTTACATGGGTACACTGTCTGGGCACTCTCACTATTCTAAGACCACTACATTGTCTCGGAAACCTCACTACTCCAACACAAAATATATTGTCTGGCCACTCTCACTGTCCTAACACAGATACATTGTCTGGGCACTCTCACTGCTCTAACACAGATACAATGTCCGGGCACTCTCACTGCTCTAACACCGTTACATTGTCTGGGCACTCTAACTGATCTAACACAGGTACATTGTCTGGGCATTCTCACTGCTCTAACACAGATACATTGTCTGGGAACTCTCACTGCTCTAACACTGGTACATTGTCTGGGCACTCTCACTGATCTAACACCGGTACATTGTCTGGGCACTCTCACTGCTCTAACACAGGTACATTGCCTGGGCACTCTCACTGCTCTAACACAGGTACATTGTCTGGGCACTCTCACTGCTCCAGCACAGGTACATTGTCTGGGCACTCTCACTGCTCTAACGCAGGGACATTGTCTGGGCACTCTCACTGCTCTAACACAGGTACATTGTCTGGGCACTCTCACTGCTCTAACACAGGTACATTGTCTGGGCACTCTCGCTGCTCCAACACAGGTACATTGTCTGGGCACTCTCACTGCTCTAACACAGATAGATTCTCTGGCCACTCTCACTGGTCTAACACAGGTACATTGCCTGGGCACTCTCACTGCTCTAACACAGGTACATTGTCTGGGCACTCTCACTGCTCTAATTCTGATAGATTGTCTGGGCACTCTCACTGCTCTAACACAGGTACATTGTCTGGGCACTCTCACTGCTCTAACACAGGTACATTGTCTGGGCACTCTCAGTGCTCTAACTCAGATACATTCTCTGGGCACTCTCACTGCTCTAACACAGGTACATTGTCTGGGCAGTCTCACTGCTCTAACACAGGTACATTGTCTGGGCACTCTCACTGCTCCAACACAGGTACATTGTCTGGGCACTCTCACTGCGCTAACACAGGTACATTGTCTGGGCACCCTCATGGGTCTAACACAGATACATAGTCTGGGCACTCTCACTGCTCTTACACAGGTACATTGTCTGGGCACTCTCACTGCTCTAACACAGGTACATTGTCTGGGCACTCTCACTGCTCTAACACAGGTACATTGTCCGGGCACTCTCACTGCTCTAACACAGGTACATTGTCTGGGCACTCTCACTGCTCTAACACAGGTACATTGTCTGGGCACTCTCACTGCTCTAACACAGGTACATTGTCTGGGCACTCTCACTACTCTAACACACGTACATTGTCTGGGCACTCTCACTGCTCTAACACAGGTACATTGTCTGGGCACTCTCACTGCTCTAATTCTGATAGATTGTCTGGGCACTCTCACTGCTCTAACACAGGTACATTGTCTGGGCACCCTCATGGGTCTAACACAGATACATTGTCTGGGCACTCTCACTGCTCTTACACAGGTACATTGTCTGGGCACTCTCACTGCTCTAACACAGGTACATTGTCCGGGCACTCTCACTGCTCTAACACAGGTACATTGTCCGGGCACTCTCACTGCTCTAACACAGGTACATTGTCTGGGCACTCTCACTGCTCTAACACAGGTACATTGTCTGGGCACTCTCACTGCTCTAACACAGGTACATTGTCTGGGCACTCTCACTACTCTAACACACGTACATTGTCTGGGCACTCTCACTGCTCTAACACAGGTACATTGTCCGGGCACTCTCATTGCTCTAACACAGGTACATTGTCTGGGCACTCTCACTGCTCTAACACCGGTACATTGTCTGGGCACTCTCACTGCTCTAACACAGGTACATTGTCTGGGCTCTCTGACTGCTCTAACACAGATACATTGTCTGGGCACTCTCACTGCACTAGCACAGGTACATTGTCTGGTCACTCTCACTGCTCTTACACAGGTACATTGTCTGGGCACTCTCACTGCTCTAACACAGGTACATTGTATGGGCACTCTCACTGCTCTAACACAGGTACATTGTCCGGGCACTCTCATTGCTCTAACACAGATACATTGTCTGGGCACTCTCACTGCTCTAACACAGATACATTGTCTGGGCACTCTCACTGCTCTAACACAGATACATTGTCTGGGCACTCTCACTGCTCTAACACAGGTACATTGTCTGGGCACTCTCACTGCTCTAACTCAGATACATTGTCTGGGCACTCTCACTGCTCTAACACAGATAGATTGTCTGGGCACTCTCACTGCTCTAACACAGATACATTGTCTGGGCACTCTCACTGCTCTAACACAGGTATATTGTCGGGCACTCTCACTGCTCTAACACAGATACATTGTCTGGGCACTCTCACTGCTCTAACACAGATACATTGTCTGGGCACTCTCACTGCTCTAACACAGGGACATTGTCTGGGCACTCTCACTGCTCTAACACAGTTACATTGTCTGGGCACTCTCACTGCTCTAACACAGGTACATTGTCGGGGCACTCTCACTGCTCTAACACAGGTACATTGTCCGGGCACTCTCATTGCTCTAACACAGATACATTGTCTGGGCACTCTCACTGCTCTAACACAGGTACATTGTCTGGGCACTCTCACTGCTCTAACACAGGTACATTGTCTGGGCACTCTGACTGCTCTAACACAGATACATTGTCTGGGCACTCTCACTGCACTAGCACAGGTACATTGTCTGGGCACTCTCACTGTTTTAACACAGGTACATTGTCTGGGCACTCTCACTGCTCTAACACAGGTACATTGTCTGCGCACTCTCACTGCTCGAACACAAGTACATTGTCTGGGCACTCTCACTGCTCTAACACAGATACATTGTCTGCGCACTCTCACTGCTCTAGCATAGGTACATTTTCTGGGCACTCTCACTGCTCTAACACAGATACATTGTCTGGGCACTCTCACTGCTCTAACACAGGTACATTGTCTGGGCAATCTCACTGCTCCAGCTCAGATACATTGTCTGGGCACTCTCACTGCTCTAACACAGATAGATTATCTGGGCACTCTCACTGCTCTAACACAGATACATTGTCTGGGCACTCTCACTGCTCTAACACAGGTACATTGTCGGGCACTCTCACTGCTCTAACACAGATACATTGTCTTTGCACTCTCACTGCTCTAACACAGGTACATTGTCTGGGCACTCTCACTGCTCTAACACAGGTATATTGTCGGGCACTCTCACTGCTCTTACAGAGATACATTGTCTGGGCACTCTCACTGCTCTCACACAGGTACACTGTCTGGGCACTCTCACTGCTTTAACACAGGTACATTGTCTGGGCACTCTCACTGGTCTAACATAGATACATTGTCTGGGCACTCTCACTGCTCTAACACAGGTACATTATCTGGGCACTCTCACTGCTCTAACACAGGTACATTGTCTGGGCACTCTCACTGCTCTAACACAGATACATTGTCTGGGCACTCTCACTGCTCTAACACAGGTACATTGTCTGGGCACTCTCACTGCTCTAACACCGGTACATTGTCTGGGCACTCTCACTGCTCATACACAGGTACATTGTCTGGGCACTCTCACTGCTCCAACACAGGTACATTGTCTGGGCACTCTCACTGCTCTAACACAGATACATTTTCTGGGCACTCTCACTGCTCCAACACAGATACATTGTCTGGGCACTCTCACTGCTCTAACACCGGTACATTGTCTGGGCACTCTCACTGCTCTAACACAGGTACATTGTCTGGGCACTCTCACTGCTCTAACTCAGATACATTGTCTGGGCACTCTCACTGCTCTAACACAGGTACATTGTCTGGGCACTCTCACTGCTCTAACACAGATACATTGTCTGGAGACTCTCACTGCTCTAACACAGGTACAGGTATCTGGGCACTCTCACTGCTCTAACACAGGTACATTATCTGGGGACTCTCACTGCTCTAACACAGGTACATTGTCTGGGCACTCTCACTGCTCTAACACAGGTACATTGTCTGGGCACTCTCACTGCTCTCACACAGGTACACTGTCTGGGCACTCTCACTGCTCTAACACAGGTACATTGTCTGGGTACTCTCACTGCTCCAGCACTGGTACATTGTCTGGGCAGTACCTTTAGTATATCTCTGTGGCATTCCTAACACAGAGAACATATCAATAAACTTTACAGAAAGTACCGAGCAGGAGAGAAAAAGGAAGTGTGTGAACAGGACCGGTGGGTGGGGAAGCCATTACACAACCGAAGAGAAGGGTTTTAAAGAGGCTTTTAAGGCAGTCAAAAAGGTAGTGAAGTCGAGGGATTTAGAGGGACAGGGATATAGTGGCTGATGGAACAGCCATCAATGGTGGTGCAGGGAAAATGAGAAGGACACCAGTGTGCAGGGACAATTGGCTGTAGAGATCGCGAGTGCACGGCCATGGAGTGGTTATAAGTTGGAACCAGGATCTTATTGTTTATCTATTGGGGTACAGGAAGCCAGTGGAACTTGGCGAGCATGTGCAATGGATGTGCAATGTTTCGTGTGGATCCATAACGTGAGCCTTATATTACTTAAATCAAACTTTAAATCCACACATTTTTGCCAATTGTGGTATGATAAAATGAAATCTACTGAATTTATTAACAATTGGAAGGGCTGTCATAGTTTTGCATTTTGACATTAGATATTTTTCACAGCGTAGCATCACCACTCCTGTCGGGAACTTCGTGTCCCTTACGATCAGGAGTACACCTTTTCTTGCCAATATTGAGGTAAATAATAGCAAGACCCATTGATTGCAACAGAAAATCTTTAATTTGTTACCCCAGCTACTGGAACGCATCACATGCCACCGTGTGATTCTCCTCGCTTCAAAAAGCAGATTGACTATGCACTTTATCAGACTGAGACTCGGGGAAAAATTTAGTTGTTTGCGCCTCCCGTTAGCGCCTTAAGATGGCGCTAATGGGGTGCAAAGCAACTAGCGCCTGGGCGCGGCAATATTTTCCACTCGTGAAATTAACTAGACATTTTGCGGCGGCGCTAAACACTACCGCCACGTCAGATTGTGACGTCAGTCGAGTGCGCAACACCCCGGTAGCGCCCCAGACCAGATATTGAGTGGCACCCCCTGCTTTACCGCCTGCCACTAGCAACGACAGGTTGAGGGGAGCGTTTTGCAGTCAGAAAGGGACTGGGGGAGCACTATTGAAAGGTAACCGCTTCCTGCCTTTTTTTGTTGGTGACATTTTTGCACCATGCATTCTGAGAGAGAGAGAGAGAGAGACTTCTGGAGAGAGCCAATGTTGTGTGAAGGGGTTTTGGGTACTGAGCAGCACTTTGTAGGTTAATTTTGATTTGCCCTTCCTTGCTTCGCCAGTGCTCTGAGGTAGCGCCTCGCTGCTTGGCCTTTGCGCCTTAAGACAGGTGTGAAGCGCCTGATTTTGCGCTCCAATCGCCTCCAGGGGCGATAAAAGCCAAGTTTGCCGTCGGAGGCGATAATTAACGCCAGGGCGCTAAACTTTGTGTCTGGCCAATAATGGCGCCCCAAATGGGGCGACACTGAATTTTTCCCCCTCAGTCTTTAAAGCAGCAGAAGTCTTATTTAAATAAAACAGGTAAATGAACAGTATACAGTATAAAACAGTGGGGGTAATTTTGACTTTAAGTGATAGTGCAAAAGGGATACTTTTCAGCCGCCTGTTATACCCCTCTCCCGATTGAAAGGGGTCTCCACTCTGCTCGCATTGGATGTCAACCCAGTGTTCAGAGGCCGGTGCTGTGGTTTCCTGTTCGTCGATGCTTGCTGTACTAGTGGGGTACCGCAGGGATCGGTGCTAGGACCCCAGCTATTCACAATATATATTAATGATCTCGATGAGGGATTACTAGATGTAATATCTCCAAGTTTGCAGACGACACAAAGCTGGGTGGGCATGTGTGCTGTGAGGAGGATGCTGAGAAACTCCAGTGTGATTTGGACAGGTTGGGTGATTGGGCAGAAGCATGGCAGATGCAGTATAATGTGGATAAATGCGAGGTTATCCACTTTGGTGGCAAAAACAGGACGGCAGATTATTATCTGAATGGCAATAGATTGGGAGAAGGGGAAGTGCAACGAGACCTGGGTGTCCTTGTGCACCAGTCACTGAAGGTAAGCATGCAGATGCAGCAGGCGGTTAAGAAGGCAAATGGTATGTTGGCCTTCATAGCAAGAGGATTCGAGTACAGGAGCAAGGATGTCTTGCTGCAGTTGTACAGGGCCTTGGTGAGACCACACCTTGAGTATTGTGTGCAATTTTGGTCGCCTTACCTGAGGAAGGATGTTCTTGCCATGGAGGGAGTGCAGCGAAGATTCACCAGACTGATACCTGGGATGGCAGGAATGACGTATGAGGAGAGATTGGGTCGATTGGGCTTATATTCGCTGGAGTTTAGAAGAATGAGAGGGGATCTCATTGAAACTTATAAAATTCTAACAGGACTAGACAGACTAGATGCAAGAAGGATGTTCCCAATGGCGGGGGAGTCCAGAGCCAGGAGTCACAGTCTAAAGATAAGGGGTAAGCCTTTTAGGACAGTGATGAGGAGGAATTTCTTCACCCAGAGAGTGGTGAACCTGTGGAATTCTCTACCACAGAAGGCAGTTGAGGCCAATTCATTAAATATATTCAAGAAGGAGTTAGATATATTTCTTAAAGCTAAAGGGATCAAGGGCTATGGGGAGAAAGCAGGGACAGGGTACTGAATTTGGATGACCAGCCATGATCTCATTAAATGGCGGAGCAGGCTCGAGGGGCCGAATGGCCTACTCCTGCGCCTATCTTCTGTGTTTCTAGACATCACAGCGCTGTGCTTTAATCCAGCAATTGTAAAAATGATTATCAGTAGTGTCTTTGAGTATTATAATTATTAGAAATTATTTTCTATAATATTTGCAATTTTTTCATTAGAAACCCTGCTTCTCTTTGAAAATTCGTAATAATATGTATTAGTTTTTTTTCGAAAAGCAGTCTTCCTTCCCAGGATTTGGTAATTGTGCTGAAATCATTTAAAATATATATTCTTCAATATATTGCAAAATGCTTTATTTAAAAATAAGTGAATGTTCCAAATTTGCAGCACAAAACAGTCGACAACCTTTAGTAATTGCATTACCAAATATATTCAGAAATGTTTATATTTGATGGAGGTGTTCAACATCATGAGGGGTCAGGACAGAGTAGATACACAGGCACTGTTCCCAGTAGGAGAAGGGTTGAGAACCAGAGGACACAGATTTAAGGTGATTGGCAGAAGAACCAAAGGCGACATGAGGAAAAACGTTTTTACTGAGTGAGTGGTTAGGATCTGGAATGCACTGCCTGAAAGGGTGGTAGAGGCAGACTCAATCACGGCTTTCAAAAGGGAGTTGCATAAGTACCTGAAGGAAAATATTTTGCAGGGCTACGGGGCAAGGGCGGGGGAGTGGGACTAGCTGAAGTGCTCTTGCAAGGAGTCAGCACGGGCTCGATGAGCCCAATGGCCTTCTTCCGTGCTGTAACCATTCTATGATATTGTTAAAACAAAAATCCCATTTTCCCGATGTGATAAATAAAACTTATAGGCAACTTCTCTGCTCAAACTGCCAACAGATTTGTAAATATTTTGCAAGTGATTGGCAAACATATTGCAAAAAAAACGGATTTTAAAAACATAATCAAATCCTGCTCAAGAGAATATTGTTAAAGTGGTTTAATTGTACATAGCCAGCCTTCACTGAAACGACCTGGGCACAGTTTGTGCAGAACCCGGGGGTGCACTTGAACGGCTGTTCCAGCCTCCCCCCGCCCGCTGGTGCAGGCCGTGCGCTTCCTGCACCCGGACTGAAGGAGAAACATGGCGGCTCACTCGCAGGTCAGTGCCTGGGTTATCGGGGGCGGGGGAGTCTCCTTAGGGAGGCTCGGATCAGAGCGGGAGTGTGTAGGCTGCAGTGGGCACGGTCCCGGGGCGAGGGAAGCTACTTTAATCGCATTATCAGTCCCTCCCTTGTCGCCCACCGCCCCCCTCGAGCCGGTGCCATTGGCAGCCGCGGGTCAGCCCGGCCCGTCCCCGCCCTGCCAGCTCCCGGCCTGTGGTCCGAGTCCGGCCGGTTCCTCGGGTCACTCTGTGTCCCAGTTTGAGGCCTGGCCTGGGGTTTGTGGTTTTAGTTTAAAAGCGGCGCCGCCGTTTCCAAGGCAACCGAGGCCCGGCCCTCAGGCTCGCAAACTCAACGGCGTTCAGTGATACACCACCTCCTTTCCCCCCCCGCCCCCCCCCCCCAAAATTGCCCCCTACAGCTACACCCCCCCCCCTCCGCTACACCCCCCCTCCCCTCAGCTACACCCCCCCCCTCCCCTCAGCTACACAATTCAATTTTCAATTCCATTCAAATGCTTTATTGGGATGAAAGTTTACAGGGAACCATATTGCCAAAGCTTACATAACAAAAAGTACAGTTTTCCAACATTCTGTAGGTGTCAAACAATTTTGACCTTCGTTGGGTACATACAATATTACTTTAAACAATATTAATTTAAACAGTCTTTGTACATCAGTGGGTACATTCAGTATTAATTTTAAACAGTCCTCAGGTTGTGACATGTTGTTACATATTTGGCACCAAGGTATGGTCTGTCTCCTTCTCCCAGGACTAATCTTAATTTTGACAGGTCATCCAATTCCTTGAAATCTGGGGTTGTTTGGCTGAGCTTGTCAAATAATATGTTTCTTGATGTGTTGAATTTTTTGCATTTTAGGAGGAAATGCATCTCTGTCTCAACCTCGCCGGCCAGACATTGATCACATATTCTATTCTCTCTAGGCTGCCAGGATTTCTTGTATCTTCCTTTTTCAATTGCCAGTTGGTGGTCGCTTAGTCTGTATCTGGTGAGGGTCTGTCTCTGTTTTGTGTCTCTGATGGTCGAGAGATAGTCTGCCAGTTTATATTCTCTTTTTAGGGCCCGGTAACATTCTAATCTGCTTTGGCTTTTGGTTATTTTGTTCCAATGTTCCAGGTAGGTTTATTTGCTTTGTTTAATGATTTGGTTCACTCGGATTGGTGTTTGGACGGCAGTGTTGGTCTGGGACTGGTCAGGGTCCGGCTGAGTAGGAGTACTTAGTTTCAGTAGCAGCTGACTCAGGGGACTCTTTTCTGGGTTTAGCTCTTGGGTCTGGAAGGCTTTAAAATGAAGGGTGTCTGGGGGGCTAGATTTGAGGTGATTTAGGAAGTTTAGTGCTCGTTTTTGGATGTTTATTATCAGTGGGTATCTGCCTAGTTCGGCTCTGCATGCATTTGTTGGTGTTTTCCTTTGGGTGCGAAGGATGCTTCGGCAAAATTCTGCATGTAGGGCTTCTATTTGTTTTTCCCATTTAGTGTAGCTATGGTGATTGAGCGGGCCCCATACTTCACTACCGTACAGCGCAATCGGCAGGATTACGCTGTCAAATATTTTTAGCCAGATTTTGATTGGGATTTGGATGTTGTAGAATTTTCTTTTTATTGCATATAGGGCTCTTCGGGCTTTTTCTTTTAGTGCATTCACTGCTATGCTGAAGCTCCCTGATGCTGTAATGGTTAGACCAAGGTAAGTGTAGCTCATAGTGTGTCCTATGATGGTATCACTGAGAGTAAACTGGTATTTGTTTTCCTGACACCTGGGCCTTTTTTGAAAAATCATGATGTTGGTTTTCTTTAGATTTACTGTTAGGGCCCAATTTTGGCAGTATTTGTCGAGTAGGTCTAGTTGTTGCTGTAATCCCTGTTCTGTGGGAGACAGCAGAACCAGGTCGTCCGCATAGAACAGGGATTTCACTTCTCCATCCAGGAGACATAGACCCGGTGACTCGCTTTGCTCCAGCATGTCTGCTAGTTCATTTATGTATATGTTGAACAGGGTCGGGCTCAAATTGCAGCCCTGCCGGACGCCTCTTCTCTGGGTGAAGAAACAGGTGCGTTTGTCTCCAATTTTGACACCGCATTTATTTTTCAGATACATCGATTTAATAAGGTCATAGACTTTGCCCCCTATTCCACACTGAAGAAGTTTGTAATAGAGCCCTTCGTGCCAGATAGAGTCAAAGGCTTTCTTGAAGTCAATGAAACAAGCGAATATTTTCCCATTTTTTGTTTGGTGTACATGCTTTTCAATGAGAGTGTGAAGGGTATAGATATGGTCGGTGGTGCGGTGTTTTGGAAGAAAGCCTATTTGATTTTTTCTAAGGATCTTATGTTTGTTAAGAAAATCCAGTAATCTACTATTTAGAATACTGCAGAATAACTTCCCTAGACAACTGTTGACACAGATGCCGAGGTAGTTATTTGGGTCTGATTTGTTTCCACTTTTATATATGGGAGAGATGAGTCCTTGGCACCAGATATCGGGGAAAACAGCCTGAATGTAATATGATGTTGAATAACTTGAGTACCGCACCCTGCATCTCCATATTGCTGAACTTGAGCATTTCATTTTTGATGTTGTCTGGACCACATGCTTTCTTTAGGTGGAGAGATTTTGTTTTTGTGGCCAGTCCTTTCCATGTGATTGGGGAGTCTAGAGGGTTTTGGTTGTCTTTAATTGTTGCTTCTAATGTGTGGAGTTTTTCTGTGACATGATGTTGACTTGGGTTTGTTTCGTTTATTGGGATGTCTTTGTAGAGGTTTTCAAAATGTGTTCTCCAGATGTCGCCATCTTGGATTGGTAATGCTTGCAATTGTGTTGTACTCAGGTTATTCCACATTTCCCAGAATTGATTTGGATTAATGGAGTTTTCAATTTCTTCGAGTATTTTGTGGGTATAATTTTGTGTTTTGTTCCTAATGGTATGTTTATATCTTTTGAGGGTCTCATTGTATCTAGTACGTAGGTCTGGATTATTTGGTTGGCGATGTTTTTGGTTTGATATTTTTCTCAGGTCTTTTCTGGCATTTTTGCATTCGTGGTCAAACCATTTCTCATTTTTATTGTGTCTTTTGTAACGTTTCCTCTTCTGTTTCACAAGGTCGGCTTTTACAGCTGCCTCATGGAAGATCATATTTATATCATCTATGGCCATGTTTACACCATCTCTGGTGATCTCATATAGATTTTCTTTAAATTTTGATATTTTACTTGTGAGATCAGGTGAGTTTAGTGCTGTGATGAATTTGTCGCCACTGTCTGGGGCCCATCTGTATGTCTGGTTTATTTTATGGAGCTTACTGGGTTCCTTTTTTGTGTCTGTAGTTTGGGCAGACAGTTTAAGGTACACATTTATTTGGTTATGGTCTGAGAGGGGGGATTGCTGCCTGACAGTGAATGCGTTGATATCGCAGGGGTCCAGGTCAGCTACACCCCCCCCCCCTCCCCTCAGCTACACCCCCCCCCCTCCCCTCAGCTACACCCCCCCCCTCCCCTCAGCTACACCCCCCCCTCCCCTCAGCTACACCCCCCCTCCCCTCACCAAACCCCCCCCTCCCCTCAGCTACACCCCCCCTCCCCTTAGCTACACAATTCACAATTCAAATCGCTTTATTGGCATGATAAGTTACATCTTATGTTGCCAAAGCATCAAAATACATTTATGGTTGAGCACATAAACGCAGTTATATTCATACAGTGTATAAACAGGTATATCCCTGAGTGTATAAATATACATTCGCATTGTTTATATATATTCATTTCTTAGTTTACTGGTTGTCCCTCTGTTCATGGCAAGCTGTAACATAGTGTGCCGCCAGTGTTACACAGCTTCTCTCCTCTCCCAGTAGGAATGGGAGTTTTTGGTTGTCATTCAGATTTCTGAATTCAGAGCATATTTGTGAGAATTTTTGGTAGAAATTTTCCCTGATGTCCTGATATTTTCCACAGGCTGTGAGGAAGTGCATCTCTGTCTCCACTACTCCCTGACTGCAGTGAGAGCATATCCTGTCTTGGCAGCCTGGTCTGCCTGTGTCTGCCTTTTTCGATCGCTAGGCTATGTTCGCTAAGTCTGTACCTTGTCAAGGTTCTTCTCAGTTTGTTATCCTTTACCATGGTCAGGTAATCAGCTATGTTGTATTGTCTGTTTAGGGCCAAGTAGCAATTGAGTTTGCTTTGGGTTTTTGTTGTTTCTGCCCAATATGTCAGATATTTTTCCTTTTGCTTAGCGACGATTGTGTTGGGTCGAATTCTTTGTGTTACCCTGTCACTGTCCTGGGGCTGGTTACTGTTAGTATTGTTAGTAGTTACTTCACTGAGTCCCAGGACTAGTTGACTGAGGGTATTCTTCTTTATGGTCAGCTCTTGGCATTTCAGGGCGTCGTAGTGATAGCATTGGGGGTTGCTCATTTGTAGGTGGTTCCAAAATTTGGTGGCTCTTTTTTGGATAGTGATTATTAATGGATATTGGCCTAGTTCCGCCCTGCATGCATTGTTTACTGTTTTCCTTTGAGCCCGGAGGATACTTTTACAGAATTCTGCATGTAGGATCTCAATTGGGTGTTTGTCCCATTTTGCGAATTCTTGTTGAGTTAGCGGTCCCCATACCTCACTGCCATAGAGTGCAATTGGTTCAATTACTGATTTGAAAATTTTGAGCCAAATGCTAATTGGGATTTCTATTTGGATTGATTTTTTGATGGCATAGAAAGCCCTTCTTGCTTTCTCTTTCAGTTCATTCACAGCCAGTTTGAAGTTTCCCGTAGAACTGATTTTTAAGCCCAAGTATGTGTAGTTAGTGGTTTGTTCAATTTTGGTTGTTTCTACTGTGAAATTTATTTTGGGTCCCTGATGTTTGGATCTTTGCTGGAACACAAGGACTTTGGTTTTTGGGGGATTTATTGTCAGGGCCCAAGTCTGGCAGTACGACTCCAGCAGGTCCAGGTTCTGCTGTAGACCCTCTTTTTAGTTGGTGACAGCAGAACCAGGTCGTCTGCATAGAGGAGGAATTTAACCTTGGATTCATATAGGGTGAGGCCGGGTGCTGTAGATTGTTCAAGTAGTTTTGCCAATCCATTTATGTAAATATTAAAGAGTGTCGGTGAGATTGGCGAGCCCTGCGTCACCCCCCGCCCCTGTGGGAAGTATTTTGTTTGTCTCCAATTTTAACTGCACATTTGTTGTTTGTATACATTGATTTAATTACATCATATGTTTTCCCTCCTACCCCGCTTTCGATAAGTTTCAGGAATAAACCGTCATGCCAGATGGAGTCGAAAGCTTTCTGGAAATCTACAAAGCATGCGTAGATTTTGCTTTTGTTATGGTGAACGTGTTTGTCAATTAGGGTCTGTAGGGTGAAGATATGATCGGATGTTCTATAGTTTGGCAGGAATCCAATTTGGCTTTTACTCAAGACATTGTGCTCCTCAAGGAAGTTTATAAGTCTTTTGTTTATGATGCTACAGAATACCTTCCCCAGGTTACTGTTTACGCAGATGCCTCGATAGTTGTTTGGGTCGATTTTGTCCCCACTTTTGTATATGGGTGTTATGAGTCCTTTGTTCCAGATATCAGGGAAATAACCGACACTCAGAACCAAGTTGAAGAGTTTTAGGATAGCCAGTTTCATTTTGTTGTCTGTGTGTTTAATCATCTCGTTTAGTATGCCGTCTGTCCCGCAGGCTTTTCCTGGTCGCAGGTCCTTGAGTTTTTCAAGAAGTTCTTTTTCTGTTATTATGGCGTCTAGCGGGTTTTGGTTATCTTTTATGGCCATTTCTAGCTTTTCCAGTTTTTTGCATATTTGGTGTTGCTCTGGTCTTAGTGTGTTTTTCTGGTATAATTTTTCAAAGTGGTTTACCCATGTGTCCCCATTTTGAATGGCCAAATCGTCGTGTTGTTTTTTGTGTAGTGTTTTCAAGTTTTCCCAGAAACAATTGGAATCAATGGATTCCTCCATGGAGCTGAGTGTATTCTTAATATATTGCTCTTTTTTGGTTCTGAGTGTGTTTCTGTATTGTGTTAGTGTCTGACAAGTAAGGCGTAGTTCCTCGTTTTCTGGATGTCTGTGTTTTTGGTTTGATATTTTTCTAAGTTTTTTCCTCATGTTATGGCAATCTCGGTCAAACCATTTTTCATAGTTTTTTGTTTTGGGTTTGTTCTTGCGAGCTTTCAAGTTTGCATTTGTTGCCAAATTATCAAAAATATTGTTTAGTTTACTAACTGCCCGGTTTACGCCTTCTTTATTGTGAGTGTATATGTTATCCAGAAAGGTGTCTAAGAGAGCTTGAGTTGATGCATTGCTAATTGTTTTCTGGTATTTTTCCGTGTCGTTTTTGGCCCATCTGTACGATTTTTTGGTGTTGTACAGTTTACTGGGTTGTGTTTCTATGTTGTTTGTTTCTGTCTTTTTGAGGAACATAGTAATTTGATTGTGATCTGACAGTGTTGTTTGTGGTTTGACTGTGAATGCTCTGAAAGAGGATGGGTCTAAGTCTGTAATCATATAGTCTACTGCGCTGCAGCCAAGAGGTGAGCAATAGGTCGATCTTCCTAGGAGGTCTCCTATGAACCTACCATTGACAATGTACAGACCCAGGTTTCGACAGAGCTGTAGTAGCTGTTTTCCGTTGGTATTTGACTGCTTGTCGCAGTTATGCCTGTATGGAAGGGAAGGGATGTCAAAGTGGTTATTCCCGAAAACGTAATTGTTTCCCTGATTATTGGTGAAGTCTGGTTCTTCGCCCGTTCTTGAATTGAGGTCCCCACAGATCAACACGTTCCCCTGGGCCTGGTATTGGATAATTTCCCCCTCCATGTTGGAGAAGGTGTCCTCTTTAAAGTACGGGGAATCGATTGGAGGGATATAAAGTGCGCAAATGTAAACATCTTGGGTGTTTGAGATAATCTCCCTCTCAAGTTTGAGCCCCCCCTCCCCTCCCCTCCCCTCGGCTACACCCCCCCTCCCCTCGGCTACACCCCCCCTCTCCCTCGGCTACACCCCCCCCCTCCTCGGTGAGCGCCGACCCCCCCCTCCTCGGTGAGCGCGAACCCCCTCCCCTCCCCCCTTGTCGGTGAGCGCGAACCCCCTGCCCACCCCCCCTGTCGGTCAGCGCGAACCTCCTTCCCCCCCTCCCCTTTGTCGGTGAGCGCGAACCTCCCCGCCGCCCCCCCCCCCCCCCGTCGGTGAGCACGAGCTCCCCCCTCCCCCCCTCCCCCCCCTCCTCCCCCCCCCTCCCCCCCTCCTCCCCCCTTCCCCCTCCTCCCCCCTCTCCTCCCCCTTCCCCCTTCCCCCTCCCCCCCCCTCGGTGAGCGCGAACTCCCTCAACCCCCCTTGGTGAGCGCGAACCTCCTCTCTTTCCCCCCCCCCCCCTTTTCGGTGAGCGCGAATCCCCTCCCCCCCCACCCCCTTCGGTGAGCGCGAACCCCCTCCCACCCCCTTCGGTGAGCGCGAACCCCCTCCCACCCCCTTCGGTGAGCACGAACCCCCTCCCACCCCCTTCGGTGAGCACGAACCCCTCCCACCCCCCCCCCCCCTCCTGGGTGAGTGCGAACCCCCCCCCCCTTCCAGGCGAACCTCCTCCTCTTCCCCCCCCCCCCCTCGGTGAGCGCGAACCACCTCCCCCCCCCCCCCCCAATTCGGTGAACGCGAACCCCCTCTTCCCCCCCCCCCCCTCGGTGAGCGCGAACCCCCTCAACCCCCCCCCCCCTCGGTGAGCGCGAACCCCCTTCCCCCCCCCCCTCGGTGAGCGCGAACCCCACTCTTCCCCCCCCTCCGGTGAGCGCGAACCCCCTCTTCCCCACCCCCCCTCGGTGAGCGCGAACCCCCTCTCCCCCCCTCGGTGAGCGCGAACCCTCTTCCCCCCCCTTCGGTGAGCGTGAGCCCCCTACCCCGCTCGGTGGGCGTGAGCCCCCCCCTCCAGCGACTGGGCGCGAGCCCCCCCCCCCCTCCAGCGACTGGGCGCGAGCCCCCCCCTCCCCTTGCAGCGACTGGGCGCGAGCCCTCCCCCCCTCCAGCGACTGGGCGCGAGCCCCCCCCCCCTTGCAGCGACTGGGCGCGAGCCCCACCCCCCCTCCAGCGACTGGGCGCAAGCCCCCCCCTCCAGCGACTGGGCGCGAGCCCCCCCCCCCCCTTGCAGCGACTGGGCGCGAGCCCCCCCCCCCTCCAGCGACTGGGCGCAAGCCCCCCCCCCTCCAGCGACTGGGCGCGAGCCCCCCCACCTCCAGCGACTGGGCATGAGCCTCACCCCACAAGTGACTGGGCGTGAGCCCCCCCAACGGCGAGTGGGTGTGACCAAAAACTTCAATCCCTTCACGTCTCTTCCTCCACCCACTCCCCTCCCCTTTATAACTGACTGCCCCTCAATTACTGTAACACTCCCCTCCTTATTTCAGCTTGATAAAGCAATACTGCTCAGTTACTATAATTCTCACTCCCCCCTCCCATTTTATAAATTAGTTCTCCTCAGTTATTGTAAACTCCTCCTCATTGTTTTTATTATTGAGAAGGACGAGTTTAATTTTCATTTACTGTATTTGATTTCTTTCTTTGGATGTTAGTCTAGTTTTGTAATCCCCCTCAGACAGAGTTCCTGCTCCTGATCATTATGCTACTGACCCTTGCTGCCAGTGTGTGTGGAGATCCATGGAAGACAAAATAAGACGGCTGTAATTGCTGTCAGAGCCGAATAGGCTGCCAGCATTCACTGTCTAAACTCACCTGAAAATGGTCCACTTGGTTGAAGTAATGGAGAGTTGCTGGTACCGATGGGACCATATACCTAAGCGTGAGTCAGGGGAACAGGATGAAAAAGACAGTCGGGTTCTGCGATTGCAAAGAGTTTAATGCAATGCTGTCCATTTCTGTGGTTCCAATTGGGTTTGTAGCAAATTTTGTAAGTCTGTCATGTAGAAGCGTCATCTAGGAAACGGATTATGCTGTGGTTGTACAGGATAATGGAAAGTAATGTTAAACCAGTGCTTTTTTGAAAGTATTTTGTGCAACTCTCTTCAAGCCCATGATTAACCCCTCATCCAAACATATTTCCACTGTTGTCACTTGGATTTCAGTGAAGTGTTGCAGTGGGTGTGAAATGTTCTTTTTATGTCCACTTTGATGCGCTATCAATAACTCAAAAGACTGAGATTAAGCGAGTAACTAACAGGCTTTTATTAACAAGAGAATGAAGGTGTGCCTCGAGTGGTCGACCGGTCCAGAATACAGAGGGACTGTGGAGCAGTCACCTTTATACCTGGACTCGTGGGAGGAGTCAGCCGAGACATGTACAGGCATGTACACAGTGGAATACAAACAGTGGTTTACCACACACTTTAACTGTGAAAAATGGTCAGCAATGCAGGTAGGGATTCAACTCGTTGATACTTTGGTTGTGTGTGGAGAGTGAAGTGATTGGTCGCTGTTTGTTCTTCAACACCGAAGAAGACAGCCAGAATATAATTTTTATTGTTTGCAGTGAATTCTTTGATGACTGATGAGAACTACTTTTGCTCGGAATGTGCGTCAGCAGATTGAACAGTGGATCTGGGATACACCGGGTTGGGGATCATGATTTTTCAGGCGAGACTTCCTCCGGTGGCGTTTACATTCAGTATCAGCAATGCATTGGGCCTCATAGTAGTAGGTGACTTCATGGATGGTTTTTCACCATGCTTTCTTATCTTGAGCAAGTTGTTCCCACTAATGGATGTCTGTTTTGTACAGGTATCACTTTTATGCAGTGTTCATATCTCATTTGTTGACCACCACAGAATAATTTCCCAGTTTCCAATCAGCTATAAAAGATCTTTGGGACTCAGATATTCTCACCACAGGATTTGACCATCCTAGCTGTGCCTTCATGATCTATGCTTGCTATAGTAATGCTGGTTACATTACGTTACTGTCTCTGGTAAAGTAACTGCAGCAATCAGTAAAGTGTCATTTTCCCCCCCCCCCCCCCCCCCGAAACATGTTGGTACCATTTCTCTGAATAATCCTCGTGACAACACTGTTTTGTTGCGGGTTGCCACACCTTGGGAGTGGGAGGTACAGAAACTTCTAAAAGTCCTGGTTTTAAAATAGAAGTCAGTTTTTCCACATACATCACAGCCTTCTGAGGTGGAGGCAATTATTAAAGCTGCTGATAACGTTTCAACATTAGAGAAAACATGAGTTCTTAAGCTGTCATCCTACTCCCATTCGTAGCCTCTACCCTGCCTCCTGTTTGGTTTTGGGCTTGACAGAGAGAATGTAATATGAGGAGCAAGTTAGTGTTGTTTCTGTGTCACATTTGTTCCCAGTTTGTATGTACTCGGCTCCAGACCTCATTACAGCCTTGATCCAAGCATGGACAAAAGAGCCGAATTCCAGAGGTGAGGTGAGAGTGACTGCCCTTGACATCAAGGCAGCATTTGACCGAGTGTGGCATCAAGGAGCCCTGGTAAAACTGAAGTCAATGGGAATCGGGGAAAATTCTCCACTGGCTGGAGTCATACCTAGCACAAAGGAAGATGGTTGTAGTTGTTGGAGGCCAATCATCTCTGCCCCAGGACATCGCTGCAGGAGTTCTGCAGGGCAGCGTTCTTCAGCTGCCCTGAGGAACCATCTTCAGCTGCTTCATCAATGACCTTCCCTCCAGGTCAGAAGTGGGGATGTCCGCTGATGATTGCACAGTGTTTAGTTCCATTTGCAACTCCTCAGAAAATGAAGCCGTCAATGTCCAGCAAGACCTGGATGACATTCAAGCTTGGGCTGATGAGTGGCAAGTAACATTCATGCCACACAAGTGTCAGTCAATGATTATCACCAACAAGTGAGCATCTAACCACCCCCCCCCCCCCCCTTGACATTCAACAGCATTACCATCGCCGAATCCCCCACCATCAACATCCTGGGGGGTCATCATTGACCAGAAACTTAACTGGATCAGCCACATAAATACTTTGGCAACAAGAGCAGGTCAGAGGCTGGCGACGAGTGTCTTTCCACCATCTACAAGGCACAAGTCTGGAGTGTGATGGAATACTCTCCACTTGCCTGGATGAATGCAACTCCAACAACACTCAAGCTCGACACCATCCAGGACAAAGTAGCCCGCTTGATTGGCACCCCATCCATCACCTTAAACATTAACTCCCTCCACCACCGGCGCAACTTGGCTGCAGTGTGTACCATCTGCAAGATGCACTGCAGCAACTTGCCAAGGCTTCTTCGGCAGCACCTCCCAAACCCTCGACCTCTACCACTTAGAAGGACAAGGGCAGCAGGCTAATAGGAACACCATCACCTGCAAGTTCCCCTCCAAGTTACACACCATCCTGAGTTGGAAATATAGCGGCATTCCTTCATCGTCGCTGGGTCAAAATCCTGGAACTCCCTCCCTAAGCACTGTGGGAGTACCTTCACCACAAGGACTGTAGCGATTCAAGATGACGGCTCACCACCACCTTCAATAAATGCTGGCCTTGACACCGACGCTCACATCCCAGAACGAATAATAAAAAAAATTTGCTTGGTTTCACGGTAAATCTCCCCTATTCATCCATTAAAAGATATTGGCCCAGAAATTCGGGTCTCCACGGGTGAGTACACACTGGGTACTCACCCGTGGGCCCGATGGAAGTGCCGGTTTCCTGCATGCACTGCGCATGCGCGGGAAACCGGCACTTCCGTTCCTCTGAAAGCAGGGGTTCAGAGGTTGAATGCGTGCACGGGGGAGTCTGCGCGTGTGCTTTGAACTTATTTTTTTTATATAGGTTTCTCCGGGAGGGTAAGCCTTTAGAATTTAGAAATGTAAAAAGCAGGCATATGGCCTGCTTTTTACAAGGTAAGTGGCAATTAATTCAAATTAAAACATTTTTTCCACAGGTTTATTATTTTTAAATACTTTAAAGCAAGGTAAGTTTATTTTTAGCCCCGTTAGAATATAAAATAATTTTTTTCAAAAATTTAAATTGTTTACAATAGTTATTTAATGTAATTTATAGTTTATTTAAAAAATGTGATGTTTTTAAAAAATTTATTTGAAGGTTTACTGCTATTTTTGGGGCCGTAGTATTTATAAGTCTTGACCGGTTCCTGTCAAGACTTATGAATGGAGCATTCCCTGCTCCGATTGGCTGCCCATGGCCCACGTGATCCCAGGGGACGCATCGAACTAACTGCGCCCCTGGGACACGCAAGCACTGCGCACTGGCAGCTGGACCAGGCCCTGGATCGTAATTCCACGGGGCCCTACAGCTCAACTGCCGGCACGCAAGGTAAGTGCAGGTCGGGGGCTTGCACCCGCGGGAAGCCCCCGACCCGAATTTCTGGGCCATTGTGATCAAGTGTGCTGTATTGTTAACTGATCTCAGAGCAGGACTTTTACAGATGGTTTTTATTGAGAAACCTAGATTGGAAGCCAAGGCCTACAATGCAGAGAATCACCAAGGAGGAAAAGGTGAATCAGGAAGTAGTATTTAGGTGTAAAAGCCTGAAGAGCTGGAAGTTCAAACTGAGGAATGTATGGAGAGCCATGGTTTTCCTGGGAAAGAATGAAAGGAAGAGCCACAGTAATCAGGCTTCAGTTTAACATAGTGGTGGTGCAGGGAGAAGGGAGTGCATGTCGAGTGTGTATTTGCAGCTTTGGAGGGTCAACAACAGCACCTAAAACAACTTGCATTTATATAGCACCTTTTAATGTAGGAAAACGTCCCAAGGCACTTCACAGGAGTGTAATCAGACAAAACTTGACACCGAGCCAAAGAAGGGTATATTAGGACAGGTGACCAAAGGCTTGGCTAAAGAGGTAGGTTTTAAGGCAGGCCTTAAAGGACGAGAGCGAGGTGGAGAGACGGAGAGGATTAGGGAGGAAATTCCAGAGCTTAGGGCCGAGACTGATGAAGGCACGGCTGCCAATGGGGCGAAGGGAGTGGGGGATGCACAAGAGGCCAAAGTTTGAAGAACACAGAGTGGTTGTAGGGCTGGAGGAGATTGCAGGGGTAAGGAGGGGCGAGGAGCTGGAGGGATTTGAACACAAGGATGAGAATTTAAAAATCGAGGTGTTAGTGGACTGGGAGACAATGTAGGTCAGCGAGCACAGGGTGATGTGTTAGTTGGACCTGGAGCAGGTTAGAATCTGGGCAGCAGAGTTTTGGATGAGCTGAAGTTTCTGGAGCATGGAGGAAGAGGGGCCGGCTAGTGGAGTATTGGAATAGTGGATGAGGGTTTCAGCAGCTGATGGGCCGAGGTGGAGAAACGGGTGATGTTATGGAGGTGGAAATAGGTGGTTTTGGTGATGGGGTGGATATGTGGTTGGAATTTCAGCTCCGGGTCAAATAGGTTGAGCCTGAGACAGTGGCCAGAGAGCAAAGGCAAGAGAGGAAAGTCCAGGCGATCATTGACCTTAATACTGTAGTTGTGACAGAAATCAGAATTTCTTACTTCGGTTTTGTTGTCAAGTATTTGTTAAAAATTTCCCTTTGACAGGGATGGGATGCAGTATGACTAAAATGTTAATGGCTACACCAAATATCAGACCAATTATTGTCAGGTCTTAAAATACACAGACTGTTGCGGGGCGGTGTGGGTGGGGGGCGGTAGGGGGGTGGTGTGTGTGGCGGGGGGCGGTGGGGGAGGTGTAGGAGCTGACAGTTAACAAGCCAGTATCCTAAGGTGTGAAAACTATTAACATTTGGTTGCCTGACTGCTGCTAAGTGATTGCTTAAACATCAAAGGAAAAACATTCTTATAACAGGAATCCTCCAGTGATCTTTAGTTTTCTTTGCTGCTGTATGTACAGAAGGTCGAGCTCCACACACACCTTGCGTAAGCAATGCTTACATTTGTGCCACTGTAGCTTGTGTCTTTTCAAAGTTTTCCTGGAGAAACTGGAACAATTATGGACTATTTTAAACCAATTAATTTAGTTGTATGTTGTGTAAATTACTGTTTGCTCTGTAGTATCTTACCAATGTTTTTGCTTCCGTGAATACTTATTTGTAAACAAAGCAGCACAGTAGTTTAGCTTATACAAAGTGGTCTAATGTTGTGACATTTCTGTTGTCTGAATTGACAAGTGATATCGGTGGAATCGTACGTACTCTTCAGTAGGTATAAATGTCAGCTGTGGCTCAGTGGCAGCACTCTCACCTCTGAGTCAGAAGGTTATAGGTTCGAGCTCCACTCCAGAGACTTGAGCACATAATTTAGACTGGCAGTCCAGTGCAGTACTGAGGGAATGTTGTACTGTCGAAGGTGCCATCTTTTGGATAAGACGAGGCAAAAGATCTCTCTGCACTATTCGAAGAAGAGCAGGCGAGTTCTCCCAGTGCCCTGGCCAATATTTATCTCTCAACCTTAGGGTTGCAAAGGGATGGAAAGTTTCTGGAAATTTTCCACGGGAAGTTTAGCTTGGGAATTTTGCCCAAAAAAGCACATGCTAGCATAATATTGTTTTTTTTGTATTTCTTTTTTTTCCACAGGTCCTCTCTTAAAATTACTAACAGAGATGGAATCTTAATTATTAAGGAATTTCTTAATCAATATATGTTTATCTTCTTACTTGGCTTGTTTTAATAATTACAAGTTTTGTGTGTGACTGTGAACAAATGTGTCCTGATTGGGTGGATGAGCGATTAGCTCCCTCTATTTGTAATATTTGCATATCGAATTGTGATTGGCCTGCAGGCATCTGTAAGACTGCTATAGTTTTTTTAAGATCCAGGTTAGGGGTCCTGAGGGAAGTCATTTTGTTTTCTGCTGATGTTGTGATGCAGTAAGTAAATCAGACTTTATACCAAATAAACCAGTTACTTGTTGAACTCTGTTGTCCTTCAATTTAAAATATACAAAATAATACACTATTGGTGATGTAGCGTCGTGTGTGTACAGGTCATGCTTCCATCACATGGAGCATCAGCAAAAATGTACTCACCCTGTTGCAATCGTGCTGATCGACTGCAGTTCGACACAGAGATGAATGCCCTTTATTTCTCTGCATAGAACAATGCCACGTTTACCGTCGGATGTGTGGAAGCATTTTACCCCAGGCATTAAAAATGGAAAGACTGTGTACATGTGCAAACACTGTAGAAAGCCATATGTAAAGAATGCCACAAAGATGCAGCAGCATTTATCCAAATGCAACAACTTCACTCAAAGCTCACAGCAGTCAGCCCAGAGTTCCTCTGCTTCCATTCAAGAAGATGATGGTTCTCATTCAGCATCAGGCTCCTTATCATCAGCAACTCCTGGCCCACTTGGAAGGTTCTTTGATACAATGGATAACCATAGCCAGAAGAATGCAGATGAGTGCCTTGCTTGAGCTGTATATGCAACAGGCTCACCCCTCATGCTCACAGCCAATGTGTACTGGAAGAGATTTTTCAATGTTATTCGCCCTGCATACTGTCCTCCCACCAGACATGCTTTGTCTACTTATTTGCTGGAGGCTGAGTATAACAGAGTCCAAGGAAAGCTCAAAGAAACGATAGCGATGGCAGACTGTGTTGCAGTTATCTCAGATGGGTGGTCAAATGTACGAGGGGAGGGCATCATAAACTACATCATCTCCACTCCTCTCCCAGTGTTCTTCAAGAGCACAGACACGAAGGACAACAGACACACAGGCACATACATTGCTGATGAGCTGAAAGCGGTCATCAACGATCTTGGATCACAAAAGGTCTTTGCAGTAGTTACTGACAATGCTGCGAATATGAAGGCTGCTTGGGCTCAAGTGGAGGAGGCCTACCCTCATATTACGTCTGGGAAGTCTGGCAAAGTTCTCTACCAAGCAAGGTCTTTGGAATGGGGATGGGATATGGGAATCATGCAAGCATATCAGTGCACATACCTGGTGGAAGGGACTGTGTGCATCTGAGGCCCTGTCACCTATTGCATCGGTGATACTCCAAATCCCACCTTCATCAGCGGCCTCTGAACGAAACTGGTCACTTTTTGGGAATACGCATACAATGGTGCGCAACAGGCTGACTAACAAGAGAGTGGAGAAACTGGTGGCTATCCGGGCAAACCTACAACTTATTGAGCCAGATACAGAAGTGTCCACCACACAGCTAGACACTGACACAGAGGAGGAAATGGACACGTCAGAGCCAGAGCCAGAGAATCAGGAGGAGCAATGAGGAGTAGAAGACTCAAAAGGGACAAAATAAGGACAAATTACAGGCTAAATAAGCTGACGCTCTTTTTATTTTATTTTAGATGGGTCTTTTTTGTGGGGGTTCAATAAAGTTCAAAATTATAACCTAAATAAAGTTTTGAAAGCCTGTTTTTATTTGTATGGAACAGTATGTCTATTTTGACGACAAAGATAATATAAGGGTCAGAGACAAAAACCATCAGTGTGCAAAAAAACTCTAAATTCCCATGGAAAGTTTCCTCTTTTAAAAATTCCCAGAATTTTGCAACCCATCTCAACCTATACCTAAAACAGATGCTCTTATGTATCTCATTGCTGTTTGTGGGACCTTCCTGTGTGCAAATTGACTGCATTTTCTACATTACAACAGTGACTGCACTTCATTGGTTGTGAAGTGCTTTGGGATATCCTGAGGCTGTGAAGGGTGTTATATTAAATGCAAGTTTTTCTTTATTTTATTGTGATCAATTTTAATTATTGGACCTGGATTACACTAATCTCCATAAAAAGTTGGAAATGCACAGCAGGTCAGTCAATATTTGAGGGAAAGAAGGAAGTAATCCTGAGCACGGACTAGCGCTTTATGACATGGGTCTAATGGATACCTCACACTCGCCAACTTTTGTGATGCTGGAGTTGATAATCTTCTGCTGTGGTTCTCAACGCCAGTTAATGGCTCTCTATTTTTACACTGGTTTGCCCACATTATAATACATTCAGTGCCAGTTTTTCAAGGGTTGTGTTGTAATTTACACACAATTTACAGCACAAACAGGCCATTCGGCCCACTGGTCTATGCCGATGTTTATACTCCACACGAGCCTCCTTCCACCTTCATCTAACTCATATCCTTCGATTCCTTTCTCCCTATTGTACTTACCTAGCATCCCCTTAAATGCATCGATGGTATTTGCCGCGAACCATTCCACGTGGCAGCGAGTTCCACATTCTCACCACTCTCTGAGTAAAGAGCTTGTCCCGAATTCCTTATTGAATTTATTAGTGACTATCGTATATTTATGACCCCTGGTTTTGGTCTCGCCCACAAGTGGAAACATCTTCTCTGTCTCTACGTCTACCCTATTGAACCCCTCATAATTTTAAAGACCTCTATTAGGTCACCTCTCGGTCTTCTCTTTTCTCGAGAAAAAAGCCTCAGCCTGTTTGTTTGTCCCTGATAGTTATACCCTCTCAGTTCTGGTATCAGCCTTGTAAATCTTTTTAGCACCTTCTCCAGTGCCTCTATGTCCTACATCCTTACCGTCCGTTTCATGGGCCCAGCCCAGTTACTAACTGCATTACTATATCTTTAGATCTGATTCGCAATGTCCCCATTTGGTGCAGAATATCACCTTTTATAATAGTGGGATGGTAACTTTCAAATATTCAGTATTTTAACTTTACAATTGTTGCTGATGGCACCACCCTTCTGGCCTTATCGTGTTGAAACGGATTCTTTTGCCCTCAATCTGGTTCAGTACAAACACTGAGTCGAATACTGGTTGAGTTCAACAGTTGTTTTATTCTGTTGTCCCGGGAGACTTACTCTGATACAGCACAGTTCTGACTCCAGCAGAGTCTCGACAGGTTCCACCAGAGCAAGTAATCTTTCATACAGAGTACCACATTATTATACTTGCTTTTGAGAAGACATTAACACATCTTACAGTCTGCACCAATCCTGAGCTGGGCACGTACACATTTAAATTGATTTCCTGGCCTGGCAGTTTGAAATAAAGAAGTCACATTTCACTGAATGGTTTATAGTTTAGGAAATATGCAGGTAATGGTTTCACGATCACCTAATCAGTATGGTAATGCATTTTCTGATCGCCTATTGTCTGTATATCCTCTGCACTCCGCCCTACACTGTTTCCACCAGCAAGGTGTGACGGTGTGGGTGCCAGCCATATTAGCAGCCACAGATCAGTTTAGCTTTTCCCGAGTTAACATGATCATCTCTTACAATATGCAAGTGACTCAGCGATGTCGACATTGCACCACCATTTTAGGCTAACAGGATCCTCCATTTTAGATTGACAGGGTCCTTGGCCATGCGAAGCGAGTTGTTACCCTATTTTTGCATTCTATATCCTCATTCGTGTGCAAATGTGAATTTTGTCCATTGCATACATGGGAGCAAATTGTTTTTTTAAAAAGAAGTGCAATGGACGTTGGGCAGAAAGAATAATACTGTATTGTTAAACTTTTAAAGAGAAATTGGATGGATGTCTATGAAGGGGATTGAAGATTGCGTCTATGTATAGATAAAAATAGTCCAGTCCTCGAAAGAGCACAATGGTTACGCTGCTGGGACTGTAGAAATATCATATGTAGAATGCAAGACTGTCAATATCAGGGAACTGTTAAGAGTAAGATTTATGATCAGAAAGGGTGAGATTGAGTAGAAATCCATTTGTGTATATGGAACTATGTTTAAGAGTGAGGTACATCCAAATTGTTTTTTTACAAGCAAAGTGAGTGAGTCTCACTCCAATAGAGAGCTGGTAGGTCTGAGATTACAGTTAGCCAGAGTTCAGTAATGTAGATTATAACATTTAATCAACCTGGAATTTTATTAAGTTAATTTTTTTGGCAGGTGGGGGGAGTTAAAGGAAGAATTTTATGCAGCTGTTTGTTGAAAGATTTATTTGTAGTTATTCAGCACCCACAGGATAATAGGGAGAGTCATGAAAAGGCAAATTTGCACATAGTCTGTTGGAAGGAATCCTAGAATCCTAGAATAGTACAGCACAGAAGGAGGTCATTTGGCCCATCGAGTCTGCTGGGGCTCTTTCGAAGAGCAATCCAGTTAGTCCCACTCCCCTGCTCTTTTCCCATTTCCTTGCAATTTTTTCTACTTCAAGTATTTATCCAATTCCCTTTTGAAGGCTACTATTGTATCTGTATCCACCACCCTATCAGGCAGCGCATTCCAGATCCTGACCTCATTGCGTAAAAAAGTTTTTCCTCATATCGCCTCTGGTACGTTTGCCAATCACCTTAAATCTTTGCCTTCTCGTTATCGACCCTTCAGCCATTGGAAACAGTTTCTCTTTATTTACTCTATCTAAACCCTTCATGATTTTAAACACCTGTGTCAAATCTCCTCAACCTTCTCTGCTACAAGGAGAATAACCCCAGCTTCGCCAGTCTATCCACGTAACTGTAATCCCTCATCCCTGGAACCATTCTAGTAAATCTCTTCTGTGCCCTTCCTAAAGTGTGGTGCCCAGAATTGAATACAATACTCCAGCTGGGGCCAAACTAGTGTTTTATATAGGTTTAGCCTTGCTTTCCTGGCTTTTGTGCTCTGTGTCTATTTATAAAGCCCAGGATCCCAATACTTTATTAACTGCTTTGTTAACATGTTCTGCCACCTTCAAAGATTTCAAAGAATGGACAGAGTAGATTTGACATGGTCCCGGCCAGCTTTGTTGTGGCAGACAAGATTGCAAACTGTGAAGAACCTTTGCTGATGGAACTTTCGTGAAGCGGTGAACAAAGGCCACGCAGAAATATTGTGTGCAGCTTTTGCCAACATCGGTTTACCGTGAAACACAATACAACGACGAGTGGAACCACTGTCAAAGAATGCTGCAGAGCAAAAATTTAGAGTTTATTGTACATGTATTGCACATCTTTTAGCCTGGCTAGGGAGGAAACCCCAAAACATTGTTCATCGTACGTGCCCCATTCACTAGTTGTGGTGCATGGATCTGGCCCCCTGTTCTGAAAAGTTGGATACCCTTACTGTACTTCATATACTTCTTCAAATATTTGCTCCAATTAATTTACTGGAAATAAGTCTCTGAATTGGAATGGTTTTTAACAAGTACAGTGTGCAGCCAGTTTCTCATTAGCCTTCTACTCTGAAGTATTAGGTATTGCGAGCATTAGTACTTTGTGAATGAATACAGTACCAGTTATTTTAGTATATACAAGGATCACAATCTTTCCATTATTCATACAAATTTCAAAGTTTTAAAACCCAACATGGTGCCACCAAATCACTGATATTGAAGCTTTAGAAAGGGTACAATATAGATTCATGAGGATGCTGCCTGGTATGAAGAAAGCAAAATACAAGTTAGGTCTTTTTTCACCAGAACAATGCAGAGTACAGGGTGATATAATAGAAGTGTTTAAAATGATGGAAATGTGGGACAGGGTAGATAGAAGCAGACCATTTCCAGTAGCTGCGGGGTCAAGAACGAAGGGCCATAGATTAAATATAAGAGATTTAGAACAGTGGGCAGGGGAAACTTCTTCATTCAGAGAGTTGTGAGGCTGTGGAATTCACTCCCAGGGTCTGTGGTTGAGGCAGAAACTGTGTCAACATTCCAGGTTAGATTGAAGAGGTGGGTGAAGGGACAGGGATCTGGGAACTGGGAGGGTAAATGTGATTAGAACTGCTTGCTCCCGTGGAGGGTAAACACTGACACGGACTGGTTGGGCTGAATTGTCTGTGTGTCTGTTGTAACTTCTGTGTATGTATTTCTGTGTACTGGCTGATTTACCTTGTCCTTTTCACCCTTCAGACCCTTCACTTCAGTTTGATTTTTTTTTAAAGAAACCTTTTTTAGCTCATTGTATCAAACTGTTGAATTCGTAACTGCCCAGAACTAACAGTGAATCTTCACTCAGTGTTGGGCCTGAAAATATTGACTTATGTGCGAATTCTAAGAACTTGTTTGAAAAACTTTTTACTTTCTGAAATTGAGCTGAGTTAGTGCCAGACTCTGGTGAGGCCTGGAATTTAAATGCTCACTAGCTCTGTTATGTGTTGGAAAATGACTCTCTATTTAATAAACTTTATTGTTTTATTTACAAATATGTGGGGTTTTTTTTTTACAAATGAGGTTGGTTAATAAGTACTGATTTTAATTTAGTTGGAGCTGGTGAACAAGTGTTTCTCCAGTGGCAATTTTGAGGTTCACCGCACCAGTAGTTTGTCATAGTTGCAAACTAGTCGCCTACCAATTTCCTTGGGTTTATTGATGCCTGTTTCGTGAGGTTCTCAGTCCGAACTGGGTGGAACTTCAAAATCCTGCTTCCTTTGCAACTTTGTACAATCACCCTGAGGCAGGGCTACAGCACACATGTCAGTAGTCAAGATTTCACATTGGTGGTGAGTATTTTGGAGGACAGTTACCATGTCAGTATTTGCTGCCACAAATCCGTGCAACTGCTCGCTCCCCTTCCTCCACCCATTCCACTTCTGAGTCCAGGGCTCTCGTGAGAATGGGAGTTCTTGCCTACAGTGTACAGAGGTTAGTAGCCTTCATCATGTGATATTTCCAGTGCTTTATATTACAAAATATGTACATCAGTAGCGATTTAAGAACAACCAGAAACAAACAATTTAACTCACATTAATGCGTGGTATCCGTCTTGGTTTCCATAACCACAAACTGGGACTGTGGTATTACAATATTCGACAGTCTCTGGATTGCATTGGTTTTTAGATTGTATTTCTAGAGGTGCTACTCCTCAATGTCCTGGTTATTAGTTTTGGGAATGCACAAAGACGAAGAGCAGGTCCTGTCCAGTGCAATAGCCCGTGGCTGGTATGAGTGGGCTGGGTCAAATAGATGCCAAGAGGAGAGAATGCATCGGGGGTGAGGGGGTGGGGGAAGGAGAGGATGGCAGTGAAGGAGAAGGGGAGAGGAAAGTTGAATTTATGGCAGTGTAGGGGGTGGTAAATAGAAGGCAATGGAAGGAAGGGAAATTGAAGAGGAGAGGGAAAAGGTCAGAAATTGGGAGGAAGGAGAGTGCCAGCATTAACTTAGAAGGAGTTGGGAGAATGAGTGCCTCCACTAACTGGAGGGGGGGCGAAGCGTATCAACTTGAGCAGAGAGTATAATAAAGTACCATTTAACTAGGCTGGAGGGAAGAAGAGTTTTGGGTTAAATGGATGAGGGAGAAGAATGCCAGTATAAATTGGGAAGACTGGAGAAGAGAATGTTTCTTAAAGGGTGGGGAGTTGGATGTGGTGCCGTGTCTTTGTGAATTAGGTCTGGAGTGGGTATAGGGCCATTATGAGCTGGTCAGTTGAGGGTTAGATGTGGGAGGAGATACTGAGTTCACTTTTGAATATGCGATAGTCTGATTGATCTGTTGAAAATTCAAATGTTGCTTTGCTCTTCTGTTTTTTAAATTAAGAAAATATATTAATTGTGAAGTGTAAAAGTGCTTAAAACGAACCAGAATGCATCATTTTTAATGTAACAATTCAACATTGTTTGGGGAAGCATGCCACAGGAACCACCTAGAAATACGCTTCCAAATTTGTGCCATCAAAATATGGATTTTCCTTACAGACTTTCATGTTTTTTATCCTCCAATACAAGTGAAGGAACATTGTGTAAGTTACAAAGCCTGTGTAACCAATTGTTAATTGCCTGGCCTGTTCTTGAGTTGTCAGTTTTTTGTAGCTGTGAGTCAGGTTTTGTTAGTTTTCTCGGTTGGCCTACTGCCGGTATACTATAGGAACGTTCAGTTTTTGAACTGGCAGCTGTAACTGCTGGTGCTGAGTTAGGCAGGCTGGTGTATAAGGGGCGGAGAGATGCTGGGGACATGCCTGCTGTCTATTTAAGTGGTTGTGTATAGTTACCATCGAATTGATGCTGCCTGTGATCGCCAGGTTTACTGTAGTGAACAGTAGAATGACTGAGGTTCTCGCATGCAGAAGTGGAAACAACATTTTCAATGTACAGCATTATAGACCCCAAAAACTGAAGCAAATGACTAGATACAGGGGTGGTGCCAGAGGACTGGTGGATTGCAAATGTTACACCCTTGTTCAAAAAAGGGGAGAAGGATAAACCTGGCAATTACAGCCCAGTCAGTTTAATGTCGGTAGTGGGGAAGCTATTAGTAACAATTATCGGGAGAAAATTAACAGCCACTTGGACACGTATGGACTAATAAAGAGCCAGCACGGATTTGTTAAGGGCAAATCGTGTTTGACTAACTTGATTGAGTTTTTTGATGAGGTAACAGAGGGTGGATGAGGGCAGTGCAGTTTATGTGTATATGGACTTTCAAAAAGTGTTTGATAAAGTACCACATAATAGGCTTGTTAGCAAAATTGAAGCCCATGGGATAAAAGGGGCAGTAGCAGCATGGATTCAAAATCCTCCTGGTTTGCCTTCATCTGTTTACGCACCTTCTCCCAACTCGGATGACTTCAACAGGGAGTCTCCTAGTTACCCATCACCCAAACCACCCAGCAGCATGTTTGCCAGTACATTCTTTATGCAAGAAGGAAATCACAATTCTTCTGATCTTTGGAATTCATCAAATGGGATGCACCAGCCAAGTTATGGAGGAATGTTGGGAAACTCTTCCTCTCACGTCTCTCAATCTAGCGGTTATAGCAGTCTCCATACACATGATCGCTTGAACTATCCACCACATTCAGTTTCACCGACAGACATCAACCCCAGTCTTCCCCCAATGTCTGGCTTGCATCGAGGGAGTACCAGCTCCCCTTATGTTGCAGCCTCACACACACCACCAATCAATGGATCAGAAAACCTTTTGGGGAACAGAGGAAATGCAGCTGGGGGTTCACAGACAGGTGATGCACTTGGAAAAGCTTTGGCATCTATTTATTCGCCTGATCACACCAGTAGTAGTTTCCCATCAAATCCATCAACACCAGTTGGATCACCATCACCGTTACCTGGTGCTAACCAGTGGTCAAGACCAGGAGGGACTCCATCGTCTCCCAGCTATGAAAACTCTCTTCACTCACTGCAAACTCGAATGGATGATGCCATCCATGTACTCAGAAACCACGCTGTCGGGCCTTCAACAAGCATGCCTGGTGGCCATGGTGACATGCATAGCATTCTGGGACCATCACAAAATGGGCAAATTGGAGGACTTAATTCAAACTATGGAGCATCTGCGCTGGTAACATCCAGTCGACAAGCATCAATGAGGCCGAACCGGAAGAGGGCGAAGCAGGCCCCGGGCCGTCAGACCGTGGAGCCGGCGACGGTGAGGAGCAGGCCGTGGCGCATTCACATCCCGACGATGTGTTCGGCGAGTCGGGCAGAGGCAGCGCAGCACAACGAGCAGCAGCCACGACGACCCGCTGCAGCACATCGGCCGGCAGCTCCATGGCGGGAAGCTCGCAGTCCGATTGGGAGGGGGGGAGCCGGGCATGGCCAGAGGTCGGATCGTGAGCGGGAGAAGCAGGCCACCACTTGGAGCCGGTAACAGTGAGGTGGTGGCCGCGGTGACGAGGAGGACAGAGCGGCTGAGGGACATCGTGCTCCCACTGCCACTGGAAGCCATTGTATTGACTTTCTGAACACGACGCTGTATGAATAGCTGACGTGTCCCTACGGGGAGTAAGCATTCCATTGTAATTGTACTTGTACTGGTTACATATGGCAAATAAAATTGAATTGAATCGAATTGAAAATCGGCTAAGGAAACTTGAGAGTTGTGGTGAATGACAGTTTTTCGGACTGGAGGGAGGTATACAGTGGTGTTTCCCAGGGTTTATCACTGGGATCACTGCTGTTTTTGATATATATATTAATGACTTGGACTTGTGGGGTACAAGGCACAATTTCAAAATTTGCAGATGACACAAAACTTGGAAGTGTAGTTAACAGAGGACATAGACAGGCTGGTGGAATGGGCGGACACATGGCAGAATGAAATTTAACGCAGAAAAGTATGAGGTTGTAGGAACTGGGGTTCCTAGCCGAAGAATTGAGATCGACTCAGAAAATCAAAAACAATAAAATTTAATGAACAAACGAAGCTGTACAGGAAACTGTAGGATACAATGCAAATAGGTCTGGTCTGCTTGAAAGCCTCTCTGGAAACTGCTAGATGGTTCCGAGCTCAACTGCTAGAAGGTTCCGAGCTCTGACGTCATCACATTCTTCCCGCCGTTGAGAGATCATGTGACGGACGGCATGACGTCATCACGCAGAGTACAGGAAAGAAGCCCTAGTACAGTTAACAGATACATTAAAGGTGCAGCCCCCAGCTGTACTACATTGCTGTAAAAGGAATTATATACAATTGTCCGTAATCCTCTGGTGGTTCCGCCACATGCGCGCCCCCCCCCCCCCAGAATTGCTTTTAACAGAGAAGGTAAGGCGAGAAGGGGGTCTGACGAGTCTGTCCGACCGACTGCGATACCCCGGCAGCTGGAACAGAGCGCTAGAAGAAGAACTGGCCATTGGCTATGGTTGGGATGACTCCACAGGCGGAGGAGAAGAGGAGGCCGGCTGTGGTCGACCTGGTGAGGCGGGCACTGGCGACTCGGCGGATGACTGTAGCTGTACTGGACCGGCAGTCGACGGTGGATGACCACGACGAGGCGGCTGAGCGGTGACGACTGGTTCGCTCAGATCCAGATGCGCCAGTTTCAACCGGTCGATGGAGTTGTGGCCAGGCTTACCGCCGACGTCGACTGTGAAGGACTTGTCACCTGACGAGATGACGCGGAACGGACCTGTGTAAGGCGGTTTGAGCAGGTTTTTGCGAGCATCCTGCCGAATGAACACGTATTCTGCGCTCTTCAGATCCACCGGGACATGGGAGTGCTGCAGGTCATGATGCGACGTAGGCACTGGGATGAAATTCCTAGCCGCTTCCTGGTGGCTGACGAGCTGCTGAGCTGGGGACCAGGGTTCCGTGTGAGCAGGAAGAAAATTACCAGGCACTCTGAGTGGTTGGCCGTAAACCAGCTCTGCTGAAGAAGAATGCAGGTCGTCCTTAGGTGCCGTGCGAAGACCTAGCAGCACCCAAGGGAGCCTGTCCACCCAACTAGGCCCACGGAGACTAGCACGCAGTGCGGCTTTAAGGGACCTGTGGAATCTTTCACACAGACCGTTCGCCTGTGGATGGTAGGCGGTGGTACGATGAAGCTTGGTGCCCAAACCTTGAGCTACGGCGTTCCAAAGCTCAGAGGTAAATTGAGGCCCCCGGTCGGAGGAGATGTCAGCCGGTACCCCGAACCGAGCTACCCACGACGAGATGAAGGCTCTGGAGACGTCTGCCGCTGTGGTGGCAACCAAAGGAATTGCCTCTGGCCACCTGGTGGTGCGGTCTACCACGGTGAGGAGGTGAGTGTACCCGCGAGAGGAAGGGAGAGGACCAACCAGGTCCACGTGCACATGGTCGAATCGACGCTCTGGAACCGGAAAAGTGGCGACTGGGGCCTTAGCATGGCGTTGTATCTTGGACTTCTGGCAACTCACGCAGGTATTGGTCCAGTCACGGACGTCGAGATGCATGCCCTTCCAGACAAATTTCTTTGCCATGAGTCGTTGTGATGCTCTCAAACCAGGGTGTGACAACCCGTGGATAGTGTTGAAAATTCTCCTGCACCATTCGACTGGAACGATTGGACGTGGGACGCCCATCGAGATGCCACACAGGAGTGTGGTTCCTGCGGCCTGGAAACTGACATCAGCCACTTGTAAGCTGGAAGGTGCGGTCCGGTATGCCTGCACTTCAGGGTCTGCCTTCTGTTCTTTTGCCAAACCAACATAGTCGACTCCCAGGTGTACTGCGTGGAGCTGGGCGCGGGAGAGACAATCCGCCGCCAGGTTGTCTCTGCCCGAGACATGTATGTCGGTTGTAAATTCAGATATGTACATAAGATGACGTTGTTGCCGTGCCAACCATGGTTCCGCTGTCTTGGCCATCGCAAAAGTAAGTGGCTTGTGGTCTACAAAAGCCGTGAATGGGCGTCCTTCCAGTAGGAAACGAAAATGGCGGATGGCCAGAAACCATGCCAACAACTCCCTATCAAAAGTACTATACTTGCGTTCGTTCTTCCGCAATTGGCGGCTGAAGAACGCCAGTGGTTGCCATGTGCCGTCGACCCCCTGCTCCTGTACTGCCCCGATGGCATAATCAGATGCGTCGGTGGTAAGGGCAATGGTTGCGCCCGGAAGGGGATGTGCCAACATGGTCGCAGCAGCCAAAGCGTTCTTGGTGTCGAGGAAAGCCTGGTCCATCTGGGGTGTCCAATCGATCGGGTCTTTGCCCGATTTACCTCTGAGGGCTTCGTACAAAGGTTGCATCAACAATGCCGCCTTGGGGACGAACCGATGATAAAAATTGACCGTTCCCAGAAATTCCTGGAGGGCCCTGACGGTCTGAGGAAGAGGGAACGAGGTGACCGCTTCCACCTTCATGGCCAGCGGGACGGCGCCTTCTGAGGTGATTCTGTGTCCCAGAAAATCAATGCTGTACAACCCAAACTGGCACTTGGCCGGGTTGATAAGGCCATGTTGGCTGAGACGAGAAAAAAGGGTACGCAAGTGCGTAATGTGTTCTTTCGTGCTGTTACTGGCAATAAAGATGTCGTCTAGGTAGACGAAGATGAACGGCAGATCGCGCAACACGGAATCCATGAGACGTTGGAAGGCTTGTGCAGCATTCTTCAGCCCAAACGGCATACGAAGGAACTCCGAGGCCGAAAGGTGTGATGACGGCAGTTTTGGGGATGTCCTGAGGATGCACGGGCACTTGATGATAGCCTCGGACGAGGTCTACTTTGGAAAAGATGGAATTCCCTGCCAGATGGGCCGAAAAATCCTGAATGTGAGGAATTGGGTACCGATCCGGTGTGGTAACCTCATTCAGGCGTCTGTAGTCGCCGCATGGTCACCATCCGCCGCCCGGCTTAGGAACAATGTGTAATGGCGAGGACCAAGGACTATTCGAACGTCGAATAATACCCGGGCGTTCCATTGTATGGAACTCCGCCTTGGCGGCCGCGAATTTACCGGGTTCCAGCCTTCGAGCTCTCGCATAAACGGGGGATCCTGTCATGGTAATGTGGTGCGCCACACCGTGCCTCACGACTGAAGAAGAAAATGTGGGCCTGGTGAGCTCAGGGAACTCACTGAGAAGACGAGAGAACTCATTTGGAGATGGGACTGCACAGGCAACTGACCAAGACATCGCGGTGCTTCGGTGGCAGGGGACCGAGTGAAAAGTGGAGGCACTGATTAGCCGGCAGTGTCGGACGTCGACGAGAAACCCGTTTGCGCAGAAGAAATCTGCCCCCAGGATGGCCTGTGAGACTTTCGCCGTGATGAACTCCCAAACAAAATGTTGGCCGCCAAAACTCAACTGGAACCTACGCTTTCCGAACGTGCGAATGGCCGCACCATTGGCTGCCTCAAGGGGGGGACCTTGACCGCCGGATTGAAGATCTAGCTTCGATGCTGGTAGGATACTGCACTGGGAGCCAGTATCTCAGAAAACGACGCCCTGACAGGGAGTCTGTAATGTGTAGGAGTTTCCCTGCGGACCCGACGGCCATCACAACTCCGGCACGTCCTTTAGGCCTTATTGATCTTCTCAGAAACCGCTGGTTTGAGGTAGGTTTTTTTTTGGTGAGAAACTGCAGGGCGGATGGCAATTTCTGGCCTTCGCGCCGAAACGAACGTGGTATGCACACTAGCCTGCAGGAGGAGGAGTCGGATTCGCTCTTGTGGGGGATGGGCGCCTTGTGGCTGTATAAGATTGTTGAGATGGTGAATATTTTATCCGCTTCCGCGGCGAGTTCAGCACAATCCGTGATCGCGGAATTGGCCAAGGCTGTCTGTACTGGCTCTGGTAGTTGACAGAGAAACAGCTTGCGGAACAGAAAACATTGCGATTCCGAGCCCAAAAGCGTGAGCATTTGGCTCATGAGCTCTGAGGGTTTTGAGTCCCCGAGGCCGGGCATGGAGATAAGTCTGCGAGCGCACTCCGACTTGGACAGACCGAAAATCTGCAGTAAACGTGCTTTTAAAGCTTCGTACTTGCCATCGTTCGGTGGACTCTCGAGGAGGCTGACGACCCGCGAGGCCGTGGCGCTGTCGAGGGCGGAGACCACATAATAATAATGGGTCGAATCCGCTGCTACTCCCCGGATTGCAAATTGGGCTTCCGCCTGGAAAAACCACGCAGCCGGTTGTTGCTCCCAAAATTGCGGCAGTTTGAGGGTGACGGCGTTCGTGTCCATGATGTAACTTCAACGAAAATTGTTCGAAGAAATCGGGGTCACCAATGTAGGAACTGGGGTTCCTAGCCGAAGAATTGAGATCGACTCAGAAAATCAAAAACAATAAAATTTAATGAACAAACGAAGCTGTACAGGAAACTGTAGGATACAATGCAAATAGGTCTGGTCTGCTTGAAAGCCTCTCTGGAAACTGCTAGAAGGTTCCGAGCTCAACTGCTAGCAGGTTCTGAGCTCAACTGCTAGCAGGTTCCGAGCTCTACTGCTAGCAGGTTCCGAGCTCTACTGCTAGAAGGTTCCGAGCTCAACTGCTAGCAGGTTCCGAGCTCTACTGCTAGAAGGTTCCGAGCTCTGACGTCATCCCGTTCTTCCCGCCGTTGAGAGATCACGTGACGGACGGCATGACATCATCACGAGTACAGGAAAGAAGCCCTAGTACAGTTAACAGATACATTAAAGGTGCAGCCCCCAGCTGTACTACATTGCTGTAAAAGGAATTATATACAATTGTCTGTAATCCTCTGGTGGTTCCGCCACATGGTGATACACTTTGGTAGGAAGAATGAGGAGAGACAATTCAAGGAAAATGGTATAACCTTAAAGGGGTGCAAGAACAGCGAGACCTGGGGTGTTTGTGCACAAATCTTTGAAGATGGCAGGACAGGTTAAGAAAACAGTTAATAAAGCATACGGGACCCATGGCTTTATAAATAGAGGCATAGAGCAGAAAAGCCAGGAAGTTATGCTGAAATATAAAACACTAGTTTGGCCCCAGCTGGACACCACACTTCTGGGCACCACACTTTATAAAGGACGTGGAGGCTTTGGAGAGGGTGCAGAAGAGATTTACTAGAATGATTCTAGGGATGAGGGATTACGTTTACGTAGATAGACTGGAGAAGTTGGGGGGCGTTCTCCTTGGAGCAAAGACGACTAAAAGAAGATTTGTTGAGGTGTTTAAAATCATGAAGGGTTTAGACAGAGTAAATAAAGAGAAACTGTTTCCAATGGCTGAAGGATCGATAACCACAGGACATATAAGGTGATTGGCAAAATGGCAGAGGCAAAATGAGAAAAAACTTTTATGCAACGAGTGGTTAGGATTTGAAATGCACTGCCTGATAGGGTGGTGGATACAGATTCAATAGTGCCCTTCAAACAGGAATTGGATAAATACTTGAAGGAGAAAAAATTGCAGTGATATGGGGAAAGAGCAGGGAACTGGGACTCACTCGATTGCTCTGCGAAAAAGCTGGCGCAGACGCGATGGCCCGAATGGCCTCATCCTGTGCTGTACTTTTCTATGATTCTACGACTACATTTAATAATCCACATAAATGTGCACGCCTCACAGGAGGGGTGAGTGAGTGGGTCCAGCATATGGTGAGGGAGGCTCAGTGAGGAAACTGAAGTGGGTTATCACCTCATGTCTTAATGTAGACTCAATATTGTTTTAAACTTGAAAGGTGAGCAAAACAGTATTAACTTTGCATATGTCTTCACTAGAGAAGAGGATGTTGCCAATGTCACAGTAATGGAGGCGGCAGTAGCGATATTGGATAGGATAAAAAATAGATAAAGAGCAGGTACTTAAAAGTTGGCAGTGCTCAAAGTAGAAAAATCACCCGGTCCGGATGGGCTGCGTCCTAGGTTACTGAGGGAAGTAAGGGTGGAAATTGTGGAGACTCTGGCCACAAGCAAGGAGCTGATTGGTGAGTAGCTGGTGAGTGTTTTTTTTAAGTTTATTTCTGCTAAGTTAGTTAATAGTCTATTAAATAGAGGCACGGCAGGGCACCTCAGTCCCATGGAATGTACATCATATGCCATGTGGGAAATCCAGGACGTTTCCCATGTCCTGGACAACCACATGTGCAAGAAGTGTTGTCAGCTGGAGGAGGGTTTCGGAGCTTGAGCAGCAACTGGTGTCGCTGCGGTGCATCCGTGAGGCTGAGAGCTATGTGGATAGCACATTTCAGGAAGTGGTCACCCTGCAGCTTAAGAGTATGCAGGCAGAGAGGGAATGGGTGACTGCCAGACAAAAAGGAGGCCGGTATTGCAGGAGTCCCGAGTGCATCTCGCTCTCCCAACGGTGAGGGCGATGGTTCCTCTGGGATTACCAGTCAGCCAATTCCACGGCACCACGGGTGGCTCAGCTGTACGGGGCAGGGAGGTGGGAGATTGGGAAAGTAATAGTGATAGGGGGATTCAATAGTTAGGGGAACAGACAGACGTTTCTGTGGCCGCAGACACGATTCCAGGATGGTATGTTGCCTCCCTGGTGCCAGGGTCAAGGATGTCACCGAGCGGCTGTAGAACACTCTGAAGGGGGAGGGTGAACAGCCAGAGGTCATGGTCCATATCGGTATCAACGACGTAGGTAGGAAGAGGGATGAGGTCCTGCAGGCAGATTTTAGGGAGCTCGGAAAGAGATTAAAAAGCAGGACCTCAAAGGTAGTAATCTCTAGATTACTCCCAGTGCCACGCGCGAGTGAGTATAGAAATAGGATAGAGCAGATGAATGCGTGGCTGGAGAGATGGTGCAGAAGGGAGGGCTTTAGATTCCTGGGGCATTGGAACCGGTTCTGGGGGAGTTGGGACCTGTACAGACCGGATGGGTTGCACCTTAACAGAGCCGGGACCAATGTCCTCGCGGGGTGTTTGCTAGTGCTGTTGGGGTGGGTTTAAACTAATTTGGTAGGGGGGTGGGTACCAGGATGTAACATTAGAAAGGAGAAACATGGTGCACAAGAGTGGGAGATACAGATAGTACTAGAGTAAGAAATAGCATGGTATTAGATGGGGTCAGGCTAAGAGAAAATACAAGAAGGTCTAAGATAGGTTTACAGTGCATGTGTGTAAACGCATGAAGCGTGGTAAATAAGGTTGGTGACCTGCAGGTGCAAATAGCCACATGGGAATATGATGTGGCAATAACGGAGACCTGGCTCAAAAAAGGGCAGGATTGGTACTAAATGTTCCTGGATATAAGGTGTTCAGGAAAGATAGGGAAGGAAAGAAAGGGGGTGGGCGGCAGTATTGATTAAGGAGAATATTAGTGCTGGAGAGAGAGGATGTCCTGGAGGGGTCAAGGATGGAATCTATTTGGTTAGAGTTAAGAAACAATAGAGGTGCCATTACACTAGGCAACCTACTAGTGGGAAGGATATAGAGGAGCAAATTTGCAGGGAAATTAGAGAGGTGCAAGAACTATAGAGTGGTGATAATGGCGGACTTCAACTATCCTAACATAGACTGGGATAGTAATAGTGTAAAGGACAGAGAAGGGCAAGAATTTCTGAAGTGTGTTCAGGAGAACCTTCTTGATCAGTATGTTTCCAGCCCAATGAGGAAGGAGGCATTGCTGGATCTGGTTCTGGGGAATGAGGTGGGTCAAGTAGAGCAAGTGTCAGTAGGAGAACATTTAGGGAACAGTGATCATAATATCATAAGGTTTAGGTTCGCTATGGAAAAGGACAAAGAGCAATCTAGAGTCAAAATACTTAATTGGAAGAGGGCCAATTTCAGTGGGATGAGAACGGACTGGACCCGGGTAAATTGGAATCAAAGATTGGCAGGCAAAACTGTAATTGAACAACTGGCTGCCTTTAAAGAGGAGATGGTTCGGGTACAATCGAGGCACATTCCCACGATGGGGATAGGTAGGGCAACCAAAGCCAGAGCTCCCTAGATGATGAAAGAGATAGAGAGTAAGATAAAGCAGAAAAATGGGGCATTTGACAGATGTCAGGTTGAGAATACAAGTGAGAACCAGGCTGAATACAGAAGTGAAAAAGGAAATAAGAGGGGCAAAGAGGGAGTGTATAAGAATAGACTGGCAACTAACGTAAAAAGGAATCCAAAAGACTTCTATCGGCATATAAATAGTAAGAGGAGAGGTGGGGCCGATTAGGGACCAAAAAGAAGACTTGCGCGTGGAGGCAGAGGGCATGGCTGAGGCACTAAATGAGTACTTTGCATCTGTCTTTACCAAGGAAGAAGATGCTGCCAAAGTCACAGTGAAAGAGGAGGTAGTTGAGATACTGGATGGGATGAAAAATTATAAGGAGGAGGTACTAGAAAGACTGGCTGTACTTAAAGTAGATAAGTCACCAGGACTGGATGGGATGCATCCTAAGATGCTGAGGGAAGTAAAGGTGGAAATTGTGGAGGTACTAGCCATAATCTTCCAATCTTCCTTGGATACGACTGGAGAATTGCGAATGTTACACCCTTGTTCAAGAAAGGGTGTAAGGATAAACCCATCAACTACAGGCCAGTCAGCTTAACCTTGGTGGTGGGGAAGCTTTTAGAAATGATAATCTGGGACAAAATTAGCAATCACTTGGACAAGTGTGGATTAATTAAGGGAAGCCAGCACAGATTTGTTAAAGGCAAATCGTATATAACTAACTTGATTGAATTTTTTGATGAGGTAACAGCGAGGGTTGATGAGGGCAATGCGGTTGATGTGTATATAGACTTCCAAAAGGCATTTGATAAAGTGCCACATAATAGGCTTACCAGCAAAGTTGAAACCCATGGAATAAAAGGGTCAGTGGCAGCATGAATATGAAATTGGCTAAGTGACAGGAAATAGAGCAGTGGTGAACGGTTGTTTTTCGGACTGGAGGAAGGTATACAGTGGTGTTCCCCAGGGATCGGTACTAGGACCACCTGCTTTTCTTGATATATATTAATGATTTGGACTTGGGTGTACAGGGCACTGTTTCCAAATTTGAAAGTGACACAAAACTTGGAAGTATAGTGAACAGTGAGGAGGATAGGGATCGACTTCAAGAGGTCATAGACAGGTTAGTGGAATGGGTGGACACGTGGAAGATGAAGTTTAACGCAGAAAAGTGCGAAGTGATACATTTTGGTAGGCAGAACGAGGAGAGGCAATATAAACTAAAGGAGGTGCATAAACAGAGAGACCTGGGGGTATATGTGCACAAATCATTGAAGGTGGCAGGACACGTTGAGAAAGTGGTTAAAAAAGCTTACGGGATCTTGGACTTTATAAATAGAGGCATAGAGTACAAAAGCAAGGAAGTTATGATGAACCTTTATAAAACACTGGTTCAGCTTCAACTGGAGTATTGTGTCCAATTATGGGCACTACACTTTAGGAAGGATGTGAAGGCTTTAGAGAGGGTGTAGACAAGATTTACAAGAATGGTTCCAGGGATGAGGGACTTCAGTTACTTGGATAGACTGGAGACGCTGGGGTTGTTCTCCTTAGAGCAGAGAAGATTGAGAGGAGATTTTATAGAGGTGTTCAAAATCATGAGGGGTCTAGACAGAGTAGATAGAGAGAAACTGAATCCATTACTGAATCCATTGGTGGAAGGGTCGAGAAGCAGATTTAAGGTGATTAACAGAAGATCCAAAGGCGACATGAGAAAAAACATTTTTACGCAGCAAGTGGCTATGATCTGGAATACACTGCCTGAAAGGGTGGTGGAGGCAGATTCAATCATGGCTTTCAAAAGGGAATTAGTTAAGTACCTGAAGAAAACAAATTTGCAGAGCTACGGAGAAAGGGCAGGGGATTGGGACTAGCTGAAGTGCTTTTGCAGAGAGCTGGCATGGGCTCGATGAGCCGAATGGCCTCCTACAGTGCTATAACGATTCTATGATTCAGTCTTTCAAACCTCCATGGATATGGGAGCAGTGCCAGAAGACTGAAGGAATGCAAATAATAAACCCCTGTTCAAACAAGGATAGAGGGATAAACCCAGCAACCACAGGCCGGTCTGTCTAACGGTGGTGGTGGTGGAGAAACTTTTTTAGAAACAATAATCCGGGACAAAATTAAGTGGTACTTGGAAAATTCTGGGTTAATAAATGAAAGCCAGTATGGATTTGTTAAAGGAAAATCGTGTTTGACTAACTTGATTGAGTTGTTTGTTGAAGTAACGGAGAAGGTTGATGAGGGTAGTGCGGATAGTGTGTATAAGGACTTTCAAAAGGCATTTGATAAAATACCAAATAATAGATTTGTAAGCAAAATTAAAGCCTATGGGATTAAAGGGACAGTGGCAGCATGGATACAAAATTGGCTAAGGGACAGAAAGCAGAGATGGTGGCAGCACGGTGGCATAGTGGTTAGCACTGTTGCCTCACAGCGCCAGGGACCCGGGTTCGAATCCGGCCTCGGGTGACTGTGTGGAGTTTGCACATTCTCCCCGTGTTTGCGTGGGTTTCCTCCGGGTGCTCCGGTTTCCTCCCACAGTCCAAAGATGTGCGGGTTAGGTTGATTGGCCATGATAAATTGACCATTAGTGTTAGGGAGATTAAAATATGTGGGGTTACGGGGATAGGGTGGGATGTGTGTTGGTGTAGGGGTTACGGGGATCGGGTGGGATATGTGTCGGTGCAGGCTCGATGGGCCGAAATGGCCTCTATCTGCACTGTGGGGTTTCTGTGATTCTGTGATGGTGAATGGTTGTTTATCAGACTAGAAAGAAAAAAGAAAGACTTGCCTTTATATAGCACCTTTCATGACCACCGGACGTCTCAAAGCGCCTTACAGCCAATTAAGTATTTGTGGAGTGCAGTCATTGTTGTAATGTGGTAAGTATACAGTGGTGTTTCCCCAGGGGTCAGTATTAGGATCACTGCTCTTTTTGATATATATTAATGACCTGGACATGATTTACACCGGGCATGATTTAAAAGTTTTCAGATGATACGAAACTCGGAAATGTATTAAACAGTGAGGAGGATAGAAGCAGATTTCAGGAGGAGTATATAGACTAGTGAAATGGGCAGACACTAGGCAGATGAATTTTTTTTTTATTTTTTACTTGTTACTGGGATGTGAGTGTTGCTGGCAAGGCCAGCATTTATTGCCCATCCCTAACTGCCCTTGAGAAGGTGGTGGTGAGCCACCGCCTTGAACCGCTGCAGTCCCTGTAGTGAAGGTACTCCCACAGTGCTGTTAAGGAGGAAGTTCCAGGATTTTGACCCAGCAACGATGAAGGATCGGCAATATATTTCCAAGTCAGGACGGTGTGTGACTTGGAGGGGAACTTGGAGGTGATGGTGTTCCCATGCGCCTGCTGCCCTTGTCCTTCTAGGTGGCAGAGGTCGTGGGTTTGGGAGGTGCTGCTGAAGAAGCCTTGGCGAGTTGCTGCAGTGCATCTTGTAGATGGTACACGCTGCAGCCATGGTGCGCTGGTGGTGGAGGGGGTGAATGTTTAAGGTGGTGGATGGGGTGCCAATTAAGTGGGTCTCTTTGTCCTGGATGTTGTCGCGCTTCTTGAGCGTTGTTGGAGCTGCACTCATCCAGGCAAGTGGAGAGTATTCCATCGCACTCCTGACTTGTGCCTTGTAGATGGTGGCCAAACGTTGGGGAGTCAGAAGGTGAGACACCCGCCGCAGAATACCCAGCCTCTGACCTGCTCTTGTAGCCACAGTATTTATGTGGCTGGTCCAGTTAAGTTTTTGGTTGATGGTGACCCCCAGGATGTTGATGGTGGGCATGGACTGCTTCATTATCTGAGGAGTTACAAATGGAACTGAACAGTGCAATCATCAGCAAACATCCCCCACTTCTGACCTTATTTTAGACTTCATTGATGAAGCAGCTAAAGATGGTTGGGCTGAGGACACTGCCCTGAGGAACTCCTGCAGCGATGTCCTGGGGCTGTGATGATTGGCCTCTAACAACCACAACCATCTTCCTTTGTGCTAGGTATGACTCCAGCCAGTGGAGAGTTTTCCCCCTGATTCCCATTTACTTCAATTTTACTAGGGCTCCTTGATGCCACACTCTGTCAAATGCTGCCTTGATGTCAAGGGCATTCACTCTCACCTCACCTTCTGGAATTCAGTTCTTTTGTCCATGTTTAGATGAAGGCTGTAATGAGGTCTGGAGCCGAGGGGTCCTGGCGGAACCCAAACTGAGCATCAGTGAGCAGGTTATTGGTGAGTAAGTGGCGCTTGATAGCACTGTCGACGACACCTTCCATCACTTTGCTGATGATTGAGAGTAGACTGATGGGGTGGTAATTGGCCGGATTGGATTTGTTCTGCTTTTTGTAGACAGGACATAATTGGGCAGATGCCAGTGTTGTAACTGTAGTGGAACAGCTTGGCTAGTGGAGCGTTAGTTCTGGAGCACAAGTCTTCAGCATGACAGCAGGGATGTTGTCAGGGCCCATAGCCTTTGCTGTATTCGGTGCACTCAGCCTTTGCTATCACGTGGAGTGAATCGAATGTCTTGAAAACTGGCTTATGTGATGGTGGGGACCTCAGCAAGAGGCTGATACGGATCATCCATTCAGCACTTCTGGCTGGAGGTGGTTGTAAACGCTTCAGTCTTGTCTTTTGCAGTCGCGTACTGGGCTCCTCCATCATTGAGGATGGGATGTTCATGGTGCCTCCTCCTCCTGTTAGTTTAATTGTTCACCGCCATTCACGACTGGATGTGGCAGGACTGCAGAGCTTTGATCTGATCTGTTGGTTGTGGAATCGCTTAGCTCTGTCTATAGCATGCTGCTTCTGCTGTTTAGCATACCTGTAGTCCTTGGTTGCAGCTTCCCCAGGTTGGCACCTCATTTTTAGGTATGTCTGGTGCTGCTCCTGGCATGCTCTTCTGCACACTTCATTGAACCAAGGTTGGTCCCCTGGATTGATGGTAATGGTAGAGTGAGGTATATGCCGGGCCATGAGGTTACAGATTGTGGTGGAATACAATTCTGCTGCAGCTGATGGTCCACAGCGCCTCATGGATGCCCAGTTTTGAGCTGCTAGATCTGTTCTGAATCTATCCCATTTCGCACGGTGGTAGAGCCACACTACATGATGGAGGGTGTCCTCAGTGTGAAGACGGGACTTCATCTCCACAAGGTCTGTGCGGTGGTCACTGCTACCAATACTGTCATGGACAGATGCATCTGCGAAAGGTAGATTGGTGAGGACGAGGTCAAGTAGGTTTTTCCTTCATGTTGGTTCTTTCACCACCTGCTGCAGGCCCAGTCTGGCAGCTATGTCCTTCAGGACTCGGCCAGCTCGGTCAGTCGTGGTGCTACCGAGCCACTTTTGGCGATAGTCATTGAAGTCCCCCACCCAGAATACATTCTGTGCCCTTGCTACCCTCAGTGCTTCTTCCAAGTGGTGTTCAACATGGAGGAGTACTGATTCATCAGCTGAGGGAGGGCGGTATATGGTATTCAGCAGGAGAAGTGTGAAGTGATTCATTTTTGTAGGAAGAATTAGGAGAGGCAATGTGAACTAAATAGTACAATTTTAAAGAGGGTGCAGGAACAGAGCGACCTGAGGGGTGTACCTACACAAGTCTTTGAAGGTGGCAGTATAAGTTGATAAGGCTGTTAAAAAGGCATATGGGATCCTTGGCTTTATAAATAGAAGCATAGAGTACAAAAGCAAGGAATAACCAAATATTTATAAAACACTGATTAGGCCCCAGCTGGAGTATTGTGTCCAATCTAGGATAACACATTTTAAGAAGGATGTCAAGGCCTTAGAGAGGGAGCAGAGGAGATTTACTGGAATGGTACTAGGAATGAAGGACTTCAGTGACATTGAGACACGAGAGAAACTAGGATTGTTTTCCTTAGAGCAGAGAAGGTTAAGGGGAGGTTTAATAGCGTTGTTCAAAACCATGAAGGGTTTCGATAGAGTGAATAAGGAGAAATTGTTTTTCAGTGGCAGAAAGGTCAGTAACTAGAGGACACAGATATACGGTAATTGGCAAAAGAACCAGAGGCGACATAAGGAAAATACATTTTATGCAGCGAGTTATTATGACCTGGAATGGATTACCTGATCGGGTGGTGGACGCAGATTCAATAGTAACTTTCAATAGAGAACTTGATAAATACTCGAAGGGGGGAAATTTGCAGCACTGTGGGGAAAGAGCAGTGGAATGGGACTTATTGGATAGCTCTTTCAAAGAGCTGGCACAGGCACGATGGGCTGAATGGCCTCCTTGTGTGCTGTATCATTCAATGAACTTAGGGTTAACTCAGGTTTGTGGCTGATGAGAACAACTGGAAAGGATAGTAGGCAGATCACTGAATAAATACAATGAGGAAAGCCACCCAATGTTCCTTAGCCCATCCCTCTAGAGAAACCTACAATCTTCTCATCATGGCATCCAGTGACTCTCAAATTATTCCATTGTTTTGCCCTCCAATTCCAAGTGTTGATTTCTCTTCCTATGGGAAAGAGAATATAATTGTGCTTGTTTATGTTATAAAATGCTACCTTGTTACCAGGAGGAAGCTGTAGTCCAGCAGCATTTAGAACCTTTTAGGCTAGAATCATCCTTTTGTATGGTATTGTGGCTAAACATATATCATGCACGACAATTTAGTGACACAGGTGGTAATGCTACCTTTACTGTGGTTTGTGTCAGCTTTCACTTCACACTTTCTGCATTAAATTAAACCCAGCCAGACACCATAACAATACAGCAATAAATGCAGGCTACCTTTTTTTTACCTTGTACATGTGGAGTACAAGGAAATTCAATGTGTGGTAATTGAAGTAGGTTTAAACATCTGTAGCATACAAACACCGCTCTTTAGCCATGTGGTAGAGTTTAGCAATATCCCATAAATGGAGTATTTGTTTTCCTGCTTTATAGCAGCAGAAAAACAATAAAGGAAGGAGAAGGAAATCACAGAAATCACAGAAACCCCACAATGCAGATAGAGGCCATTTCGGCCCATCGAGCCTGCACCGACACATATCCCACCCGATCCCCGTAACCCCACGTATTTAATCCCCCTAACACTAAGGGTCAATTTATCATAGCCAATCAACCTAACCCGCACATCTTTGGACTGTGGGAGGAAACCGGAGCACCCGGAGGAAACCCACGCAAACACGGGGAGAATGTGCAAACTCCACACAGTCACCCGAGGCCGGATTCGAACCCGGGCCCCTGGCGCTGTGAGGCAACAGTGCTAACCACTATGCCATGCTAGAGGAGATCAGAATACACTTTCCAGAGGATTTGCAGGCAAGGAACCAACTAGTCAGTATTAATAGAGCAACCAAGTCAGCAGCATCGACACCTTTTTATCTTAGCTGATACATTCTCGGTGTTGTTATCGTTAAGTGCTGTCTTGGAATTGCCCTTGTGCACAGATACTGTGTTACCTGTAGTAACTGTAGCTGTGGTTTTTACACCAGGAAGTGATTACACTGGCATCTTACAGACCACCATGGTGAGCTGCATTGAGTAGGTTCTGATGCACTGTGAATGATAGATTCTAGACTTATGTAGGGAGAAAGAAGTAGCACGTAGAATCCTTTACACCACTGGAGGGCTCCCATGGATTTCATGCTCGCCATCAAATGTATCTTGATGAATTTTCCTCTGGAATTTCCTAGTTTCCTCCTTACTTTCAAAAACCTCCCCCAAATCCTTCTCTTACAAGGTGACCTAATAGAGGTTTTCAAGATGATGAGAGGTTTTGCTAGAGTAGACAGAGAAAAACTATTCCCTTTGGCGAGTGGGTCAATAACTAGAGAACCTAACCATAGATTCAAAATTATTAACAAAAGATCTAGAGGGGAGATGAGGAGAAATATTTTCACTGAGTTGTCGGGATCTGAAATGAGCTACCTGACAAAGTGGTGGAAGCTGATTACATAAATAATTTTAAAGGGGAGTTGGACAGGTACTTGAGGATGAGGAACTTACAGGGTTATGAACAAAAAGCGGGGATGTGGGACTGAGCACGACTGCTCTTTCTAAGAGCCAGCACAGGCACAATAGGCTGAATAGCTTCCTTCTGTACTGTAAGTTTCTATAATTTCTCAGCTCTTTCAGAGCATTGTTATCATGAGGCACACAGTGTTTTTTGAGGTTGTAATTTGCAGAATAGATAAGGGGGAACCAGTGGATGTGGTGTATTTGGATTTTCAGAAGGCATTCGATAAGGTGCTACACAAGAGGTTATTAAACAAAATTAGGTCTCATGGGATTGGGGGTAATATACTAGCATGGATTGAGGATTGGTTAACGGACAGAAAACAGAGAGTAGGAATAAACGGGTCATTTTCGGGTTGGCAGGCTGTAACTAGTGAGGTACCACAAGGATAAGTGCTTGGGCCTCAGCTATTCACAATCTATATCAATGATTTGGATGAGGGGACCAAATGTAATATATCCAAGTTTGCTGATGATACAAAGCTAGGTGGGAATGTAAGTTGTGAAGAGGATGCAAAGAGGCTTCAAGGGGATATTGTCCCATTACCATCTCCGTTTGCCTTGCACCATCATCCCTTTTGTCTTTTAATCTCTCCTGCCTTCCATCCTATCAAGGACCTTCCCTTTTGTTCTTTCCCTCCCCCTTTTCTCTGCCCCTGCACTTGCTTAAAAACCTGTTACATCTCTAACTTTTTACAGTTCTGACGAAGGGTCATCGACCTGAAAGATTAACTCTGTTTCTCTCTCCACAGATGCTGCCTGACCTGCTGAGTATTTCCACCATTTCAATAGCAAAATACTGCAGATACTGGAAATCTGAAATAACAACTGAAAATGCTGGAAACACTCAGCAGGACAGGCAGCATCTGTGGAGAGAGAAAGAGTTAACGTGTCAGGTATTTCCAACATTTTCTGTTTTTATTTTAAGTATATATAGACAGGTTAAGTGAGTGGGCAAGGACATGGCAAATGGAATATAATGTGGAGAAATGTGAAGTTATCCACTTTGGTAGGAAAAATAGAAAAGCAGAGTATTTTTTAAATGGCGAGAGATTGGGAAATGTTGGTGTTCAGAGGGACTTGGGTGTCCTTGCACACACATCACACACAGGTACAGCAAGCAAATCGTATGTTGGCCTTTATTACAAGAGGATTTGAGTATAAGAGTAAAGATGTCTGCAATTATATAGGGCTCTGGTGAGACCACACCTGGAGTATTGTGTACAGTTTTGGTCTCCTTACCTAAGGAAGGATTTACTTGCCATAGAGGGAATGCAGCAAAGGTTCACCAGACTGGTTCCTGGGATGGGGGAATTGTCCTATGAGGAGAGATTCACAGAATCACAGAAACCCCACAGTGCAGATAGAGGCCATTTCGGCCCATCGAGCCTGCACCGACACACATCCCACCCTATCCCCGTAACCCCACGTATTTAATCCCCCTAACACTAAGGGTCAATTTTTTATCATAGCCAATCAACCTAACCCGCACATCTTTGGACTGTGGGAGGAAACCGGAGCACCCGGAGGAAACCCACGCAAACACGGGGAGAATGTGCAAACTCCACACAGACAGTCGCCCGAGGCCGGATTCGAACCCGGGTCCCTGGCGCTGTGAGGCAACAGTGCTAACCACTATGCCACCGTGCTGCCTTGTGTAGACTAGGCCTATATTCTCTAGAGTTTAGAAGAATGAGAGGCGATCTCATTGAAACATACAGCATTCTTACAGGGCTTGACAGGGTAGATGCAGGGAGGATGCTTCCCTGGGTGGGGAGTCTCGAACCAGGGGTCACAATCTCAGAATAAGGGGTTGGCCATTTAGGACTGAGATGAGGAGAAATTTCTTCACTCAGAGGGTGATGAATCTTTGGAATTCTCTACCCCAGAGGGATACATACATAGATACATAGAAGATAGGAGCAGGAGTAGGCCATTCGGCCCCTCGAGCCTGCTCTGCCATTCAACGAGATCATGGCTGATCATCCAAATTAAGTACCCTGTCCCTGCTTTCTCCCCATGTCCCTTGATCCCTTTAGCCTCAAGAAATATATCCAACTCCTTCTCGAATATATTTAATGAATTGGCCTTCACTGCCTTCTGTGGTAGAGAATTCCACAGGTTCACCACTCTCTGGGTAAAGAAATTCCTCCTCATCTCTGTCCTAAATGGCTTACCCCTTATCCTTAGACTGTGATCCCTGGTTCTGGACTCCCCGACCATCGGGAACATCCTTCCTGCATCTAGTCCTGTTTCAATGAGATCCCCTCTCATTCTTCTAAACTCCAGCGAGTATAAGCCCAATCGACCCAATCTCTCATACGTCATTCCTGCCATCCCAGGTATCAGCCTGGTGAATCTTCGCTGCCCTCCCTCCATGGCAAGAACATCCTTCCTCAGATAAGGCGACCAAAACTGCACACAATACTCAAGGTGTGGTGTTGAAGTGGAATACTTCTTAGCTCTGGGTAATGACTCAATACACTCTTGGATTCGTCAGACGGACAGGCCTTTTATTTCACTTGCAAGGGGTGAGGCTACTATTCCAATGATACAGCGTAAGCATTCCATATTTATACAGTGCAACAAACAAGTTTAATTGACATTCCTTTGTTCCTCTATCAGGATACATTTTAGATTAATCATCAGGTATTAATGACATATTGACAGAAGGATCCTGGACACATAAGTCAACCGTTAATCTATAACAGGGCATGAATCGTGTAACCGGAGGTCCTCTTTAATCTTAATCATATATTGGGAGGCTAGGTTTGCTTACGGTCACAAGTTGTCAGGTCACTGGTTACTTCAAAGGAACCCATTGTTTCACTTCTACATTCTCATTAGGTGGGCAGACATCTGTTCTTGGCTGTAATCTAAGTATGTGCAATAGCTCTAGTTACACATCGACTCTTGACCGGTGTCAAGTCTGAAAACTTTTACCCAGCAAGCACCTGAAATTAACCCCTTATAATATGTAGATTTCCTCATTCCCCCCTTTTGTCCTTTCTAAAGACAATCTATTTCGCTAAGTTTAAGAAATTCTACATCAAAGGTCTCATCCTTGATATCCTCATATTCAGACACCATTGGTACTGGAGGAGTTGACGTTAATAAGGAAAGGACTTTTGTACACAATTTTAAACAACCAATCAATAAACTAATTAAAATTATTATCATCACAATTGCAATTAAGTCTTCCAAAATTTGCTTTCCTAGTGCTCCTCCCCACCCTGAAATCCAATCCCACATGGACCACTGTTCAGGTTGACGTAGTTTCTCTACAGCCTCCTTTATGTGGTTTACCAGGTTGGTGATATTTTCTGAGTTATCTGGAATATAGGTGCAACATTCGGTTTTTATGATTGCACATGTGCCCCCTTCTTTTGCCAACAAATAGTCCAGAGCCCTGCGGTTTTGTAAAGCAACAGTGCGCAAAGCCACCATTTCTGCGTTTACATCACTAAGAGCATCAGCAGTATCATTGGCTATTTGTTCCAACACTGCTGCCATGTTTATAGATTCTCTTGCTAGCTTCCCTGTTCCATACCAGGGAAATGCTATAGCAAAGAACCTTTCAGTTTCTGTAATGGCTCGTTTTGCTCGTGTCCCAGGGTGGCTATCCAAAGATGAAATATGATGTATATAGGGCACTACATATCCCAAATAACATGACCCAGTCCAATTTTGTGGTAACCAAGGGTATGCTCTATGCCCACAGATGAAATAGGTGTTATTATAGGCTTCAAATTTGTTCCATATCTGGTGCATCATTCCTATTCCTTGTTCTCCTTTCCAGATTTTTTTACTAGTCAAATTTTGTACTGTGGACAGGTTCCACCGTCCCCAATAGGGCCATTCGACTGCACCCGGTGGTTTAGTAGTAGTTTTAGTCAAAGTGTAGTTACATTTGCACTCACTCCATCCAACCATCAATCCTTCTCCATTGTCGTTTACCAGACAGACTTCTCCTTTTGTATTATTTACGGTTCCCATTGACGTCACTAATAGGCTCTCTGGATTCCTTTGATTATCATATTGGGGATGAAACCACCCTTCAAATTTTATAAGGTTGTATCCTGCATCTTTCCATTCATTTTCCAATTGATCTGGGTTTAAACTATTTTGGGTCTGAAATGTACTGGCTGCCTCCTTATTCCAGGTGGTATTACACTGCAATAACCACCCTACCATCTCTTCTATTTCGAAGGGAATGGGCCTTAGAGGTATTCCACCCTCTGCGTGCACAGGGATGTGGCTGCATATCCAGCATTTGGCAAGGTTCTGTCTTTTAGCGTACAAATAACTCATGTATAGCCATGCTTGTTTAACAGCCTTCTTCCTCTTCTTCCCTGTTTCTTATCTGTCTTATTAAGTTTTCTTTTCTGAGTGGCTGATGTTGAAATAAAGAGCTGTGTAACTGGATTGTTACAAAACATTGGCCTGGCCGTCAGGGCCAGTCCTCCCTTTGGATTACCACTACAGATAACTCCTTCATTCGCAATTCTTTCACTTGGTGACACAGTATCGGGGCATGTAACCCATAGCTTATCAAGCTTCTGTCCACTATCATCTTCTACTATCTTATTCTGCCTAATCCTAAGACTCAGGGGTTGATACGGGGGTACCTGCATAGTGTGATCCTGAAGCTGAACCTTCATAGTCTCGTTATAGCAGAAAATATAAAAGAAATCACTGTTTAAAAGTACACATTCTTCTATGCATGGTTTGCCCTTCAGGGGATCTGAGTAAATCAATATGGCAGTTTCAATTATTGTTAACAAAGGGAACAGTCTTATTAAAGTCCAAATCCAGTTCATCTTGGCAGTGTATCGTCTTCAACTGATGCCTTCTTACAATGGGACGCGTGTATCCATGTTGGTCACTCCTTTACTTTTACAGCGGCGTTTGTGGTCAGGAGTACTTGGAAGGGTCCCTCAAATCTGGGTTGAAGGCCATTTTTTCGCTTGAAGATTTTTATGTAGACGTTATCTCCTGGCTCGAAAGTATGGCACTTTCCTTCAGCGGGATCGACCTGGGCTTCCTTCACCTGTTGATGGAAACTAGAAATGCATTTGGTTAGTGCAATGCAATAACTCAACATATCTTCCTCCATTTGTTTAGCTGTTAAAGGCGCCGAAAAGGGCAATCTGTGTGGTCTTCCCATGACGATCTCGTGAGGCGACAATCCTGTAGTTCTGTTGGTAGCAGACCGCATTGTCATTAAAGCTATGGGCAACAAATCAACCCATTTAAGTCCAGTTTCTTTACACAGTTTTGCAAGCTTATTTTTCAGCATCCCGTTGTATCTTTCCACTAGTCCAGCCGACTGTGGATGATAACTGCAATGGAGGTGCTGGTTAATCTGTAAGGCTTTGCATAGTTCCTTAATCACTGTTCCCGTAAAATGGGACCCATTGTCACTTGACAGTTTTGCTGGTATCCCAAAGCGAGGTACAATGTCCTTCAATAAACATTTAGCAACAGTGGTGGCGTCACTCTTTCTACAAGGAAATGCTTCAATCCATCTTGAAAACATATCAACAATAACTAATACATATTTAAAGCTCATACACACAGGTAGTTCAATAAAATCCATTTGCAAGTGTACAAAAGGGCCCATGGGGTTTGGGTGGGATGCGGGCTGTACCTTCTTTATTTTCCCTGCATTCATGGTCTGGCAGATAGTACAATTTTCACATATTTGTTTTGCCAACTTTGAGATTCCTGGTGCATACCAGATCTTGAGGATACAGTCCGCCATCCCCCCTTTGCCTGCATGGGTGAATTTATGAACACATCGGGCAATTGGTGATAGTAATGATTTGGGTGCCACCATGCGGCCGTCATGATGAACCCATAAGCCGTCAGTGTTTTTAAAACAATGATTAACAACCCATTCCTTTACTTCATCAGAACTGGCCCTATCTTGATGGGTCAGCACATCATCCAAGGACGGGGGCTGCGGTATCTCTGGCTTTTCCCTAACAGGGAAGGCTGAAACTTGTCGTTCAGTACTTGATATAGCTACTGACTTAGCGCTATCTGCAGCAGCGTTTCCAAGCGCAACCTCGTCCAAATGCCCCGCGTGCGCTTGGCACTTAATAATTGCAATCTGTTTACGTCTCTGAATAGCTAGTAAAAGATTTTGCACTTCTTGTGCATTTTTAATCTGGGTTCCCGAGGAAGTCAGGTAACCGCGAATTTTCCAAATTTGTCATGCTCATGTCCAATAGTGGTCTGGTTATTTCTGAATAGTTCAATATCCATTGTCTACAATAGCCAGTCATTCCTAGAAAATGCTTCATTTCTCTTTTAGTTTTTGGCAACGATGTGTTGCAAACGACCTTTATTCTATCCGGCGTTAACTCCCTGTTTTAACAATGATTCCATCACTGGCTCAATTCCTTTTTCTGCTTTCTCTGACAATGGATACTGTGACCTTTTGGGTAATGGTGCAGCTGGATTAATTGTAACTTTATAGGGCTGTGCAGTATACATCTTTCCTACCTCATTTGGGTGTTTTGCCCACAAAATATCGGGTAATTGTTTTAAAAGCGTTTCAGCCTCTTGGCATAGCCACGTTCTTGCTTCCAATTTTTCTTCTCTTGTCAGGAGTCCGTTGAAAGTTATTTTCTGATTTAATCTAACGGAAAATCCCTTATCTCCGTATTCTGTAAGTGTGGCGCCACCCCTACACCAAGTTTTCGAGGTGGGCAAAGAGCCCATACGCTTTACCATAGGTCCTAAATCTTTAGAATGGTGAAATTTGGCTACTGCAAGAGTGCAGTGAGGATCGGCATCATTTACCTTGTAGAGTGCCTTCGTAAACAACGGGCATTTGGTGGTCTGTGGCGCCTGGGGCTGCTGGTGTCAGTCAGTAATTCTGATCTCTATTTCTCCTAAATCCCTGTCCGTTTGTAGGGTAACCTCCTGACTAGTCCGAAAAAGGGTTATGGACAGTGAAATTAGGACCTTTATTCTCTAACGGAGGTCCATTATTGGAGGTTTGGTTCTGACGATTTTTCGCAGGCCATTGGTTTGCCCAATGTCCGGGTTGTCCGCAATTGTAACAATTACCAGATCGTCCATACCCTCTTACTCTACCACGTCTTCCTCTATATTCCCCTCTATTCGTCCTTCTATAGTTATCCTACCATAATAGAGGAGAAAGGTGTTTCTTCGGGGTAATTTTTTTTTTCTTCTGACTCAACAAACATAGAGGCAGTCTTTTTATCTGGCTGTTCTCTATTTCTCTCTTGTCCGTTAAACATTCCTCGAGACAAGTAATTCTTTCTATGTTAAATGAACCATCTGAGGGAAAGGGTCTAGTCTTATTTACAGTCCATTTGGACCAATTTGGTGGGTGATCAATGGATGATTGACCACAGTTCTTTAACATAAAGGCTGCTGGCGTGCCTTTCTCGGGTGGCTTACTGGTGCTAGCACCCATTTTAGCAGCTTAAATGGTTCACTTAAAACAATCCAAACTCCTGTGACAATCCGTGATCTGCGTTGTACGCCCCTACAGATCAGATTAATAAACTATACATACGTATAAAACTCGAGGGTTCTCAACCCTCGTGGAAGGTATTTCTAACTGGGGAAAATACTGAATCCACAATAGCTTAGTGGATCATGTAAAAGACATCACTATTTTCCCAACAAGACATTCCGCTGCGGGACTCACTTCCCCGGCTTGGGTCTTTTCCAACCCCTTCTGCAGTTTTTTTTTCAGCTTAAATATTTTAGTTAAAACATACAACAATTCCGTAACACTCTATGATCTGCGTGGGACGCCTCTACAGACCAGACATGACTAAACATTAATACATATAACAATAAACAATACACTTGTTAAACAACAACCAAAGTGTTACTAAATCCCCAACCTATGCAGCCTTACTGGACGAAGTTGATTGATAATAACAAGTAGTTAAATACTCACTCTCATAAACATTAAACATTGACACTGTGTTTCAGACAATCGCCCACTCTTCTTCCCTCTACCCTACTCCCTTTAGCCAAATTTTTAGCAAAAACGGCCTTCAATTTGTCCCAACTAACTTCACCCACTCTCTCTCCTTCTACCCTACTCCCTTTATGGAACCTTGCTAGGTCAATTTCCAGTAAATCGCTAGCTCCTTAGTTAATCAAATTCCTGACTTAACCTCTCTCTGGTACCTTTAGTCCTTTTCTGCACGATCCTGTTCGCGGGGCGTCAGCGCCTCATGGCTGATCCTCTGTTCCGTTTCTGAAAGGGAAACAGTCACAACGGCAGTTTAACCTCCGAACCTTGTGAGTCAATTACCCGATGGCAGTACTGTCCAATGGAATAAACAGACTATGCGCAGCTATGCTTCTGGCAGGGAAAGTCCCAAAAATGTGGCAAAACACCACCTTCGGCCGATGGGATTTTTCCTAACCGAGCAGCGTACTCGGCGTCTGTTAACTCACCAATTGGTACAGCAAGCCATCTCGGTGGAACCTCCAAATTGTTGAAGTGGAATACTTCTTAGCTCTGTGTAATGACTCAATACACTCTTGGATTCGTCAGACGGACAGGCCTTTTATTTCACTTGCAAGGGGAATCAGCACCTCCACTCAAGGGGTGAGGCTACTATTCCAATGATACAGTGTAAGCATTCCATATTCATACAGTGTAACAAACAAGTTTAATTGACATTCCTTTGTTCCTCTATCAGGATACATTTTAGATTAATCATCAGGTATTAATGACATATTGACAGAAGGATCCTGGACACATAAGTCAACCGTTAATCTATAACAGGGCATGAATCGTGTAACCGGAGGTCCTCTTTAATCTTAATCATATATTGGGAGGCTAGGTTTGCTTACGGTCACAAGTTGTCAGGTCACTGGTTACTTCAAAGGAACCCATTGTTTCACTTCTACATTCTCATTAGGTGGGCAGACATCTGTTCTTGGCTGTAATCTAAGTATGTGCAATAGCTCTAGTTACACATCGACTCTTGACCGGTGTCAAGTCTGAAAACTTTTACCCAGCAAGCACCTGAAATTAACCCCTTATAATATGTAGATTTCCTCAGTGGTCTCACCAAGGCCCTGTGCAACTGCAGCAAGACATCCTTGTTCCTGTACTCGAACCCTCTTGCTACGAAGGCCAACATACCATTTGCCGCCTTAACTGCCTGCTGCACCTGCATGCTTACCTTCAGTGACTGGTGCACAAGGGCGCCCAGGTCTCGTTGCACTTCCTCTTCTCCCAATCTATTGCCATTCAGATAATCTGCCTTCCTGTTTTTGACACCAAAGTGGATAACCTCGCATTTATCCACATTATATTGCATCTGCCATGCTTCTGCCCAATCACCCAACCTGTCCAAATCATACTGGAGTTTCTCGGCATCCTCCTCACAGCACACACGCCCACCCAGCTTTGTTTCGTCTGCAAACTTGGAGATATTACATCTAGTTCCCTCGTCTAGATCATTAATATATATAGTGAATAGCTGGGGTCCTAGGACCGATCCCTGCGGTACCCCACTAGTCACTGCCTGCCACTCGGAAAAAGACCCGTTTATTCCAACTCTTTGCTTTCTGTCTGCCAACCAGTTCTCTATCCAAGTCAATACCTTGCCCCCAATCCCATGTGCCTTAACTTTACACGCTAATCTCTTATGCGGGACCTTATCGAAAGCCTTCTGAAAGTCCAAATGCACCACATCCACTGGTTCTCCCTTATCTATTTTACCAGTTACATCCTCAAAAAATTCCAGTAGATTAGTCAAGCACGATTTACCTTTTGTAAATCCATGTTGACTTTATCCAATCCTGTCACTGTTTTCCAAGTGCTCTGCTATTACATCTTTTATAATGGACTCTAGCATTTTCCCCACTACCGATGTCAGGATTACCGGTCTGTAATTCCCCATTTTCTCTCTACCACCTTTTTTGAACAGTGGGGTAACATTAGCTACCCTCCAATCCATGGGTACTGTTCCAGAGTCTATTGAATTTTGGAAGATGACCAGCAATGCATCTACTATTTCTAGGGCCACTTCCTTAAGTACCCTAGGATGTAGATTATCAGGCCCTGGGGATTTATCGGCCTTCAATCCCGTTAATTTCCCCAACACCATTTCCCTACAAATACTGATTTCTTTCAGTTCCTCCCTCTCATTAGACCCGATGTTCCCGACATCTCTGGGAGGTTATTTGTGTCCTCCTTTGTGAAGACAGAACCAAAGTATGTATTTAATTGGTCCGCCATTTCTTTGTTCCCCATGATAAATTCCCCTGATTCTGACTGCAAGGGACCTACGCTTGACTTCACCAATCTTTTTCTCTTCACATATCTATAAAAACTTTTACAGTCAGTTTTTATGTTCCCTGAAAGCTGACTCTCATACTTTATTTTCCCCTTCTTAATTAATCCCTTTGTCCTCCTTTGTTGAATCCTAAACAGGGATGTGGAGGCTCAGTCCTTGAGCATATTCAAGATAGAGATTGATAGATTTTTGGATGTTCAGGTAATCAAGGGATATGGGGATAGTGCAGGAAAGTGGAAATGAAGTAGATGATCAGCCATGATATTATTTAATGGCAGAGCAGACTCCTGCTCCTATTTCGTATGTTCTTATGAAAGGAAAGCCATAGAAAGAAGCTGAAGGTCTTGGGATGATGAAGCTAAGACTGCAGTGCTTGTACAAGTTGGAAGTTGCTCCATGGTCTGTGTCAGAACCTCATTGTAGGGGTATCGGGCTAGACCACACGATTTAGCTATGGAGGAGAAAGAGCTACAGAAACCTGCAAATGAAGGGAATATCATTTTGGCAATGGCTAGGGAAATGGGGAATAATTTTTTGGGAAAAATTTTCAATTTGCAACCTGAAACCCAAATTCTAGCTGAATAGCCAAGGCCTCAACGCTGCTCTAAATCTATCCAAAATAGCACACACAGGCTATTCTAAATGTAAAACAGAACTACCTTGGAAAGCTGGCTTAAAGCATCTAAATTATTTTTATATATCCCCAGAGTTTTCCCATTTCCTTCCCTCCTGTCCTGAAGGCACTGACTTGCTGTGGTGTGGGTCCAAGGCTCTGGCAGTCTTGTGGTACTTACAGAACTGAGGCTGGTTTGTGATAATTATTCTTTCTCCTTTATTTATTGTGGACAGGAACAAAATGAAAATCACACAATATTCAGAACTATATTTATTGAACAAAAGTTTTAGAGAAGTTGCAGAAAAGATTTACAAGAATGGTTAAAGGGATGAGGGCCTTCAGTTACGTGGATAGATTGGAGAAGTTGGGGTTGTTCTTAGAGCAGAGAAGGTTGAGAGCAGATTTGATAGAAGTGTTTAAAATCATGAGGGGTATAGAGAGAAACTGTTCCCATTGGCGGAAGGGTCGAGAACCAAAGGACACAGATTTAAGGTGATTGGCAAAAGAACCAAAGGATACATGAGGAAAAACTTTTTATGCAGTGTGTTTATGATCTAGAATGCACTGCCTGAAAGGGTGGTGGAGGCAGATTAAATTGTGGCTTTCAAAAGAGAATTGGATAAGTACCTGAAGGAGAAAAATTTGAAGGGCTACGGGGAAAGTGCGGGGAGTGGGACTAGCTGAAGTCCTCTTGCAGAGAGCTGGCGCAGCTCGATGGACCGAATGGCCTCCTTGTGTGCTGCAACCGTTCTATGATTTTATAGTGGATCCTGTTTTTGTTGACTGGGCGAATCCTGTGATATTTATGTATGCCTCAGTGTGTACTCAGTTGTGTAAGTGACCTTTGCCTGTTACTGGTGGTTCTAGGATTGGGGGAGGAAGCAGATGCATTCAGTTAACATTGAGAGTTGGTGAACTTACAAAAATGACAGGCAGGTAAAGACCAGCTGGTCCATTGAGTCTGTCCCATGTTGTCACAGTGCAATTGAGTGTCATGACCCTTATTGTACCCCACCCACCAGCAGCCACACACTCTCTGAGAGACATAAAAAACAGAGAAAACCAATCTGTACTCACGGCACTAGCTGTTCCAGGTGTTGATGACCCAATGCGAAAATAAAAACTTCCTGAGATCAAACCTAGTTCTATGCTTACATAACTTGTATGCATGATTCCTGGTCTTCCCTAACCTATCTAACTCAATTAGTCTAGACACATGAACAGAGTCTAATACTTTCATTATTTTAAAGGCCTCAATCAAATCTTCTTGCAGTCTCTGCTTTTCTAAAGTAAAAAGACCCAACTTTATCAGCCTATGGTGGTAACTGAGGGCTTGTGAGCTGAGATTGAAATTCCATCACCTATACATCACCAAGACTGCCTATTTCCACCTCCGGAACAGAAAATGCTGGGAATAGAGAGCAGGCCAGTCAGCACCTGTGAGGAGAACAGACGGGTTAATGTTTTGGGTGTAAGAACTGAGAGTAGGGCCTTGCACCTGAAATGTTATGCCCTTTTTTCTTTACAGATGCTGACTGACCTGCTTTGTGACTTGCAGTATTTCAGATTTTCAGTATTTGCAGTGTTTTCTTTTTATTTGTACCTCTTCGGGTTGATTGAAAGCACTTCTTTCTGTTGTTACCAGAATATGGGACTCAGTAGCTCTATTGATAATTGAATATCAGTGATTTGGAGCAATGACATCAGCAGCTATAGAGCAATGAAGGGGAATTGAAGCATAAACATATGGTCACTTGTAACACACGCGATGAACATAGCTTGCTGTTTTGACCCATATTTGATGTCTGGAGCAGGTAACTAACTTGTGACTGGTAATCTCACCTCTAGGATTTTGTTGTCTGGAGTAGGTATCAAATTTGTGACTATGATTTTCCCAAAGTTGATGGCCTTAGCAGCCCTTGAGCAGTCACTCCTTGGGGTTGTAGTCCTTGCCCAAAGTTACCGAGTAATGTTATACAGTGCAAAATAATCTAAGTGAATATAGTAGGAAAAAATTCTGCTTCACTGAAATCCTCACAGCAGCACTGCATATTGCAATGTAGTTTTTTCTTTATGAAATTGTGGGAATTATTTGTAGCTGTTCAGGGAAAAGCTTTTCAGTTATTTTTTAAAGTTACAGACTTCGGTAAGGAATTGTAAAATGTTGTTGGCATTTCTGCAAATAATTAAGAAAATTGTAGTTCAGTTTTTATGTAAGCATGATTGTTCCATGGGACCAATTAAGTATCTATCTATATATATAAACGGATACTTCTGTCTATCTGTCTGTCCTCACGTGTGCGTCTGTCCGGCTATGCGCTCGAAAGTTATAGAGTGTACCTACGCGTGCGTTACGTCGAAAGAAAGCTTACCTTTCCGAAACGGTGGTAAGCGTATTTACGTTTCGGCCGGACAAAAATCGCGCCCGCGGTATCCGAAAAACATTCAAAATTCCGCTCATTAGCATCTCATTATCCGCTCATTGGCGACAGAGTGACCTCGAGGTCGACCAATCGTACGCCGGGTTCCTGGCGCGTGCGGCCGGGCCCTCCTATGGTCGAGTGACGGGACGATTGACCAATCCTACGCTTTGGTGACCTGACGGTCGACCAATCGGTGCGTGTGTGGGCGGGCCTTATCGTTCTGAACCGAGGTGAGTCGCCGCCATCTTGATTCCAAACTTTTCCTTTCTTTTTCCCGCTTTCTGCGTCTTTCAAAAAAACGTTGCTTTTAAAACACACATTTTAAAAAAAAAGTTAATTACTTTCTAAATCTTTTATCTAATCTCATTAATTTTCCTACCTTTCCCCGTTTTTCCAGGTAGGCCTCGAAGCCTCGGCCTCTCCTCCGCACCCACGCCCGAGCTAGGCACCTCCCGGCCCCAGTCAACAAGCGGCCCCCGATCGCCGCCATCTTTGTGAAGGCTGGAGGGGCGGGCCTCAGCAGAGCGCCGCTACCGCCGCCATCTTAGTAAAGGCTGGTGCGGCGGTGGAGGCACGGAGCTCCGCGGAGCAGGTGCGCGGTGGCGTCTAACTCTTTCCCCCCCCCCCCCCCCAAAGTCTGTCTCTCTCTCTCTTCCCCGCTGTAAAGTCTGTGGGTTGTTTAGTTAATTAATACACAGACTCCAAGAGTAACTTAAAACAGGACTTTACTATTCGAAGGTCAGGGCGAATCTGCCCAATAACTCCTGGCACAACACTTATATACTGGTGTGGTCACCGTCGGTATTACCGTATACAGAAGCCAAACAAAGTAGTGCCACACCTAAAATAGTTCTCTTAAAGGTGAACGGTTACATACAATAGTTCTCTTAAAGGTAGACGGGTACATA